>NC_052160.1:89576492-89921337 GCF_902713615.1 Scyliorhinus canicula | reverse complement strand
TGATCCTCTGTAGTTTCGGCTGTGCTCACTTCGGTCAGGAAGGCCTTGAAGCACCGGATCCAGTGGGAGAAGATTTCTTTAGCCTCTGCATCCTGCGGGTTGAGTTCCAGGCGTCCAGGCTTGAGGGCCGATTCCATAATCGATCTTACTGTTCTTAAGTCGATTAAATTGATGGAACCATCAATTCACCAGACACGTGTTTCCGATGTGAATCTAGACTTTAATCGACTTACTTCAGAGCCAGCCTGTTACCTGTCGATGAACTCGTAGTGACCCAGGCTGACTCTGGACACGGATACTTATACAGCTGCACTAGGGGGAGGAGTCGTGGGCGGAACCAAGGGTGGAGCCCAGTGCAAGTTCCTAAGTGCTCCCAGCGCTACTCCCCCTAGTGGTAGGATGGCGCTACTGCGCTTACAATAACAGTGTGAATTAGTATATATAGTCATATATTACACTCACCACACTGGGCGAGCGAATCAGAGGCAAGCCGTCATGAGCAAGACGTGAAACTCATGAAAAGAAATGTTATTTTATAAAATGGCTGAAGATACGGCGACGTTTCCCCACCGACGCCGCAGGCGAAAGAGAGATGTCCATTCCATGGTTCAGGTCACACACTCCGTTGCTGAGGGCGTCTCAATTTTGCACCCAGTTATTCTGCTCTTCTCTCCACAGATGCTGTCGGACCTGCTGAATTTATTCACCACTTTCTGTTTTTACCTCAGATTTCCAGCATTCACAGTATTTTGCTTTTATTTGAGGTGTGCAAGGATGATGAGAGCAGCACGGTAGCACAGTGCTTAGCATTGTTGCTTCACAGCACCAGGGATCTGGGTTCGATTTCCGGTTTGAGTCACTGTTTGTGTGGAGTCTGCACGTTCTCCCGTGTCTGCGTAGGTTTCCTCCGGGTGCTCCGGTTTCCTCCCACAAGTTCCAAAGGACGTGCTTGTTAGGTGAATTGGACATTTTGAATTCTCCCTCAGTGTACCTGAACAGGCACCGGAGTGTGGCGACTGGGGACATTTCACAGTAACTTCATTGCAGTGTTAATGTAAGCCTATTTGTGACACTAATAAAGATTATTATTATTGTAGTGCAGTGGGTAGTATCCCTATCTCTGGACTAGAAGCTCTGGGTTCAAGCCCCACTCCAGGATTTGATGGCCAAGCAGGTTGATTGATAAACTATCTTTCCAATACACCTGATGGCAGACGGTAACAGCGGGAATATTTCCTGGTCAGCCACACTGCAAAAGGCAATGGCAAACCACTGCAGTGCTTTGCCCAAACATAATCCAATGAAAGTCCATGGCCACCAACGCCATCTTAGAGTCTGGTTCCTGATAGAGGAAAGGGCCAATGAGAAAACGTGTGAGAAATTTCAAAAGTCAGCAATCGTGTTTTTGGGATCCTTAAGGGGGAGGGGGAGCAGCCCCAAATCATGGTCCACATAGGTACCAACGACATAGGTAGGAAGAGAGATGGGGATTTGAGACAGAAATTCAGGGAGCTAGGGTGGAAGCTGAGAGCTAGAACAAACAGAGTTGTTATCTCTGGGTTGTTACCCGTGCCACGTGCTAGTGAAGTGAGAAATAAGGAGAGAGAGGAGTTGAACACGTGGCTACAGGGATGGTGCAGGAGGGAGGGTTTTGGTTTCCTGGATAATTGGGGCTCATTCTGGGGTAGGTGGGACCTCTACAAACAGGATGGTCTTCACCTGAACCAGAGGGGTACCAATATCCTGGGGGGGAGATTTGTTAGTGCTCTTCGGGGGGGTTTAAACTAATTCAGCAGGGGGATGGGAACCTAAATTGTAGTCCCAGTGTACAGGATGTTGAGAGTAGTGAGGTCAGGGATAGGGTTAAAAGTTCGAAAGAGGGCACCGGCAAGCAGAATGCTGGTTTGAAGTGTGTCTACTTCAACGCCAGGAGCATCCGGAATAAGGTGGGTGAGCTTGCAGCATGGGTTGGTACCTGGGATCTCGATGTTGTGGCGATTTCGGAGACATGGGTAGAGCAGGGACAGGAATGGTTGTTGCAGGTTCCAGGATTTAGATGTTTCTGTAAGAACAGAGAAGATGGTAAAAGAGGGGGGGGTGTGGCATTGTTAATCAAGGAAAGTATTACGGCGGTAGAAAGGACGCTTGAGGACTCGTCTACTGAGGTAGTATGGACCGAGGTTAGGAACAGTAGAGGAGAGGTCACCCTGTTGGGAGTTGTCTATAGACCTCCGAATAGTTCCAGAGATGTAGAGGAAAGGATTGCAAAGATGATTCTCGACAGGAGCGAGAGTAACAAGGTAGTTGTTATGGGGGACTTTAACTTTCCAAATATTGACTGGAAATACTATAGTTCTGTAGCCATGCTGGCCACGCAAAATGGACACTGAGCCAAACTAAAATGGAAGGCTGCTGAGAAACAGACAGTTCAGCCAGAACAGCAGTCTGCAAAGAGCAGTTTGCATTCTGCAGCAGCAGAAACCAGTTTGGGCTCAGGTAAAGAGACCTTAGCTAGGTGCAAATGGCAAAACGCTTTGCATGCTAATGAGGCCATCAGACTTGAACACCCACACAATAGATACATTTGGTTCTGAATGGACACATTCCAATCAAGACCCAGACATCGAGGCACCAGAAACCTCCGAACAAAAGGACATAAGAAACGCCCCCTCCATCACGGAGACCCCCTCGCATTGGGGAATTAATCCAGTATCGATAAGAAATTGATCCAATAGGTAGAGCCCGCCCGAGAAGAGGGAAGGACAACGGAACCCCTATAAAAGATAGGGACCTCGTGTTGTCCGGTCTGTTAAACCTGTGCTCCGGCCCCGACTGACACCTGGTATCCTGACTCCAGCCGTTGAGCACCAGCCGCCGAAACCGTAAGTTCAACGCTCGCTACGCGATCCAAGCCCGCTAGACTCCCAAGTGCCAGAACGCTTGCTGAAGGCTGCAGACAAAACCAGGACGAAGGCCTCGTTCTCTGACCTTGCCTGTTCCTGTTAGATAAGTATTCTGTTTGCTTATGTTTAGTTGTAGCTTAGTCTCTTAGTGTGTGTGTGCATGAGTATTTATTATTAACTGTATAATAAATATTGATCGTTTGAACTTGACTAATCGGTGTATCGTCTTTATTACTTTGAATTTGACCTTGGAATACTTGTGACGTTGCCTATACGGCAGCTGGCGACTCCAGAGCTTAAATAATTACATAGAACAGAGCCTAGCAGTGTTAAGCACACGTCGAACTCGGAGGCGTGTTAATACACTCCAATAAACGCGTTTTACGCCCATAGTAAAACGTGCAACATTTAGTGGCGACTCTGGTGGGACCCTGTTGCAAGTGGAAACACCACAGTGTCCAGGACCCTGAAATTTGAATTAGAACTCCAAATTGCAGAGAAAGAAAGAGATCACAAGTATTCAAGGTGTTCAAAATAATAAGCGAAATTCGGAAGTGTGTTTAGTGCATGCGTACTAACAGGGCTGTAAGGTAAAACTGAAAGCTTTTTGTTGCGACAAACTTTCGGTAGTTTTGTAATCGGAAAATAGCGTAAGCCGTACCCTTTTTCGAAACACCACCCCAGCAACCCCCTGTTCCAAATTATAAAAAGAGAGTCAGAGGAAATGGCCATGCAGGCAATGGAACGTCTGATGGATCCAGCAAAGTTTGTGGTCGCAGCGACCAGCAGCAGTAGCAGAGTAGGCCAGTGTCCCACGTGGGAGCTGGAACTCCGCAAATATTTACAAGGAAAGGGATGGCCCCTTTGGAAAGAGTTTTGTGCAAATGAGGAGACAGGTCCCGGAAGTATAGGTCATACTTGGTGGGAGAACCTCTCTCAGATACACAAAAAGAGTTTAAGTAAAGCACGCAAGCCGATGGCGATTGTGTCCTGCTTGGCACAGTTGCGAGGCGCAGAGGAGGTCATCAGGACGCTCCGGGCAGATTTAGAGGAAAGGAACCGAATGAGTAAGGTCGATGTCAGGGACATCGAGAAAGAAAACCTGGATCTTAAAGGGAAGTTGGCAGAGAAGGGTAGAGAGGTGGATGATGCCAAGAGGGCTCACCAGTCTTGTCTAGCTCATCTGAACAGTTCCCAGACCCAGTATGAGAAAGCCTATCAGGACGTGCAACGTGCCGTTCTGATAAGACAGGAATCGGAGAAGCAGGTGGAGGCATTGCAGAGGCAATGTTCGGATCTCAAAGCAGCTTTGAGAGCACTCCACGCTGCAACGACCGAACAAAGACAAAGCACAGTTGACCACGCGAAATGCAGAAAACAGATTGCGGAACTGCAATCTCTGCTTTCGGTGCAGAATGGCTTCCAAAGCACCTTTGGAACTCAGTTAGATGGGGAAAATGCCCCAGATTGGCAGGAATTAAGCGAGACAGCGCAGCGTTATGTTCAGGGAACATGTGCGCCCGCAGCTCAGCAGAAACGACAGGCACCCCAACCCCCCACAGCTCAGATCATAACCGCACCCATGAATCCCGTAACCACACAGAGGAAAGCCGAATCAGAAGGCGCCCCAGACATAACTTACACCACCCCTTTAACAGTAACCCAGCTAAGGGACGCTTGTGAAAAGATCACTCCGTTCCTCCCCACCGCAGACCCCCACCAGTTCTTTGCGAAAGTAAAACAGCAGGCTACCATGTACGGCCTGGATGAGAGAGAGCAGGTTAAGCTCACCGTGCTGAGCTTAGACCAGAGTGTAGTGGCAGCCCTCCCCGACCCACAGAACGTGGCAGGAGGCAGCCTAGAGGAGATGCACACTGCTATTTTAGAGGCCATCGGGTACAATAGAGGTGACCCCGTAGAAGGCTTGAATAAGTGCAGGCAGAAGAGATCTGAACACCCCACAGCATTCGCCGGAAGGCTGTGGATTCACTTCAGCGCAGTTTTCGGACAGCTAGATAGAGCGCATTTAACCCGCGAAAACATGGTTAAATGGACGCGCACAATTATCTCACACGCAACAGAGGCAGGACAGAGCGCTTGCAATAATTACGACCCCTCAGAAGAGGCCCATAACGAGAAATGGGTCCTCAAAAGATTGTCCCGCGCTTGGGAGCAATCGCTTCAGGCAAAAGCAAAGGTTAGATCCCCAGAAGAGGCTCAGGCTGCTGCAGATATCCAAGCAGTCAGAGAGCACCAGAAGCCCGCATGGGTAAATGAAGGCAAGAACAGCCCTCAACAGAAAGGCCAGGAATGCTATAACTGTGGACAGTTAGGGCATTGGGCAAAAGAGTGTAATGCACCCCAGCGATCTCAGAGAGGCCAGCAGACAGGCACTCTGAACCGCAACAAAGCAAAACCAATCCACAATGTAGCAGTACAGTCAGGACCCACCAATGTGGACGAGACGAACTGACGGTGTTCGGGCTCCCCCACTTGGGTCTGTGACACACTATGGGACTCATCAGGGAGGCCCGTAGTCACGGCAAAAGTCAAAGGGAAGCCCATAGAGTTATTGTGGGACACAGGAGGATCCCGCACCACCATTAACTCCACAACCACGGCACACGCAGACACGTGGCCGACCACCTCCACCATCACACTTAGCGGGTTCACCGGACACTCGCAGCAGGGACATATCACAGCACCCGTAGCGATCCAGCTAGGGAACATTAGCACAAGACACCCCGTAGTTTTAGTAAATCTTCCCCGGACAGCAGAACACATCCTGGGGATAGATTTTATGAACGCACACAGCTTGTCGTTCGACCCAGTGAACCAGTGTGTCTGGCGAATGGCGAGATCAGACAGAGCACCAGCCACCCTCACAGTAGGAGACTACGCTAATCGGATTAGCGCAGTGGGAGAGTACTCATTCGACCTGACTACACTCCACACCGACCGACAAATTAAGGCCCTACTAAACAAACACAGGACAGCATTTGCAAGTCACCGTCATGACTGTGGCAGAATGACTGGACAAGTTCATGTTACCGGACAGGACCCCCGACCGCAAAAGCAGTATAGATTTCCCCTCGAGGCAGAGGTGGAAATAGAAAAAGTTATAGGCAGCTTGTTGGAACAAGGTGTACTGAGAACGGTAGCCTCCACCAACAATGCCCCTATTTGGCCAGTGAGGAAGCCCGATGGATCATGGCGTCTGACCATCGATTATCGGGAACTCAACAAAGTAACCCCCGCAGTAGCCCCAACGGTAGCTACTAGTCCCGAGACCATGCTCAAGCAGGGTCTCAACGCCAAGTACTTCACGGTATTGGACATCAGTAATGGATTCTGGTCAATACCATTGGCAAAAGCGTGCCAATACAAATTCGCATTCACTTTTAAAACACAGCAGTACACGTGGACATGCCTCCCACAAGGATTCCACAATTCACCCTCCATTTTCCACCGACAGCTGGCAAGTGGATTAGAGAAATTTTCCCGACCCGAATGTCTGGTACAGTATGTAGACGACCTACTACTGCAGACAGACACAAAGGCAGAGCACATTTCGCTTCTGGCCGAACTCCTAGAACTCTTAACTGAAATTGGCTGTAAAGTTAACCCGAAAAAGGCCCAAATATTGGAAAGTAAAGTGATGTATTTGGGATCAGTCATCACGCACGGCAAACGCGAGATCGAATTCAAAAGAATTGATTCGATTGTCAAATTGCCCCTTCCCCAGAATGTATCAGCCCTCCGGTCGTTTTTAGGACTGGTTGGCTATTGTCGGAACCACATCGACGGATTCGCGACAAAAGCCGCCCCACTTTCAGACCTCCTTAAGAAAGGAGCCCCCTGGGAATGGCTTCCGCAGCATACAGGCGCTGTGGAAGAGTTGAAACGAGCCCTTAGTGCAGCACCCGCGCTGCTAGTCCCCGACCAACTTTCACCGTACGCAATAGAGGTAGCGAGCACCGATCTAACCCTCTCGGCCGTGTTGCTTCAGGAACGGCACGAGCAGCTAAGACCAGTGGCTTATGCCTCCCGACTGTTAGACCCAGTAGAACAAGGATTTTCGGCCTGTGAGAGGCACCTCCTTGCTGTCTTCTGGGCAGTGCAGTATTTCTCATACATCACCGGACTCAACCCCATCACCATTCTAACCGAACATACACCCACACAGCTACTACTAGACGGTCGACTGAAGGACGGTTCAGTTAGCCAGATTAGGGCAGCTAGGTGGACCCTACTTTTACAAGGACGGGACATTACAGTGAAACGGACACGCACACACACATACTTAGCCGACAACCTCCAATACCCCGGACAGCCCCATGACTGTGAAATTGTAGCTCCCCTGCATAACACAGGACCCTTTTTAGCAAAAACACCCCCCAGGAAGATAGGGAACCCGAAACAAAGCCCCCAGCCCACAGACACGTGTGGACCCTTGAGGATTTATGTAGACGGTTCCTCCACAGTTTTAAATGGTGAGCGTATTACAGGATGCGGCATCTATGTAGAGGACGCGCAGGGGCGCGCTCTCGAAGAGATAGCTCTTAAGTTACCAGGTCACTTAGGCGCGCAGGCAGCAGAGCTAGCAGCCATAGCGTACATAGTGGACCACCCCGATTCTTTCCCCAGCCCAGCAGACATATATTCAGACAGCTTATATGTCTGTAACAGTTTAACCGATTTTCTGCCCCTGTGGAGGACACGAGGTTTTGTCTCCGCAGACGGGAAACCCCTTCCATCAGCCCCTCTACTCCAGCATATTTTAGCGAAAGCGAAGGACAGGACCTTCGGCATAATAAAAGTAAGAAGTCACCATAGGTCATCACCCCCTGGGAATGTAAAGGCCGACGCATTGGCTAAGGCAGGTTCCAGGAGAGGACACTTATGGACCCCCCCAGCTAGCGCACCAGCTAGCGCCCCTGTGAGCGCAGTCCAAGTCTCACAGACTGATATTAAAGATCTCGTGGCAGCACAAAAACAGGACGGAGACCTCAGGGAGGTTTTCAAGGGAAACTTTGTGCCTGCTTACGAGCACTTTAAACACGCACTGACCACACATGAGGGTGTGATCATTAAGGACCGACTTTATGTGGTCCCACAGCAGGACAGGAATCAGATGATTGCCTTGTTCCATGACGGACACGGGCATCAGGGAATTGATGCAACAACGAGGCACCTCAGGCAACTCTGTTGGTGGCCTGATCTCAGGAATGATGTAACGCACTACATTGAGAATTGCCTGATTTGTGCTCAGAATAACCCGGAGAGGTATTCTAAGAAGGCACAACTTCGGCATACTCGCCCAGTTAACGGCCCTTGGACAAACCTCCAGATCGATTTTATAGGTCCATTGCCCCCTTGTAGGAATGGCTATAAATATGTTCTGGTGGTGATAGACACCTTTACCAAGTGGGTAGAGGCATTTCCCTCACGAACAAATACAGCAAAGACAGCTGCAAAGATCCTGACCCACCACATCTTCACGAGATGGGGTTTACCCCGAAGTATCGATTCGGACCAGGGATCTCACTTTACAGGACGGGTCATGAGGAACGTCCTGACAATATTCGGAATCAAACAGAACTTCCATATTGCGTATCATCCACAGTCCAGCGGGATTGTGGAGCGCATAAATCGGACCCTAAAAACTACCCTCAGGAAAATGGTCCAAGAGAATAATTCCACATGGGATTCAGTGCTCCCATTTGCACTTATGTTCATAAGGAACACTGTCTCCACATCGACAGGATACACACCACACACACTCATGACCGGACGCCCTATGAAAGGTACAGAATTCCTTTTAGGACTGGACATGACAAGCCCCGAAGTGACGGCCCTCACACATGAAAAGGCAGTTAAAGATCTAGTTGAGACTGTGAGGTCTGCACAGCTCGCAGCCGCAGTCCAGCTAGGGAAACGCCGACAGCAACGTACTGCCTGTTTCAATAAGACCGTACACACCACAGAATTCCAGGTTGGGCAACAGGTAATGTTATCTGTTTATAACCCCAGCAGTTTTTTGGCTCCAAAATATTCCGGTCCCTACTCAATTTCGGACAAAATTAGCCCCTCCGTTTACAGAATAAAGTATCCTAATGGGAAGACCGCGTGGTTCCATATAAACCAGTTAAAGGCTTATGGAACACAGGCCAACCATGCTCACCATGTCCTGCTGGATGCAGCAGAACACTTCACCCCGCCCACCAGAGACACTTTTCCACCATCCCCCTCACAGACCAGTTCATCCACGGACTCGCCCACGACTCCGCCCACAGACCACTACAGACCACGCCCCGACACGCCCACAAGCTGCCACAGCAGAGACAGTAGGACAGACACTGACTCTGAAGACAGCGACACCACACAGCCATACAGCCCACACTGCACCACCTACGACCCCGACTCCAGTGACCCCATGGAAGTCACTTACCTCAAAAACCCCGAACCACCACCCGACCCCGACTACCCCGACAACACACTTGACGCCACCCAATGGCACAGGGACAATTCCTACAGACTTGTCCGCAATGACGAAAGTGACCCCCGGTCACACAACTCCAAAATAGCATGCCTGATCCACACAAGGGTGTGGGATCCGGGAGAGCAGGACGACACGGTGTCTGACTCCCGACACGGCAACCCCTTTGTGACCCTGTTCACAGAGGCAGAATCAAAGTGAGGTGTCCAGATGATGTAAGATAGGAATCGTTTGAGGGAAACGATGTCCTTTCTGATGGAACCTGCACGTATGTTTGTCTTCGTTTCATGTTTGTTTGTCTCCGGATTGTACAATGTTTCAGTTGGAGGATGGACATCTTCTTTTCAGCTGAAAAGATTGTGACCACCTCACATGCACGTTAGTTTGTCCGCAGATACCTTTGAGAACTTCGGTTTGATTGGAGATCTTTTCCAAAGTTGTAAGGCCACACGCCAAATAGTTTATCTGCAGATATCTCTGAGAACTTCAGTGATGTCCTCAGTTGGAGCATCTTGGCTCCCTTGGTTTTTAGGTGCCCCTCTATTCGGCAAAATAGAGGCTGCAAGTCATGGTAAACACATTCGTACCCGTTTCTTTCCAGGTTACTCAGGCAGTGGACAAACGGCACTGAGGACCCGCCCTGTCTGAGAACCAACCCTTGGTCAGCCAAGCTCGGGTATGGCACAGCACGCCCTACCCGGGGATCCCATCCACCTCATACCCGTAGCGGCCCATACGCAACTCATTCGGATGTTTCTTTCCAAATTTGTTTTCATTTTAGGTTAGGTAGCCCTTCGGCCGCCATCCCACATGCTATTTACATCCGGGAACATTCGGATGGTAAATCAGCAAAGCCTGCGAGACGGCTCGCAGAAGGAAGGATTGTTAGGTGTATGCTGGTCTTTAAATTCGCTTTTTGAAAAAAAAAAATGAGGGGAGTCACAGGGTGTGACTTAGCCAGTCATTTTAAAGGGTCAATTGGGTTTTGAAAGACAGATGCACTAACAAGTAAAGATCTTAAACTGTGTATTGACAGATACTGTGCTTGATCCCAAAGGTTTCAAAGGACGAGACAGAGGTCGAAGCCAGGATTGTCAATACCGGAGGAAGAAGGAAGAGAAAGAAGAAGAACAGCAAAATGATGGAAGCCCACTTATTACTATTTAATGTCATATGTATATGTGTGGAAACAAGACACGTTTCCCCCACAACCCCCACCGTAAATGTTAGTACAGCAAACCCCCAGTGCTCAGCTCTGATCAGCGAGGTTCAGACCTGGTGTACTAAATTCATGACGTGGTACTCCATGTCCTACATAATCGAATCACTGTTGGTGATTGCGATCCTCACCATCCTAGTGCAGACCCTCAGGTTGAGGAAATGGAAGAGGAGAGCCTCTCGTTCCAGCACCTCACCCATCTATAGAGTGCAATCCCCCATCTTCGGATTCCACCAAACCCCTCAACCCCTCACTGATTACAACACTCTGTAAATAAAATTCAGCCATGTATTATATTGTTCCATACTCGACTGCCGAGTTGGGAAGTGTGATGTTGTGGTGTGAATGGTTAAGGTTTAGAGTGATTAAATGTTTAAGTTAAGGTTAATAGTGATAGGTAGAGGTTCCCAATTGTAGTAATGCATGTCCCTTTGACATAGGGCCAAGTAGAAATGTTAGTTAAATTTTTTCTCTTCTTCCCATAGTTTAGAACAGAGTAGAACAGGAACTGGCAAGAGGTCAGAACACAAGGAGGCAAAGTACATAGGTGATCCTTCACAATAGTATGATTGTGAGGATCACAAGGAGGGAATGTAGCCATGCTGGCCACGCAAAATGGACACTGAGCCAAACTAAAATGGAAGGCTGCTGAGAAACAGACAGTTCAGCCAGAACAGCAGTCTGCAAAGAGCAGTTTGCATTCTGCAGCAGCAGAAACCAGTTTGGGCTCAGGTAAAGAGACCTTAGCTAGGTGCAAATGGCAAAACGCTTTGCATGCTAATGAGGCCATCAGACTTGAACACCCACACAATAGATACATTTGGTTCTGAATGGACACATTCCAATCAAGACCCAGACATCGAGGCACCAGAAACCTCCGAACAAAAGGACATAAGAAACGCCCCCTCCATCACGGAGACCCCCTCGCATTGGGGAATTAATCCAGTATCGATAAGAAATTGATCCAATAGGTAGAGCCCGCCCGAGAAGAGGGAAGGACAACGGAACCCCTATAAAAGATAGGGACCTCGTGTTGTCCGGTCTGTTAAACCTGTGCTCCGGCCCCGACTGACACCTGGTATCCTGACTCCAGCCGTTGAGCACCAGCCGCCGAAACCGTAAGTTCAACGCTCGCTACGCGATCCAAGCCCGCTAGACTCCCAAGTGCCAGAACGCTTGCTGAAGGCTGCAGACAAAACCAGGACGAAGGCCTCGTTCTCTGACCTTGCCTGTTCCTGTTAGATAAGTATTCTGTTTGCTTATGTTTAGTTGTAGCTTAGTCTCTTAGTGTGTGTGTGCATGAGTATTTATTATTAACTGTATAATAAATATTGATCGTTTGAACTTGACTAATCGGTGTATCGTCTTTATTACTTTGAATTTGACCTTGGAATACTTGTGACGTTGCCTATACGGCAGCTGGCGACTCCAGAGCTTAAATAATTACATAGAACAGAGCCTAGCAGTGTTAAGCACACGTCGAACTCGGAGGCGTGTTAATACACTCCAATAAACGCGTTTTACGCCCATAGTAAAACGTGCAACAGTTCGAGTACTATAGATGGGTCAGTTTTTGTGCAGTGTGTGCAGGAGGGTTTTCTGACACAGTATGTAGACAGGCCAACAAGGGGCGAGGCCACATTGGATTTGGTACTGGGTAATGAACCCGGCCAGGTGTTAGATTTAGATGTAGGTGAGCACTTTGGTGATAGTGATCACAACTCGGTTATGTTTACTTTAGCAATGGGCAGGGATAGGTATATACCGCAAGGCAAGAATTATAGCTGGGGGAAAGGCAATTATGATGCTATTCGGCAAGATTTAGGATGTATAGGATGGGGAAGGAAACTGCAGGGGATGGGTACAATCGAAATGTGGAGCTTTTTCAAGGAACAGCTACTGCGTGACCTTGATAAGTATGTACCTGTCAGGCAGGGAGGAAGTTGTCGAGCAAGGGAACCGTGGTTTACTAAGGAAATTGAAGCACTTGTCAAGAGGAAGAAGAAGGCTTATGTTAGGATGAGACATGAAGGCTCAGTTAGGGAACTTGAGAGTTACAAGTTAGCCAGGAAGGACCTAAAGGGAGAGTTAAGAAGAGCGAGGAGAGGACACGAAAAGTCGTTGGCGGATAGGATCAAGGAAAACCCTAAGGCTTTCTATAGGTATATCAGGAACAAAAGAATGACTAGAGTAAGATTAGGGCTAATCAAGGATAGTAGTGGAAAGTTGTGTGTGGAATCAGAGGAGATAGGGGAAGCGTTAAATGGTTATTTTTCGTCAGTGTTTACACTGGAGAAAGACAATGTTGTCGAGGAGAACACTCAGGTTCAGTCGACCAGGCTAGATGGAATTGTGGTTCAAAAGGAGGAGGTGTTAGCAATTTTGGAAAATGTCAAAATAGATAAGTCCCCTGGGCCAGATGGGATTTATCCTAGGATTCTCTGGGAAGCCAGGGAGGAGATTGCAGAGCCTTTGTCCTTGATCTTTATGTCGTCTTTGTCGACAGGAATAGTGCCGGAGGACTGGAGGATAGCAAATGTTGTCCCCTTGTTCAAGAAGGGGAGTAGAGACAACCCTGGTAATTATAGACCTGTGAGCCTTACTTCGGTTGTGGGTAAAATATTGGAAAAGGTTATAAGAGATAGGGTTTATAATCATCTTGAAAAGAACAAGTTGATTAGCGATAGTCAACACGGTTTTGTGAAGGGTAGGTCATGCCTCACAAACCTTATTGAGTTTTTTGAGAAGGTGACCAAACAGGTGGATCAGGGTAAAGTTGTTGATGTGGTGTATATGGATTTCAGTAAGGCGTTTGATAAGGTTCCCCACGGTAGGCTATTGCAGAAAATAAGGAAGTATGGAATTGAAGGTGATTTAGCGGTTTGGATCAGTAATTGGCTAGCTGAAAGAAGACAGAGGGTGGTGGTTGATGGCAAATGTTCATCCTGGAGTTCAGTTACTAGTGGTGTACCGCAAGGATCTGTTTTGGGGCCACTGCTGTTTGTCATTTTTATAAATGACCTGGAAGAGGGTGTAGAAGGATGGGTTAGTAAATTTGCAGATGACACGAAGGTCGGTGGAGTTGTGGATAGTGCTGAAGGATGTTATAGGATACAGAGGGACATAGATAAGCTGCAGAGCTGGGCTGAGAGGTGGCAGATGGAGTTTAATGCGGAAAAGTGTGAGGTGATTCACTTTGGAAGGAGTAACAGGAATGTAGAGTACTGGGCTAATGGCAAGATTCTTGGTAGTGTAGATGAACAGAGAGATCTCGGCATCCAGGTACATAAATCCCTGAAAGTTGCCACCCAGGTTAATAGGGCTGTTAAGAAGGCATATGGTGTGCTAGCCTTTATAAGCAGGGGGATTGAGTTTCGGAACCACAAGGTCATGCTGCAGCTGTACATAACTCTGGTGCGGCCGCACCTGGAGTTCTGGTCACCACATTATAGGAAGGATGTGGAAGCTTTGGAAAGGGTTCAGAGGAGATTTACTAGGATGTTGCCTGGTATGGTGGGAAGGTCTTAAGAGGAAAGGCTCAGGGAATTGAGGTTATTTTCGTTAGAGAGGAGAAGGCTGAGAGGTGACTTAATAGAGACATATAAGATAGTCAGAGGGTTAGATAGGGTGGACAGTGAGAGTCTTTTTCCTCGGATGGTGATGACCAACACGAGGGGACATAGCTTTAAATTGAGGAGTGATAGATATAGGACAGATATCAGAGGCAGTTTCTTTACTCAGAGAGTAGTCGGGGTGTGGAACGCCCTGCCTACAACAGTAGTAGACTCGCCAACTTTAAGGGCATTTAAGTGGTCACTGGATAGACATATGGATGAAAATGGAATAGTGTAGGTCAGATAGGCTTCAGATGGTTTCACAGGTCGGCGCAACATCGAGGGCCGAAGGGCCCGTACTGCGCTGTAGTGTTCTATGTTCTAATATAAATTTATGGGCGGCATGGTGTCGTAGTGGTTAGCACTGCTTTGGCGCCGAGGATCCACGTTCGATCCCGGCCTCGGGTCACTGTTCATGTGGAATTTGCACATTCTCTCCTTGTCTGCGTGGGCAACAAAGATGTGTGGGGTGGGTGTTTTGGCCACACTTAATTGCCCTTAATTGGACAGTAAAATAATTGAATACTCTAAATTTATTTTAAAATATATATAAATTTATGAAGAGAAACACAAAGTTAAGGAAATGTGAACTCACTAAAGGATGAAATGATTGAAAGGAAATGGTAGATTTAAATTAACACTTTGCATCTATTTTCAGAGGGGAAGAAAAGGTCAAAATACCAGACGTTAAATACCAGGGATCCTCAAAATAAGTGAAAGGGAGGAAACTAGTGGGTTTAATGTAAGTTCAAAATTGTTACTGGCACCAATAATGGGACTTAACGCTGATGAATCTCCAGGATCTGATTGTCTACATCCAAGGCTGTTAAAATAAATGAGTGAGGAAATTACAGATACATTAGTCATACATTTCTGGAGCTCTCAAGATTCGGTAAATGTGCCTTTGGATCGGAAATTTGCAAATGTCGCTTCATAATTGAGGGACAGAGAAGTCAGAGGCAGAACTTTCTGATACCCTGCTGGTGGGTTTGTAGGTCTGGCGGGGAGGTTGGGGAGTTTTTTGGGAGGGATAAAGTTTCACTGAATGGCTATCTCTCAACTCCACCGTCCACCTGCAACATGCCTGGAAGTTTACATGGGGCGGGTGAGGCCCAGGGCAGCCCAACCACCCTCGCCCCTATCAAAGCCAATTACTTAAGAGCCACTTCTTCCTCAGCCCAAATGTTGAGACTGGCGGGAGGGTTTCAGGGGTGGGGGATTCTGCAGGTTACCCTGCTGGGACCTCGGGCAGGAAGGATAGGGACGCCTCACTCAAGAGTCCCCGTCCACACTGGGCAGAACCACATAGTTTGCTCCCCACCCCCCACCATGTGTGCTCCCTATCACCCCCACTGCAACTCCTAATGCAGTGTCTCCATTAAGACCCACATCACCCTCTCGTTACCATCTCTCCTGTGCCGTGAGACAACTCACAGCCCCGACTGGTCCTGGATTTAGCATCTGGGACATACTTTTCGTCTCGATCCTGGCACGTGCACTGCTAGGACTGCAGAACTGCTGGGCAATCGGATGGGCAGCAGCTCTCTGAGGCAGGGCCTCCATCCCTGTGAGGGGGCAGAAGTTTAGGTTGTGACGCTATCTCCCAATGGAGTTACATTCAAACTCACTGATGTGCCTTGTGGGAGGGCATTGAAATAATGTTTATTAATTCATAAAAGAATATTATGGCAGGCTGTACTTTAATCCTCAAAACAAGTAGTGGGAATCAGGAAAATTCTCAACTAGGGTGACCTGATGCAGGAGAATGCTCGCAGACAGCCACAGAGCTGCTGGGCTGGTTAAAAGGCCAGCCTCGATGCTGTGGGACTTTGTCCCAGTTAAAATTAAAACAGAAAGACCCTCCAGCCCTCACTCCTTAGACCCCTTTACCCCCACCGCACATTCCACGTGCCCCATCCATGCCATCTTATGTCCTGTCCATCCACCACCTATGACTCCTTATTTCAAAATGTGTGACCTTCCACCCAACCCTTTTGGCCTCTGTGCCCGCATGCCAGACTCACCCCGATGTACCTTCGGCCCCATGCCATGTTGTCGCACTTCCATGCCTATTCACCCACTGTACACAAAATAAAACTAGGGACTCAATCATGACAGAAGGATGCATTAAAAAAAAGCAATAAAAATAGTCATTCCTTGCTAATATGCCACTTTTCTGACCAAAAATCTCAGTTTGGAAAAATGAAATGAAATGAAAATCGCTTATCGTCACGAGTAGGCTTCAATGACGTTACTGTGAAAAGCCCCTGGTCGCCACATTCCGGCGCCTGTCCGGGGAGGCTGGTACGGGAATCGAACCGTGCTGCTGGCCTGCTTGAAAAGCCAGCGATTTAGCCGAGTGAGCTAAACCAGCCCCAGTTTTACTCCTTTCCAAAATCTCCTTTCCGAAAAAAGCGTAAATCATCAAGACCCTTTAATTTATCAGAAGCACGGTGGTGCAGTGGTTAGTCCTGCTGCCTCACAGCGCCGAGGTCCCAAGTTCGATCCCGGCTCTGGGTCACTGTCCGTGTGGAGTTTGCACATTCTCCGTGTTTCGCCCCCACAATCCAATGATGTGCAGGGTAGGTGGGTTGGCCATACTAAATTGCCCCTTAATTGGAAAAAATGAATTGGGTACTCTATATTTATTTATTTTTTTAACTTAAAAAAAAACTTATCAAAAGCTGAAATTGCAAGCACTTGATACTTTTTATCTTGTATAAATAAATACTGTGCAGTTGGTAGCATAGATCATAGAGCCAGTATTGTCAATCAAGCAATGTTTCCCCTGGTGTTCAGGTGTTTTAGTGTTCAATGGATGCCTGGGTTTATTAGTCTGTTGAAACACGTGGCATAACTTGTCATGAGCAGTCTGATGGACCACACTGGGGGGGTATGCATTGTCATGGGGGTGTGGGACATGAGGAGGACCTTTTAACTTAGCTTTCAAAAGGTTCCCTGATGCAGACTATGATTCAGGACACCACTGAGGTGCCGTGTACCATGCCGCTTTGAAATGCTTGCCCAGCTTCATGGTAATTGGGGTGGTACGGAGGCGCAGTGGTGAGTTTTGCTGCCTCATGGTGCGTAGGACTTTGGTTCGATCCTGGCCCCGCATCACTGTCCATGTGGAATTTGCACATTCTCCCCGAGTCTGCATTGGTCCCACCCCCACAACCCTAAGATGTGGGGCGGAATTCTCCGCTCCCCACGTGGCGTGGGAGAATCGTGGGAGGGCCTCCCGACATTTTTTACACACCCCCTTGCGCCCCCGTGATTCTCCCCCCCTTGGAAAAATCACGCCCGTTTCACCACGGCAGCAACCACACCTGGTCGCTGCATTCGTGAAACGGGCGCCGGATGCCCGTTTGGGACATCCAGGGGCCCGATTGGGACGGGAGCACCGCGACTGTGCTCCGGAGGGGACAGACGCACTCTTTCCCCTCCGCCGCCCCGCAAGATCAAGCCGCCACGTCTTGCCGGGCGGCAGTGGAGAAAGACGGCACCGCGGGTTTGTGCCGTCTGTGTGCTGATGTCATCCGCGCAGCGCCGTTCGGCCGTCATTTCCTGCGGCCGAGGTCGCGGCCGGGAACGATGGGGGCCCGCTCCTAGCCCCCCCCGAGTGGGGGTGAATTAGGTGCGGGGAGCGGGCCCTGAGGCCGTCGTGAACCTCAGCCGAGTTCACGACGGCCTCCATGATTTTGGCCACCAGCGGAGAATTCTGCCCGTGCAGTGCAGGTGAATTTGCCATGCTAAATCGCCCTTAATTGGGTAAAAAAGAATTGGGTACTCTAAATTTATATTTTAAAAAATTTCATGAAATTTAGGACATGTTGATCCACACAATGGAGCCAACCAGGTCGGGAAAAGTTTCACAACCCATACCAGCCCACACCTTTAACAGGCTCGACTAAATCCCGGTAACTCCAGAATGAAGGTGGTCTGGGACCTGCCCGCCATTTTTAAAGGGCTCCCAAATCATCCGGACTCGGCACAAATCCAGACTTAAATCTTTCACAGAATAAAATAACATGGGCACTTCACAGGGGAATCCTCAAATGACATTCAACATTGAGTTGTTTAAGGAGAAAGAAAGGTGGAGAGGTTGAGGGAGGGAATTCCAAAGCTTAGGCCATTAGCAACTGACGGCATGAGTGCCAATGGTCAAGGATGTTGTAGAGTCATTAGAGGAACACAAAAATCCTGCAGAGTTAAACCGCTGCAGGAGATTGCAGAGTAGGGAGTAATGAGGGGATTTGTATCAAGGATAAGAACTCCAAAATCAAGACATGGATTACTTTAGTCTTTTGTGGGATGTGGGCATCACTAGCAATTTGTCAGCTTGCCACACCATTTCAGAGGGCAGTTAAGAGTCAACCACATTGCTGTGGGTCTGGAGTCACATGTGGGCCGGACCAGGTAAGGATTGCAGATTTTCTTCCCGAGAGGACATCCAAGAACAAGATGGGTTTTTATAACGATCAATGATAGTTTCCTGGTCATAATTACTGAGGTTAGCTTCATGGAACAAAGAACAAAGAAAATTACAACACAGGAAAAGGCCCTTCGGCCCTCCCAGCCTGCGCCGATCCAGATCCTTTATCTAAACCTGTTGCCTATTTTCCAAGGATCTACTTCCCTCTGTTCCCCGCCCGTTCATATATCTGGCTAGATGCATCTTAAATGATGCTATCGTGCCCGCCTCTACCACCTCCGCTGGCAAAGCATTCCAGGCACCCACCACCCCCTGCGTAAAAAACTTTCCACGCACATCTCCCTTAAACTTTCCCCCTCTCACCTTGAAATTGTGACCCCTTGTAATTGACACCCCCACTCTTGGAAAAAGCTTGTTGCTAGCCACCCTGTCCATACCTCTCATAATTTTGCGGACCTCAATCAGGTGCCCCCTCAACCTCCATCTTTCCAACGAAAACAATCCTAATCTACTCAGCCTTTCTTCATAGCTAGCACCCTCCATACCAGGCAACATCCTGGTGAACCTCCTCTCCACCCTCTCTAAAGCATCCACATCCTTCTGGTAATGTGGCGACCAGAACTGCACACAGTATTCCAAATGTGGCCTAACCAAAGTCCTATACAACTGTAACATGACCTGCCGACTCTTGTACCCCGTCCGATGAAGGCAAGCATGCTGTATGCCTTCTTGACCACTCTATTGACCTGCGTTGCCACCTTCAGGGTACAATGGACCTGAACTCCTAGATCTCTCTGTACATCAATTGTCTCCAGGACTCTTCCATTGACCATATAGTCCGCTCTTGAATTAGATCTTCCAAAATGCATCACCTCGCATTTGCCTGGATTGAACTCCATCTGCCATTTCTCTGCCCAACTCTCCAATCTATCTATATTTTGCTGTATTCTCTGACAGTCATCCTCGCTATCTGCAACTCCACCAATCTTAGTATCATCTGCAAACTTGCTAATCAGACCACCTATACCTTCGTCCAGATCATTTATGTAAATCACAAACAATAGTGGTCCGAGCACGGATCCCTGCGGAACACCACTAGTCACCTTTCTCCATTTTGAAACACTCCCTTCCACCACTACTCTCTGTCTCCTGTTGCCCAGCCAGTTCTTTATCCATCTAGCTAGTACACCTTGAACCCCATACAACTTCACTTTTTCCATCAACCTGCCATGGGAAACTTTATCAAACGCCTTATTGAAGTCCATGTATATGACATCTACAGCCCTTCCATCATCAATTAACTTTGTCACTTCCTCAAAGAATTCTATTAGGTTTGTAAGATATGACCATCCCTGCACAAAACCATGCTGCCTATCACTGATAAGTCTATTTTCTTCCAAATGTGAATAGATCCTATCCCTCAGTATGTTCTCCAACAGTTTGCCTACCACTGACATCAATCTCACAGGTCTATAATTCCCTGGATTATCCCTGCTACCCTTCTTAAACAAAGGGACAACATTAGCAATTCTCCAGTCCTCCGGGACCTCACCCGTGCTCAAGGATGCTGCAAAGATACCTGTTAAGGCCCCAGCTATTTCGTCCCTCGCTTCCCTCAGTAACCTGGGATAGATCCCATCTGCTCCTGGGGACTTGTCCCCTTAATGCCTTTTAGAATACCCAAAACGTCCCTCTTCCTTATGCCAACTTGACCTAGAGTATTTAAACATCCATCCCTAGCCTCAACATCCGTCAAGTCCCTCTCCTTGGTGAATACCGATGCAAAGTACTCATTAAGAATCTCACCCATTTCCTCTGAGTCCACGCATAAATTCCCTCTTTTGTCTTTGAGTGGGCCAATCCTTTCTCTAGTTACCCTCTTGCTCCTTATATATGAATAAAAGGGTTTGGGATTTTCCTTAACCCTGTTAGCCAAAGATATTTCATGACCCCTTTTAGCCCTCTTTATTACGCGTTACAGATTTGTCCTACTTTCCCGATATTCCTCCAAAGCTTCATCAGACTTGAGTCGCCTCGATCTTATGTATGCTTCCTTTTTCATTTTAGCTAGTCTCACAATTTCACCCGTCATCCGTGGTTCCCTAATCTTGCCATTACTATCCCTCATTTTCACAGGGACATGTCTGTCCTGCACTCTAATCAACCTTTCCTTAAAAGACACCCACATTTCAAATGTGGATTTACCCTTAAACAGCTGCTCCCAATCCACATTCCCTAGCTCCTGCCGAATTTTGTTATACTTGGCCTTTCCCCAATTTAGCACTCTTCCTTTAGGACCACTCTCGTCTTTGTCCATGTGTATTCTAAAACTTACGGAGTTGTGATCGCCATTCCCAAAGTAATCACTGACTGAAACTTCAACCATCTGGCCGGGATCATTCCCCAATACCAGGTCCAGTATGGCCCCTTCCCGAGTTGGACTATTTACATACTGCTCTAAAAAACTCTCCTGGAAGCTCCTTACGAATTCTGCTCCATCTACGCCTCCAACACTACATGAGTCCCACTCAATGTTGGGGAAGTTAAAATCTCCCATCACAACCACCCTATTGCACCTACATTTTTCTATAATCTATCTACATATTTGTACCTCTCCTTCACGCTCGCTTTTGGGAGGCCTGTAGTAAAGTCCGAACAATGTTACTGCACCCTTCCTATTTCTTAGCTCTACCGATATTGCCTCAGTGCTCGAATCCTCCATCGTGCCCTCCTTAATCACAGCTGTGATATCATCTCTGACCGGTAATGCAACTCCTCCAGCCCTTTTACCTCCCACTCTAACCCTCCTGAATCATCTATAGCCTGGATATTTAGTTGACAGTCTTGCCCTTCCCTCAACCAAGTCTCAGTAATACCAATAACATCATATTCCCAGGTACTAATCCAAGCCCTAAATTCATCTATCTGCCTTAACTGCTACACTTCTCGCATTAAAATAAATGCACCTCAGACCACCTGTCCCTTTGCGTTCATCATCTCTTCCCTGTCTACTCTTCCCCTTAGTCACATTGAGTGTATTATCTAGTACCTTACTGGTTTTAGTTGCTGCCTCTTTACTGACCTCTAACTTCCTAATCTGGTTCCCATCCCCCTGCCACATTAGTTTAAAATCTCCCCAACAGTGTTAGCAAAAGCACCCCCAAGGACATTGGTTCCAGTCCTGCCCAGGTGTAGACCATCCGATTTGTAATGGTCCCATCACCCCCAGAACCGGTTCCAATGTCCCAAAAATCGGAACCCCTCCCTCCTGCACTATCTCTCAAGCCACGTATTCATTCTGACTATTCTTGAATTTCTACTCTGACTGCCTCATGGCACTGGTAGCAATCCTGTGATTACTATCATTGCGGTCCTACTTTTTAACTTATCTCCTAACTCCCTAAATTCTGATTATAGGACCTCATCCCGTTTTTTTACCTATATCGTTGGTGCCTATATGCACCACGACAACTGGCTGTTCACCCTCCCCCTTCAGTATGTCCTGCAGCCGATCTGAGACATCCCTGACCCGTGCACCCGGGAGGCAACATACCATTCGGGAGTCTCGTTTCCGACCACAGAAACGCCTGTTTACTCCCCTTACGGTTGAATCCCCTATGACTATAGCCCTGCCAATCTTTTTCCCACCCTTCTGCGCAGCAGAGCCAGCTACGGTGCCATGAGCCTGGCTACTACTGCCTTCCCCTGGTGAGTCATCTTCCCCAACAGTATCCAAAACGGTATACCTGTTTTGGAGGGAGATGACGGCAGGGGACATCTGCACTGCCTTCCTGCTCTTTCTCTGCCTTTTGGTCACCCATTCCCTGTCTCCCTCACCAATCCTAATCTGCCATGTGACCAACTCACTGAACGTGCTATCCACAACCTCCTCAGCATCGCGGATGCTACAAAGTGAGTCCATCCGCAGCTCCAGAGCCGTCATGCGGTCTAACAGGAGTTGCAGCTGGACACACTTCATGATCCCAGAGTTTTTAAAATTGTATTTAAATTCATCCAGCTGCCATAGATCATAGGCGGAGTTCTCCGAGCCCGCGCAGGGTTAGAGAATCACCAGGGGCGTGGGAAATTCCCGCCACACCACTCTGCTGCCAGGCCGCCAATTCTCCGGTCGGCGGAAAATTGGCCAATCGCGCCCGCCCGGTCACCGCGGCGCCGGTCATGGGCCGCTGAAATAGGCCCCCGTGGCGATTCTCCGCGGTGACGGGCTGAACTCCCGTCGAGTTCCGCCGAGTCCCGCCAGCGTGGTTCTAACCTGGTACCATCCGGTGGGAGCTCAAACCCGCGGCCGCTGTGCACGTACTGGTGGGGGGCGGGGGGATCTGACTGCAGGGTGGCCTCCACGGGGTGCAGGCCGGCGATCGGGAAAATCTGATCGGTGGGTGGCTGCGATCTGGAGGGGGCCTACCTCCTTCCGCATTGCCGGCTGTAAAGTCGCCGACATGTTGCTCTGTGCCAGCGCGAAGACGGCAACCAAGCGCATGTGCCAGCATGGAGACGGCCATCGTGTGCATGCGCGGACCCGTGCCGGCCATCGCGCGCATGTGCAGACCTGCACCACCGTGCAGGGCCACCTTTCGTCACCGGAGCAGCGTGCAGCTCTCTGGCGCCATGCTAGTCTCCTGAATGGTGGTGAATTGCTGGGCCAGGAGGCCCATTGACGCCGGCGTACACCACTCCGATGGCGGGATTCTCCGATTTGCCGGTGTCTGTGGGTTTCCCGACGGCATGGCGCTGCCCCACAATGGGAAACCTCATTGACTGGCCAGCGTGGCGGAGAATCCTGCCGGCGGATCGGGGAAGAAATGTGGCGTGGCGGGGCGGAGAATCCAGCCCCATAGATTCCCAGTGCAGAAGGAGGCCATTCGCCCCATCGAGTCTGCACTGGCCCGGAAAGAGTACCCTACTTAAGCCCACGCCTCCACCTGTAACCCAGTAACCCCACCTACCCTTTTTTTTGGGACATTAAGGGCAATTTATCATGGCCAATCCACCTAACCTGCATATCTTTGGATTGTGGGGAGAAACCGGAGCACCCGGAGGCACCCCACGCAGACACGGGGAGAACATGGAAACTCTGCACAGACAGTGACCCAACCCGGGAATCGAACCCGGGACCCTGGAGCTGTGAAGCAACTGTGCTAACCACTGTGCCACCATGCTGCCATTACTGAACATTCACCCATAACTTGAGGATGGTAAACCGACCCGCCAATTGTGAATTAGGCTTGCAATCATGTACGAAGCTGGGGCTGTTCCATGTCAGATGTTCACATGAATATTGATTCTTGATGTTGTGAAATCACAAAGCACCTGAAAGAGAGGCCTTCCCTTGTGTTACCCATGCCTCGGTTTGGATTGAAGATAGCAAGTGAAGTAGATTGGAAAGATCCCTGACCTATTGTAACATACTTCCATGGACCTCTGGCTAATTCCAGGAAATTCAACATCTTTTCACCTTCTTGAATCCGACTCCTGTCAAACTGTAGCTGCTGGCCCCCTTGCCAAACTAGTATGATTTTGGTAACTATTGGTAGGATTTTGCTCTATTTGTTTTCACTGGCTGAATTGGAAGAGATGTCTGTCTTTCCCTTCTACATGTGTGTGTTTTGCACATTAACGAAGCAGTCCTTACAAACTGTCAACAAAATCGTGACTGTTGACAATATGAAAAAGACCCACAGAATGAAGCAGAAAGTCATTAAATGAGCCACATAAAAAGCACAGGATTGACTATTCAGCAAATGTCTGAAATCTTAAAGCAAAGATGGAGCTGTCTGAATTCCCAGGGTGTACGTAATTCCCAACAGCTTGTTTCTGATCTCTTTAAAAAAAAAACCTGAATCTCATTAGCTGTCACCCAGCTTCCTGGCATCACTCCTGTGACCAAAAGAACAGGGAAAATAAGGAAAACACAAACATGATTGAACCAGGCATGGAGGGAAGAAGGTGAATTCAGGGAGAAAACTTGAGGTGACAGTGTAACTCATTGCAGCCTCAGCATTGTGTTACAAGATGGAAGTCAGTTTAACCCCTTCAGCCCCAATTTCCAGCACCAATGGACTCCCAGTCAGGGCTCATATTAAGCTCAGTGTGCTAGACAACTGGTTTGTGATGCAGAACAAGGCCAGCAGCGTGGGTTCAATTCCCGTACTAGCTGAGAATTCTAAATTCTCCCTCTGTGTACCCGAACAGGCGCTGGAATGTGACGACTAGGGGCTTTTCACAGTAACTTCATTGCAGTGTTAATGTAAGCCTACTGGTGACAATAAAGATTATTTATTTATTATGCTTTATACACTTTATGTCATGGCAGATAGAGTTTTTTTTTTAAATATAATTTTTATTGGAATTTTTTACAGAAAATATAAAACATAACGACAAACAATGAAATGCAACAAAATAACCCATAATAACTGTAACACCCCCAGACCATATGTATCCCATCCCCCCACCCCCCAACCCCAATGAACAACAAAAGAACTTTAAAATAAATTAAAATTAAATAAGCAAACATAGTCATTGTCCGCCCCCCCCCCTTTTCCCTCCCCCTTCCCCCCCTCCCCCCCGGGTTGCTGCTGCTACTGTCCCTGTACCCTATCGTTGAGCCAGAAAGTCGAGAAAAGGTTGCCACCGCCTAAAGAACCCTTGTACCGACCCTCTCAGGGCGAATTTGACCTTCTCGAGCTTAATGAAACCCGCCATGTCATTGATCCAGGTCTCCACGCTTGGGGGCCTCGCATCCTTCCATTGTAGCAAGATCCTTCGCCGGGCTACTAGGGACGCAAAGGCCAGCACACCGGCCTCTTTCGCCTCCTGCACTCCCGGCTCCACCCCAACCCCAAAAATCGCGAGTCCCCATCCTGGCTTGACCCTGGATCCCACCACCCTCGACACCGTCCTCGCCACCCCCTTCCAGAACTCCTCCAGTGCCGGGCATGCCCAGAACATATGGGCATGGTTCGCTGGACTCCCCGAGCACCTGACACACCTGTCTTCACCCCCAAAGAACCTACTCATCCTCGTCCCAGTCATGTGGGCCCGGTGCAGCACCTTGAATTGGATGAGGCTAAGCCGCGCACACGAGGAGGAAGAATTAACCCTCTCCAGAGCATCAGCCCATGTCCCGTCTTCGATCTGTTTCCCCAGTTCCCCCTCCCACTTAGCTTTCAGCTCCTCTACTGATGCCTCCTCCGCCTCCTGCATAACCTTGTAGATATCAGATATCTTCCCCTCTCCGACCCAGACCCCCGAAAGCACCCTGTCGCTCACCCCCCTCGCAGGAAGCGAAGGGAATGGCAGATAGAGTTAGGCACATCATCTCTTGAACAGAATGGGTCTTCAGCAATTGTGACCAAAATGTGTGAATCGAGTTGCACTGAGCTGGGAGACAATAATGACATTGAAATCTGACATTTTGCTCAGTTGATTGATGGGGGTGGGTCTGGAGGAAACTTCAGCGTGCTTTTTTTTTGATGATTATCGTAGCCTGCTGTCTCTCTCTCACATTCCACATTAGCTTGAGACAATAGCAATTTATTTTGGACACTTCCAGTAAGGATTTGTGAACAGCATGTTGGAATGGTTCTCTCTGTCATAATATACATCCATGTATATGATGGAGTGCAGATAGGCAGTGATTGACACACAGGATGACCAGTAAGCACACAGAACAGAGCAGCCAATCACCAGACAGGACATGACCACTATAAAGCCAGAGGGAACCAGTTTTCCGCTCTCTCGGGATCCAGCCTCTGAGACAGTCAGAGCTTGTGAGCAGCAGCTAGTACAAACACCATGTGGTAGTCAGTTAGTCTGGTCAGGCTAGCCTCAGGTCTCCAGTCAAGTCAGAATAGTGTCAACACAGGGCAGCATGGTGGCCTAGTGGTTAGCACAACTGCCTCACGGCGCTGAGGTCCCAGGTTCGATCCCGGCTCTGGGTCACTGTCCGTGTGGAGTTTGCACGTTCTCCCGGTGTCTGCGTGGGTTTCGCCCCCACAACCCAAAAAATGTGCAGAGTAGGTGGATTGGCCACGCTAAATTGCCCCTTAATTGGAAAAAATAATTGGCTAATCTAAATTTTTAAAAAAAGAATAGTGTCAACCCACAGTTAAGCATGTAATATAGTTAGATGTTAAATAAAATCGTGTTGCATCTTATCAAGTGTTGGAAGCCTGTCTCTCTCTACACTGCATCAAACGCAGTCCACATAGACCCAGCCTACCCAACACATCACTTTCTGATGAGGGTTTAGCTGTTACGGACGAAAGAGAAAATGCTTGAAAATCTCAGCAGGTCTGGTAGCATCTGTAGGAAGAGAAAAGAGCTAACGTTTTGAGTCCGATGACTCTTTGTCAAAGCTCCATGACAAAGAGCTTTGACAAAGAGTTATCGGACTCGAAACATTCGCTCTTTTCTCTCCCTAAAGATGTTGCCAGACCTGCTGAGATTTTCCAGCATTTTCTCTTTTGTTTCAGATTCCAGCATCCACAGTAATTTGCTTTTACTGTATTAGCTGTTACGAACCTACATGTGGGAGGGCGGTGGTCATGTTTAATTGACAGCTCAACTGGGCAATAGAGGAAAATGAATTCCACAGGCTCACCACTCTTTGTGTGAAGAAGTGTCTCCTTATCTCTGTCCGAAATGGTTTACCCTGAATCTTCAGGCTGTGACCCCTGGTTCTGGACACACTCACTATTGGGAACATCCTTCCTGCATCTACTCTGTCTAGTCCTGTTAGAATTTTATAGTTTTTTATGAGATTCCCCCCCTCATTCTTCTCAACTCCAACGAATACAATCCTAACCAACTCAATCTCTCCTCGTACATCAGTTGCCATCCCAGGAATCAGTCTGGTAAACCTTCACTGCACTCCCTCTATAGCAAAGACATTCTTCCTCAGATAAGGAGACCAAAACTGCACCCAATATTCCAGGTGTGGCCTCACGAAGGCCCTGTATAATTGCAGCAAGACAGCCCTGGTCCTGTACTCTAATCCTCTCGCTATGAAGCCCAACATACCATTTGCCTTCTTTACTGCCTGCTGTACCTGCATGCTTGCCTTCAGTGACTGGTGTACAAGGACACCCAGGTTTCATTGCACATTCCCCTCTCCTAATTTATGGGCATTCAGATAATAGTCTGCCTTCTCGATTTTGCTACCAAAGTGAATAACCGCGTATTTGTCTAAATTATACTGCATCTGCCATTAATTTGCCCACTCACTCAACTTGTCCAAATCACACTGAAGGATCTCTGCATATACCTCATAGCTCACCCTCCCACCCAACTTGGTGTCATCTGCTAATTTGGAGATATTACATTTTGTTCCATCATCTAAATCATTAATATAAATTGTGAATAACTGGGGTCCGAGCACCGATCCCTGCAGTACCCCACTGCCTGTCAATTTGAAAAAGACCTTTTAATTCCTACTCTTTGTTTCCTGTCTGCCAACCGGTTTTATTTCCATCCCAATACACTACCCCTAATCCCATGCGCTTTAATTTTACACACTAATCTCTGATGCAGGACTTTGTCAAAAGCCTTCTGAAAGTCCAAATATACCACACCAATTGGCTCCTCCTCATCAATTGTACTAGTCACATCCTTGAAAAATTCCCAAAGACTTGTCAAGCATGATTTCCTCTTCATAAATCCATTCGAACTCTGTCCGATCCTGCCACTGTTTCTTAAGTGCTCTGTTATAAAACCTTTGATAATGGATGCTAGGGTGGCACGTGGTGGAGTGGTTAGCACTGGGACTATGGTGCTGAGGATCCGGGTTCAAATCCTGGCCCTGGATCACTGTCTGTGTGGGGTTTGCACATACTCCACGTGTCTGCGTGAGTTTCACCCGCACAACTGAAAGATGAGCAGGTTAGGTGGCTTGCCCATGCTAAATTGCTCCTGAATTGGGGAAAAAAATAATAATTAGGTACTCTAAATTTATTAAAAAATAGATAATGGATTCTAGAAGTCAGGCTGACTGGTCTATAATTCCATTTTCTCTCTATCTCCCTTTTTAAATAGTGGAGTTTTGTTTTTCTTTTTATAAATTTAGAGTACCCAATTAATTTTTTTACAATTAAGGGGCAATTTAGTGTGGCCAATCCACCTAGCCTGCACATCTTTGGTACAAACACGAGAGAATGTGCAAACTCCATATGGACAGTGACCCTGGGCCAGGATCAAACCTGGGTCCTCAGTGTCGTGAGGCAATAGTGCTAACCAATGCACCACTGTACTGCCCTTAAATAGTGGGGTCACATTAGCTACCCTCCAATCTGCAGGAACTGTTCCAGAGTCTATAGAATCCTGGAAGATGACCACCAATGTATCCAATATTTCTCGAGCCATGTCCTTAAGTACTCTGGGATGCAGATTCTCAGGCCCTGGGGATTTATCAGCCTTCAATCCCATCAATTTCCCCAACACCACTTCTCTACTAATATCGATCTCCTTCAGTTCCTCCTTCTCACTAAACACTGCATTTCCCAACATTTCTAGCGTCTGATTTGTGTCCTCATTTGTGAAGACACAAACAAAGTATGTGATTAGTTGCTCAGCCATTTCTTTGTCCCTTATTATACATTCCCCTGTTTCTGACTGCAAGGGATCTACATTTGTCTTCACCAATCTTTTTCTCTTCACGAACCTACAGAAACTTTTACGGTCAGTTTTTCTGTGCCCTGAAAGCTTACTCTCATACGCTAATTTCCCCTTCTTAAATCAACTCCTTGGTACTTCTTTGAATTCTAAACTGCTCCCAATCCTCAGACCTGTTATTTTTCATGCTCAGTTTAAATGCTTCTTACTTGGATCTAATACTAGCTCTAATTTTCCTTGTAAACCATGTATTGGCCACCTTTCCCATTTTACTTTTGTGCCAGACAGGAATAAACAATTGTTACAGTTCCCCATAGGCTCCTTAAATGTTCACCATTGCCTATCCACTGTCATCCCTTTTAAAAAAAAAACAAATTTAGAGTACCCAATTATTTTTTTTCCAATTAAGGGGCAATTTAGCATGGCCAATCCACCTAACCTGCACATCTTTGGGTTGTGGGGGCGAAAAACACGCAAACACGGGGAGAATGTGCAAACTCCACATGGATAGTGACCCAGAGCCAGGATTGAACCTGGGACCTCGGTGCCGTGAGGGAGCAGCGCTAACCACTGCGCCGCCACGCTGCCAGGCATGGTCAGCCCTTTAAGTAACGTTCCCCAATCTATCAAAGCCAACTTGCGCCTCATGCCATTATTCCTTATTCAGATTCAGGACCCTAGTCTCAGAATCAGCTGTTCCCCAAGCTTCAATTGAGCTACTGTAGAAAGGTCACTTAGACCCGAAACGTTAACCATGTTTCTCTCTATGCAGACACAGTCAGACCTGCTGTGTTTATCCAACACTTGCTATGTTTATTTCAAATAAGCTTCGTTGGAACAGAGCATATTGGTGACAATCAGTGAACCCCTCCTTCCCATTTGGGGTTACCTCCCAAACCTTTTCTGAACAAATTGTTGCTTGTGGGCAATGAGGAAATTATGCTGAAGTGAGCTCCCCTGGTCCCCCTTCACACGCCCAACTCCAACATCATGAGGCTATTGACGATGGTCAGTTTTCGGAATTTGCCATTCAGCATGAAGCAGAAACAAGAGTGAACGATTTTCTGGTTCCTGCTCAAACAATTCGCACCAATGATTTACAATATGCTCTGCAATATGTTACCGAAATTCTGAGTACCTTTCACGTAATCTGTAGAATAGTTGTACACATGGTAACTTCCATTACGATGATAGGAATAATTGGCCCTTTAAAACAACACAACACTGCTGCATATTTAACAGCATTGCACTTCCACCTTTGGACTCGGATGGCTCCATAAATGTGACTATGATTGTTATGCTAGTCTGGATGAAAAATACGAACCAGCTTTTGTATATGTTTGTCTGCAGGACACCAGTGGCTCCAACTTGATGGTTACATAGAGAATAGAAGCTTCCCCAGGTCTGACGCAATCATAGAAATCACCTGTGGTAGGCTATATTAGGGGTATCGCGGTACCTAGGTGGGATGTACCTTATACTGTAGTATGAGTGGTAGAACCTCCCTGCTGGTTCCGCCCAGCAGGCGGAGCATAAGAGTCTGTGTTTCACCCACAGCAGTCATTCTGTACCGGAGCTGCTGGGGTAACTACTTGTTCATTAAAGCCTTCAATTGGACTACAATCTCGCTTCAGTAGTGATTGATTGTGCATCATCACCCTCCTCCTGAACCTAGCCTGGCAATTTTTCATTCCCCAAATAACACTTCTCAAGGCCATTATCTGAGTGATTACCAAGCTAATCTCAATTTAAGGGCTGTGTTGAAACCACCAAAAATTCATTCCCTGCACAAAGACAGAAGGATCTTTGTTGCATCAGGGCTGGGTTGGATTTCATGACGGGTTCCAGAGGTGTCAACCTGGATTCCAGCCCGCAATGCAGCTCAATCTCAATATGTAGGTTCTTTGTGACAGGCATACTTGCTGGACTAAGTGGGAGGTCTTCAAGTCTGTCTTAGATTTTGTTGTTGTCTATTGTACCCAAAGGAAGAACTGCACCAATTGGCAGTTAGGATTCTTCTAATGCATTCCACAACTCACTGATTAGTGTAATTGGTGCTTCAGCCAAAGTGTGGTTTTCACTCCATGTGGATTTGATTGAACTATAAATGGAAGATACATCGTTCACTCAAATGCTGCATTTCCTCCAGTGGAAACATCCCAGAATCTGCAGAAATATTGAGTGCAAAGTCTGTTCCATGCCCTTAAATGAATTTAGTCCACCCAATTCGCTGTTGCCCCTATACCAAAGAACAATGAAAAGTGCAGCACAGGAACAGGCCCTTCGGCCCTCCAAGCCTGCGCCAACCATGCTGCCAACCTAGCCTCAAACCTTTTATACTTACGCAGCCCATATGCCTCTATTCCCGTCTTATTCATGTAATTGTCAAGACACCCCTTAAACGTCACTATGGTACCTGCTTCCACCACCCCCTCTGGCAGTGAATTTCAGGCACCCACTACCCTCTGTGTAAAAAACTTCCCTTGCACATCTCCTCTAAACTTTGTGGTATTCAGTTACTAGGGGACATCGGTTGAAGGTGCGAGGGGCAGTGTGATTAAGTGTCCACCAGCGTGGACTAGCTGTGGCATATAATAAATGATCGTTTTCTTCTTTTCATAATCATGTTCGCTTGGAGTTCAGCTGCTCAGATTATCATTTGCCCTCAGGACCAATGTTACTTCTAAATTCTGTTTTGTTGTAAGTGGGTGCCAGCACTGTGGGGAATCTTTAAGAATGATGCCCATGTGGGTGCACACATCTCAGAGGGAACCATTGTGGCACTGTTTTAGCCTTGCACACTATATTTAGTAGAAAATACCGTACACATGCACAGGTAAACGTATTATTTCACACGCTCATAGTTTACTTAATACGCATATAACCATTTAGCAATCAAACATGGAAGTCAGTCACAAAATGCAAGAAATATTCTACTATGTTACCAACAAACACAAATCGGTGAAAAGTAGCCATGTATATGCTGTGTGAATATTTTAAAAAGAAATTTAAAGTGCCTAATTTATTTTTCCGATTAAGAGTGTGGCCAATCTACCTACCCTGCACATCTTTGAGTTGTGAGAATGAGACCCATGCAGACATGGGGTGAATGTGCAAACTCCACATGGACAATGACCCATGGTCAGGATCGAACCCGGGTCATCAGTGCCGTGAGACAGCAGTGCTAACCACTGCACAACTGTGCCACTACTCTATGCTGTGTGAATATGAATACGGATCCAGAGACAGTAGTCTGTTACTATCTTTTAACCAGAAAGCAATTAGCCACATCTGGATTTCCAATTAGCCACATCTAGCTCGTTGCTAATGTATGGAACAGAACTGTTCTACTGATACACGGGATAGTGCTCTATCCAAAGAGTGATTATAGGAATTTTGTTCAGCCCTTTAATTTCTATGGTCATTTGGGTGGGAAGTCATCGCACTCTCCCCACACACTCGTGTGACTTTTGCTACCCCCCTCCTCCATGTTGCTGGAGCCTCTGTCACTGGTCTTCAACCTCCAGGTTTTTTTGTGTGTGGTTCCTGGTTTAACGTGCAGCGAGGTATGTCAGTGTTCTCCAGTACCCATCTCAGTCCCCTGCCCACCAAGCTGATCAAATGGTGGGCTTGAATCCTCCTGGATCCCACTCAGCCAAAGCTAGCTCTGTAACTGCCACAGAGGAAATGTTCTCTCTGTGCTCGGTCCAACAAATTCATTTGCCATCGACATACCGAAAATAACATTCGGGCCTCATATCACAGCAACATTGTGGCTTTTCTTTTCAAATACTGAATGGTTGATTCGGAATACAGCACCCGTAGGGTAAGTTGTTTCATTTACCACTTGAGTGTGACTCTAGCATTTCTGATTGGTCATCACTTAAATCGTTTGCGTGATTTTCATCTCTATAGCAAACAATGCAAGCAAGTAGAAAAATCATCATATTTCTAAACTCATACAGATGCGGATAAGATTTCCCCTCCTGACCCAGTGACGTCCAACTGTGGAACCATCACTGTGATTTGATCAGCCGATGTGCACTGGAGACGTTTGATAAGGTTCCATCCAAGAGATTATTTGCAAAAATGAAAATGTACAGGATTGGAGGTAACCATGTGAAATAGGGTTGGCATTTAAAAAAAAATTAATTAGAGTATTCAATTATTTTTTTCCCCAAAATTAAGGTGCAATTTAGTGTTGGCAATCCACCTAGCCTGCACATTTTTGCATTTGGGGGTGAAACTCACGCTCACGTGGGGAGAATGTGCAAATTCCACCACGGGACAGTGACCGGGATCGAACCTGGGACCTCGGCCGCCGTGAGGCAGCAGACTGCACCACGTTGGCCCCCAAAAGACTGGCTCATATGGGGAGTTGACGGATAGACACAATGTAAAAAAGTGTAGGTACTCCGATTGCAGGATATGGTAGTGATAATCTCTAAAGAGCGTTCTCGGGCATCTGCTTTTCGCTATTGATTAGGAACGACCCTGATTGGATAAAAGAATGAACTTTTACCATTTATGTTTGCAGATGGCATTGCGTTGAGAGACATAGTAAGCTATGTTGATGAGAGCGCAAAGTAATAAAGAAACATAGACAGACTAAGTAAGTACTTTTATTTTAACTTAAACCTACACATTGGCCAGGAGATGGGGCTTTCACATTCTTTTACTTTCGACCCACACAATGGTAATTGTGTCCAAAGGTGTTTAACCTGAATCCCAGAATAATGAGCTACACCAGTTGCCTTCGCTCTGCGGCGACAGCACTAGCATCAAAGGATGCACAAAATAATCTGTACAACGCAGCATGAGGCATAATTGTTACAATTTCAGTGGACAGCATAACCGTTTAAAAAAAAAGAGGAAATCTGAAATTCCGGTTATTTACTAAAAGAATGAAGCCACAAGATTCTATGGTTTAAAACACTGAGAGAGGGGGTGGTACTGTGGCACAGTGGTTAGCGCTGCTGCTTCACGACGTCGAGGGCCCGGGTTCAATCCAGGCTCCGGACCCGATCCACTGTCGTGTGGAGTTTGCACATTCTCCCCGTGGCTGTGTGGGCCTTACCCCCACAACTCTATGATGTGCAGGCTTGGTGGATTGGCCACACTAAATTACCCCTTAATTGGAAAACAAATGGGTACTTTAAGTTTATTTAAAAAAATAAAGTGGTGAGAGAGGAATGCAGAGGATCCAGAGGGGGGGAGGTAAACACACTAGGACGTGTCTCCTCCTGGCACATGCCAACCCCCCCCCCCCCCCCCCCCCCACCACCCCCGAACTGATAACCCGCCCAGGACCGAGCCCCCGAGGGTTCAGATCCGTTGGTCAAAGACAGAGTCATCCCGATGGGCCAACTCCTTGGAATCTATTGATGGAGAGCCAGAACATTGTGGGACATGTGGACAAAGGGCTCGAAGGGAACGCAAGTCACAAGTCAGCCAGAGGTCCAGGCGCCCCGGTCGAGGCACCAACCTAGGGCTTGCACTTTCCCTCTGGATGAACCAGAAGAGGAGGAGTGTATGCGGCACACTGAATGACCCCCATTATGATAACTGTGCAGGTTATTGGACATCCATTAGATATGGCGCTAGACACGAGCTGCGGTTTCTGTTGTTAAAATGCAAATGTTCGACAGGATAAAGTTGGAGTGCAGCAATTGGACCTGAGGGAAACTGAGGCAAGATTAGTGACATATACTGATGAACCATTGGCCATTGCAGGGACCAATATGATTCCCGGTGGTTTATGGACAACAGTCGGTATGTCTCCCAATAATCATTGTCAAAGGACATGAACCCAGTTTTCTGGGCCGCAATTCGCTAAAACGCCTACATTTTGATTGGCACAAGTATCCAAATGGGGTCTGGGGTGTGTACAAAGTGCCAGGAAAATACCCTGAGATTCTTCAGCCCAGACAGGGGGAAATAAAAGGGGCCATGGTAAAATTCAGGTTGACTTGAATGCATAATCATGATATTTAGAGATTACCTGTCCTTTATGCTTTGATGGTGAATGTTGAGACCATACTTAGCCGGTTCAAAGGGATCATCAGGCCAGTATGTTTTGCTGAATGGGTGCCGCCGGCGGTTCCGGTGCTCAACCTGATAAGGTGGTCGGATGTTTTGGAATGATAAGGGTAACGGTTCACATGACCTCCCGATTGGATCATTATTCGGTGCACTCATCGAGGACCTATAAGCAAAACTGGCTGGTGGACACTCATTCACTAAGCTCGATATGAGCTATGTGTATGTGCAGTTAGAATTGGGTCCTGCTTCCTGTAAGCACATTCACCATAAACACCATAGGGGCTTGTACAAATACACCAGGCTGCTCTTGGAGTGTTTTTGGCCTGTGTCATATTCAAGAGGGTGATGGAATATATACTATGAGAATTACTACAAGAGGCAGTGGTCGGGATCTCTGAGACCCCGTCGGGTCGGAAATTCACACCATGTCGCTCTGAACTGGATGCAATTCTCTGGCAAAACTGGCCCCTGCGGCGATTCTCCGTGGTCGACCAGCCGAATTCCCGCCGAGTTCCGGCGAGTCCTGCACGGAATGGTTCCAAGTGGTACTACCCAGCGGGAGCTCGGGACCCGCGGCCGTGGTGGCCGTCCTGGTGGGGGGGGGGGGGCCGGGGGGATCAGACTCCGGTTGTGGGGAGGGGGGTCTCCATGGCGTCCAGATCCGCGATCTGCGAGGGGGCCTGCCTCCTTCGCGTGGGCCCGCGGTAGGATCCACCATGTTGCGCATCGCTTGCGCGGAAATGACCATCATGAGCATGCGTCAGCGCGGAGATGGCCGTCACGCGCATGCGCCGCGCGGGTCTGCGCATCCGCGCGCAGGCCATCTCCGATCGGTAGCAGTGCAGGGCCGCAGATCGGTGCCGGAGCAGTGCACAGCACTCTGGCGCTGTGCTGGTCCCCTGAGGGCCACTGAATCGCTGGGCCAGGAGGGATTTCACAGAATCCCGGCCAGTATATCTAGATGACATGTTAATCACGGGGGTGACTGAGAGGAATATTTATGTAACTTGGACAAGGTGCCCTGCTGGTTCTCGAAGACGGGCTTCACTTGTGGAGAGGGAAATGCATTTTCCACACGAGGGAAGTGGTACACCTGGGCTACCGATTGACCCGGGAAGAGTTGCACACGGTCGCAGAAAAAGCACGAGCTATTCAGCAGGCCCCTACCCCTGAAAACACCACGGAGCTACAGTCTTTCCTGGGACTGGTGAACTATTATAATAAGTTCATCCCGGACTTGTGACAATATTAGCCTCTCTACACCTCCTCCTAAAAAAGAACCAGGAATGGAGAGTGGGAGAGCAACAGGAAGAAATATTTCACACAGGTAAAAAAACAATGACTTCTTCCGGCGTACTGACGCATCGTGGTCCCACCAAAAAACTACTTGTCACATGTGACGGCATCGCCGTACGGCATTGGCGCATTTTATCACATTGCAGAGAAGATGGCAGAGAGAGGCCGATCGCTTTTGCCTCCCAGACACTGGCTGTGCTCGAGCACGATTATGTGGAAATCGAGAAAGAATATCTGAAAAGGTTCACCGTTGAAAAGGTTCCACCAATATGGGTGTGGTTGACGTTTCACTATCACCACGGGCCACAAGCCACCTGTTTGGTCTTTTCAAGGAAGACAAGGCAATTCCGCCTATTGCCTCCGCCAGGATCCAGTGTTGGCCCCCTGCTGGCTACCTCATTTGAGCATCACCCGGAACCCAGGTCCGCAAACCTGGATGCATTAAGCCTTTGCCGACATGCTCGCCTTCTCCTTCTAGCATGACGAGGTAGGGCCATGCTCAACTTTATGGACTGACCCTATCCTTTCGAAGGTTGGACACAGAGGTCTATATGCGGGTCAGCATAGGCAACTGACTGGAAAATTGCGAGCATTCTCCACAAAGGTGTCCAAATTAGCGTGAAAAACTGCATCCTACTGTGGGGTATCTGTGCTGTCCCCCAAGCAAGGGCTCGGACCCTGATCCTCGGAGATCTGCCAAACGGGCACCCAGGAGTTTCCAAATGTAAGTATTAGCACGTAGCTACTTTTGGTAGCCGGGGCTGCTCGCATAGAGAACGTAGCTCAGCAGTGCAGTGTATGTCAGGAACGATGCTGCCGGCAGCTGTGCCTCTTCACCCATGGGAATGGCCAGGGCAACCATGGGTGCAGTTAAAAGTTAGTTTTGCTGGTCTGTTTCGAGGCTCTATGGTCTTGCTCCATATCACCCGGTGTCAAACAGGCTGGCGTAAAGGACGGTACAAATGTTCAAGCATGGACTCAAAAAGCACACTTCAGGGTTGCTGGACACAAGACTGGCCAGGTTCTTGTTCTGGTACAGGATAACTCCACATGCCGTTACCGAGGTAGCCTGGCTGAATTGCCCATGGGCTGGCAGCTTCGAACCTGTCTTATTCTGGTTTCCCCTGATTTTGGCAGGAAAATACAGGAGCTACAAGGGTGTTGCCCTGTTCAACGAAAACCACCCCGACTATTTATACCAGGCAATGCAGTCTATGTTAGAAAACTGCAGATGGCGCCCAGTGGATCTCCGGGACAATCGTCAGTGAGACAGGGCTGATACCTTATCAAAGTACAGGAACAAGGTTGAATCATCTCTAAGCTCCTTGATCACATTGGAGACAGATGGGCAGTTCTATGAAAAATTCCTTGGGAGAGGAAAATTACAGTCAAACAAACCTGGTGCCCGAAGAGACTAGTATGTTACCCCAAGGGGTTGGAGATACAGGGCGGGATCCCTGTACCCAGTGGGGCAGGGGGTCCCGGCGGGACGGAGTGGCGTGAACCACTCCGGCGTTGGCCCACCCCAAAGGTGCGGAATCCTCCGCACTTCCAGCGGCTAGGCCGGCGACGGAGTGGTTTGCGCCCCGCCGGCTGGCGTGGAGGCCCTTGGCGCCACGCCAACGGAGGTTGAAGGGACTCTGCTGGACGACACGGGTCCACGCATGCGCGGGAGCGTCAGCGGGTGCTGACGTCATTCCCGCGCATGCGCAGGCAGGGGTTCACGTACGCGTCGGCCATCGCGGAGGACCACATGGCCGATGCGTAGGAAAAGAGTGCCCCCACGGCACAGGCCCGCCTGCGGATCGGTGGGCCCCAATCGCACGCCAGGCCACCGTAGGGGCACCCCCTGGGGCCAGATCGCCCGCGCCCCCCCCAGGACCCCGGAGCCCGCCCACGCCCCCAGGACCCGCCGGTAAGGGACCTAGTCGTATCTACGCCGGCGGGACTGGTAAAGAACCAGCGTGACTTCGGCCCAACGCGGGTTGGAGAATCGCTGGGGGGCCGCTGCGAGCAGCCGCCTACTGGCGTGGTGCGATTCCCGCCCCCGCCGAATCTCCAGTGCTGGAGAATTCGGCGGACGGTGGGGGCGGGATTCATGCCGACCCCCGGCAATTCTCCGACCTAGTGGGGGGTCGGAGAATCCCGCCCACAGATTCTGACATGGAAGCTCAGGTGTCGGAGTCTCCGAAGGGAGCAAGCAGTGTAGCAGCCTCAGACAGTGCATTCATCATGAGTATCCAAGCAGAAGTGGCGTTCGCTGTCCAGATAAACAGCGTCAGATCCAGCACCGCAAATGCAGGAAACCCAGCCTAGTGTGAAGAGATTCTGACGTCCTCCTACTCTGCAGTCTTCAGAAGAGAATTTGGACTTTGGGCGGGTGGGGGGATTGTTATAAACTGCACGAGACTTACTTGGTGGGACTAATCACTTTTCCCATGAGAATGTGAGCTGGGCTAAGGGGGCGGATAGCCCGAGATCAGTCATGGTTAAGTTCAATACAAAGTTGGCCGGGGACTGAATCGACAGGACAGACCCGGCTGTGCTCTGATGTATATTGTAAATACCTTTATTTTTTATTTTTTTAAATTTTTTTTTATAAATTTAGATTAGCCAATTATTTTTTCCAATTAAGGGGCAATTTAGTGTGGCCAATCCACCTACTCTGCACATTTTTTGGGTTGTGGGGGCGAAACCCACGCAGACACGGGGAGAACGTACAAACTCTACACGGACAGTGACCCAGAGCCGGGATCGAACCTGGGACCCTCAGCGCCGTGAGGCGGTTGTGCTAACCACTAGGCCACCGTGCTGCCCTGTAAATACCTTTATGTTGCAACCAACCAAAATTGCTTTTGTACCGACTCAGTTCGGACTGATTAGTGGTTTACAAAAGTGACCGTCTTTCATGGTATTCATCGGTATAGTAATCAGTGAATCTCAGAACACATCTCTGCCTGTGTGTATATGGCTGAAGAGAAGATCTGAAGCCCTGGGACGATCAACGGGTCAGGTGTGCAAAGCATTTGGGAAGTGGGGTGTGGGTTACGTTGCTGGAGGTGACGGGTTGAGTACTGAATGGAGATATGCTTTGAAAGGAGAAACATAGCCATAACAATGGCGAAAGATCTGCCACTAGTGATGGGATGGTGAAACTGGCAATCTTCACCAGCGATGAGCAGGGAGCCCTGGAGCTCGAGTGCGAAGGGGGGGGGGGGGGGGGGGGGGGACGTCCTTAGGTCACTGAGAGGCTGGAGTTTCTGAGGAAGGTAAGAGCCCAGTGAGTAGAAGTGCAACAGGTGGAGGGAGAAAAGAATGTACGATTGTCTCATTCCTGGACTTCCGGTGGTGTGATGTGAGGGCCAGACACTCACGAACTGGCTCCCGCTGGAAACCTGATTTTATATTTTACCTTTTTCCTGGCGCCACGGATCTTTTACTTTACAGAAAATCTTTAAATTTAGTTCTCCCTTCTCTGAGATGCCCGAGGGAGGCAGAGCTAAGAAATATTTGAGCCGAAGCTCGTTGACTGATTCTGATGCATCTCAGGGATCATCTGGAGGTAAGATGGCAGTGGTAGCTTCTTCCTCTCTGACTACTCCACTAATGGCCGAGGATCTCACCAGCATTCCGGCGAGCGAGCTTGATAAACATCAACAACATTTGTTGATGGATCTTATTTTTTTTTTAAAATTCCAATTAAGGGGCAATTTAGCATGGCCAACCCACCTACCATGTACATCTTTGTGTTGTGGGAGTGAGACCCACGCAGACAATTTGCAAACTCCACAGGCATAATGGTCTGGAGCCGGGATCGAACCTGGGTACTTAGCGCCATGAAGCAGCGGTGCTAACCACCCTGCACATGCCACTCTGTGTTGATGGATCTTAAAAGGTCAATTGAAGAGGCCTTGGTCCCCATTTGTTTGGTTATTGAAAACATAAGTAAGATGTTCGAACTTCATTGAGCCACTATTAAGAGCATGGGGGCGACATTACAGTGATCTGATCATCTCTCTGGTGTCCGATCTTACTTCGGTGATTGAAGGCAACCAATCATTAAAAACCAAACTGAATGGCCTGGAGACCCGGGAGAATGACCTTTTGGTACAGTGGTTAGGACTGCTGCCTCACAGCGCCAGGGAACAAGGTTCAATTCCGGCCTTGGGTGACAGTGTGGAGCTTGTAGGTTCTCCCTGTATCTGCATGGGTTTCCTCTAGGTGCTCTCGTTTTCGCCCACAGTGCAAACATGTGCAGGTTAGCTGGGTTGGCCATACTAAATTATCCCTTGGTGTCTAAAAGGCGATCATGGGCGAAATTCTCCCATCGGGAGTCTATGGGCGCGATTCTCCGCTCCCGCGCGGCATCGGGAAGGCCGTTGCGAACTCGGCCGAGTTTCACGATGGTATCGGAGACCGCTCCTCGCACCCTATTCACCACCCCCCCCCCCCAGGGGGCTAGGAGCGGCGTTGTGAGAAACTCAGCCGCCGGGCCTTGACGCTTGCGTCAAAGCGGCGCGCCAAGAATGACGTGACGGCGGCGCCTAAGTGACGTCAGCCGCGCATGCACAGGTTGGCCGGCTCCATGCGCATGCGCGGTTGCCGTCTTCCCCTCCGCTGCCCCGCAAGACATGGCAGCTTGATCTTGCGGGGTGCGGAGGGGAAAGAGTGCGCCTCTTAGAGATGCCGGCCCGCGATCGGAGGGCACTGATCGCGGGCCAGTCCCCTCCTGAGCACGGCCGTGGTGCTCGATCCCCTCTCCGCCCCCCACATGCCCCAAACTTACCTTTCACGCTATGTTCACGCCGGCAGTGAACAGGTCGGGAACGTCAGGCCGCTCGGAGCACCTGAGCCGGAGAATCGCCGGTCGCCGTTAAAAACGGCGACTGGCGATTCCGCGACACGCCATTTTGGGGGGGTTGGGAGAATCGCGGGGGGGGGTGCCAGGGCGGCGTGTCGTGATTCGCCTGGCCCTCCCGCAATTCTTCCTCCCGGCGTGGGGAGCGGAGAATCGCGCCATAAGTGCCGACGCCGGAGTGAAAACCGGAGTGTTTCACTCCGGCGTCGGAGGCCGCTCCTCGCCCCCTATTCTCCCACCCCCAGGGGGTAAGGGGCGGAATTCTCCGCAGGGGGCCAAATTCGTGAAGGCCGTCGTGAACACAGCCAAGGTTCACGACGGCCTCGGAGCCCGCTCCCCGCACCTAATTCACCCCCACCCGGGGGGGCTAGGAGCGGGCCTTCGTCTTTCTCGGCAGCGACCTCGTCACGCCGAGAATGTGAAGTCATCGGCGCATGCGCGGGTTGCCGGTTCCAACCCGCGCATGCGCGGATGGCTTCATCGCGCAGACGGCACGAACCCGCACATGCGCGGTGGCCGTCTTTCTCCTCAGCTGCCTGGCAAGACGTGGCGGCTTGATGTTGCCGGGCGGCGGAGGGGAAAGGTGGCGTCCATTTTGGACGCTGGCCCGACGATCGGTGGGCACCGATCGCGGGCCTGTCCCCTCCTGAGCACAGTTGCGGTGCTCCCGTCCAAATCAGGCCCCTAGATGCCCCAAACAGGCATCTGGCGCCCGTTTCACGAATGCAGCGACCAGGTGTGGTTGCTGCCGTGGTGAAACGGGCGTGAAGGGCCGGCCGCTCGGCCCATCGGGCTTGGAGAATCGCCGTTCACCGTGAAAAATGGCAGGTGGTGATTTTTTCGAGCCGGGGGGGGGGGGGGGGGGGGGGGGGAGAATCGCTGGGGGCACCAGGGGGGCGTAGAAAATATCGGGAGGCCCTCCCACAATTCTCCCACGCCACGTGGGGAGTGGAGAATTCCGCCCAAGGAGCGACGCCGTGCCAATTACGCGCGCCGGGCCTTGGCGCCGCGTGAAAGCGGCGGCGCCTAAATTACAAGGCCGGCGTCGCGTAGCTGATGTCACCCACGCATGCACAGTTGCCGTCCTCCCCGCGGGCGCCCTGCAAGACATGGAGGATTGATCTTGCGGGGCGGTGGAGGAAAAGAGTGCGTCCTTTAGAGACACCGGCACGCCGATTGGTGGGAACCAATCGCGGGCCAGACCCCGACTGAGCGCCCCCCTGGTGCTCGATCCTCCCTCCCCCCCTCCCCACAGGCTGCACACGCAGCGTTCGCGCGCTGTTCATGCCAGCAGCGACCAGGTGTGGTTGGCGCCGGCTTGAACCCGTCGGATTGGGCAGGCCGCTCGGCCCATCTGGGCTGGAGAATCGCCGTTCACCGTGAAAAATGGCAAGTGGTGATTTTTTCGAGCCGGGGGGGGGGAGGCGAGCGAGCGGCGATTCTCCAGGCGGCCTGTTGTGAAATGCGGTACGCCGTTTTGGGGGGGTCGGAGAATCGCGTGCGGGTGCCAGGGCGGCGTGGCGGGAATCGCCCGGCACTGCTGCGATTCTCCCACCCAGCGTGGGGGTCGAAGAATTGCGCCCCACGTTTCACTCCCTGCTGATATCAAGACAGTGTGGCCAAGTGTTTATGACATGTTGGTTACTGCTAGTGAATTGTGTCACTGGGTAACTGGGAGTTCCCAAACTCCCCCATCTTCAATGGACAGTGATGATGAATCATGAATGATCTGCAGCACTTCCTCCTCTTCAGCTGTCAACCACATGATTTTTAGAGAATCATCTCTTCGTTCTCTTCCCCCTTCCTAGTATTCTGTGCTCTGTTTACCTGCAAGGCAGAAAAGAACAGACGGAAGACTGATTGTAATGCCACATGTCCATTTGACGGCTGGACTGCATTTAATGAAGGCGACGAGAGAGGTCTGAGATTGCGGGAGGGTGAAGGTGACTGGGAATGGTGGCATAATTGATGGGAATGTGAGGAAGTGCACTGAAGTAAAAGGAAGTGTTTATAGAACCACAAGGAGAATGGTGCAAGGGACGATATGATGGAATGGGCTTGAGAGGATAGAGAAGGTGGGGTGATCAGCACAGTAGGATGTAGTTGATTGTGCGACTGTACTCACCTTTCTTGACCCAGTCAGGTCATTAAAGACCTTGCTGCGCTGAATTCAGCAGCCTGGCACCATGCTCTTGGTGCTGACCTCCTGGGCCCTCTGCAGCCAGGCTAGTTATTCCAGAGATGGGGGGTTTGCCTTATGAAGAGAGATTGACCTGTTTTGGCCTATTCTCTTTTTTTTTAATAAACAATTTTATTGAGGTAGTTTTTGGCTTTGTAAACAGTTACAGACATCAACAGAAAGAAAGCAAAAAAGGCAAAAATGTGCAAACATCCACGTACATTCAATACTTCAATCGTAACATACTGCAGAAGCCCGCTCCTCTCCCACCGGTACTACCCGCCATTTTATCCCTACTCTACTCTACTCTACAGCCCCCCCCCCCTCCCCCCCCCCCCCCCTCATCCCCGCTGACACTCACTCTCCCGCAAAGAAGTCAATAAATGGTTGCCACTTCCGGGTGAACCCCTGTACAGATCCCCTCAAGGTGAACTTAATTTTTTCCACACCCAGGAAACACAACATGTCCGCAAGCCATAACTCAGTCTTCGGAGGGCAGCATGGTGGCCTAGTGGTTAGCACAACCGCCTCACGGCGCTGAGGTCCCAGGTTCGATCCCGGCTCTGGGTCACTGTCCGTGTGGAGTTTGCACATTCTCCCCGTGTCTGCGTGGGTTTCGCCCCCACAACCCAAAAATGTGCAGAGTAGGTGGATTGGCCATGCTAAAAACAAAAGCCCCTTAATTGGAAAAAATAATTGGGTAATCTAAATTTATAAAAATTAAAAAAAATTAAAAAAAACTCAGTCTTCGGGGCTTTAAGTCCCTCCACGCCAATAGTAATCGCCGCCGGGCTATCAGGGAAACAAAGGCCAAAACATCGGCCTCTTTCTCCCCCTGGACTCCCGGGTCTTCCGAAACACCAAAAATTGCCACCCCTGGATCCATCGCCACCCTTGTTTTAGCACCCGGGACATTACCCCCGCAAATCCCTCCCACTACCCCCTAAGCTTAGGGCATGTCAAAACATGTGAACGTGGTTCGCTGGTCCTCCCGCGCCCCTAGAGCATTTGTCCTCTATCCCAAAGAATTTGCTCATCCGAGCCACCATCATGTGGGCCCGGTGAACGACCTTAAATTGAATCAGCCCAAGCCTGGCACACGTCGCGGTCGAATTTACCCTACTCAGGGCCTCTGCCCACAGCCCGTCCTCCATTTCCCCGCCTAGCTCCTCCTCCCATTTAAGTTTCAGTTCCTCCGTCTGGGACTCTTCATCCCTCATGAGCACCTTATAAATATCAGAGACTCTACCCTCCCCTTCTTCCCACCTAGAGACTATTCTGTCTTGGATCCCCATTGGCGGGAGGCGCGGGAAAGATGGGACCTGTCTACGAACAAAGTCCTGCAACTGTAGGTATCTAAAATCATTTCCCCTTACCAGCCCAAATTTCTCTTCCAAGCTCCTCAAACTCACAAAGCTCCCTTCCAGGAACATATCGGCCACCCTTCCCACCCCCGCCCGCCGCCATGCTCGAAACCTCCCATCCATACTCCCGGGGGCAAACCGATGGTTGTCGCAGATTGGCGCCCAAACCGACGCCCCGTCTCCCCCACATGCCTCCTCCACTGGCCCCATATCCGCAGGGTCGCCACCACTACCGGGCTGGTGGAGTACCTGGCCGGCGGCAGCGGTAGAGGAGCCGTGACCAGGGCTGCCAAGCTGGAGCCCCTGCACGAAGCCGTATCCACCCGCACCCAGATAGACCCCGTACCCACCATCCACTTCCTTATCATAGCGATGTTGGCCGCCCAGTAATAATTAATCAGACTTGGCAAAGCCAGCCCTCCCTCGCTGCGGTTCCTCTCCAGCATCGCCTTCTTCACCCGCGGGGATTTTCCCGCCCAGACAAAGCTCATGATCATCCTGTTAACTCTTTTGAAGAAGGACTGTGGGACAAAGATCGCGAGGCACTGAAAAACAAACAGAAATCTAGGGAGGATTGTCATCTTTACAGTATGCACCCTCCCTGCCAGCGACAGCGGGAGTGCATCCCATCTCCGAAACTCTCCCTTCATTTGCTCCACCACCCTGGCCAAATTTAACTTGTGCAGCCTGCCCCAGTCTCGTGCCACCTTGATTCCCAAATACCGGAAATTTTCCTCAACCAGCCTAAACAGTAGCCCTCTCAATCTGTTCTCCTGGCCCCTTGCCTGTACCACAAACATTTCACTCTTGGCCGTATTTAATTTGTATCCTGAAAACTGGTCGAACTTCCTCAACATTCCCAGTATACTTCCCATCCCGGCCACTGGGTCCGACACGTACAGGAGCAGGTCGTCTGTGTAAAGAGAGACCCTATGTTCTACCCCGCCCCATACCATCCCCTTCCATCCCTCTCCGGCTCTCAGCGCAATCGCCAGCGGCTCTATGGCCAGCGTAAACAGCAGCGGGGAGAGCGGGCAGCCCTGCCTGGTCCCTCGGTACAACCTAAAGTACTCCGACACTTCTCTGTTAGTCCTGACGCTGGCCTTTGGAGCCTGATATAATAATTTAATCCAATTCACCAGTCCCTCCCCGAACCCAAACCGTCCGTGCACCTCCCATAGATAGTCCCACTCCACCCGGTCAAAGGCCTTCTCGGCGTCCATCACCACCACTACCTCCACCTCCCTGCCCACCGGGGGGCATCATTATCACATGAAGTAATCTTCTCAGGTTGGCCGCCAGCTGCCTACCTTTCACAAACCCAGTTTGGTCCTCCCCAATCACCTCCGGTACGCAGTCCTCCATTCTAACCGCCAGTACCTTTGCCAGGAGCTTGGCGTCAACATTAATCAGGGAGATTGGCCTGTAGGACCCGCACGTCTCCGGGTCTTTACCCCGCTTCAATATCAGAGATATGGTGGCTTGTGACATTGTCGGCGGCAGGGTCCCTCTGTCCCTTGCCTCATTGAAAACTCTCGCCAAGACCAGGCCCACCAGCTCAGAAAACTTCCTATAGAACTCTACTGGGTATCCATCCGGCCCCGGGGCTTTCCCCGACTGCATGGCCTTCAGGCCCCCCAATACTTCCTCCACTCTAATCGGGGCCCCCAGCTCATCCACTCACCCCCCACCTACTGTTGGGAATGTTAACCCGTCCAGAAACCTTTTCATCTCCTCCGGTTCTTCCGGCGGCTCCGAATGTATACAGCTTGCGATAGAAGTCGCGGAATACCTTATTCAATCCTGCCGGGTCCTCCACTTTGCACCCCTCCCCATCCATCACTCTACTTATTTCCCTGGCCGCCTCCCTCTTCCTGAGTTGCTGCGCTAACAGCCTGCTAGCCTTTTCCCCATGCTCGTACACCATGCCCCTCGCCTTCCTAAGCTGTTCCACGTCCCTACTCGTGGATAGTGTGGCCTATACTCTCTTGAGTATAAAAGAATAAGAGGAGATCTAATTGAGTTATTTAAGATGATAAAAGGTATTAACAAAGTACAGTCAGAACGGATGCTTCCTCTTGTGGACAATCTGGAACAAGCGGTCATAGTGTCAGGATAAGGGATAATAAATTTAAAATAGAGATGAGAAGAAATTACTTCTCACAAAGGGTCGTGAATTTGTGGAATTCAGGAGGGCGGCATGAGGCGCAGCGGTCGGCACTGGGACTACGGTGCTGACGACCAGGGTTCGAATCCTGGCCCTGGGTCACTGTCCGTGTGGAGTTTGCACATTTCCCTATGTCTGCATGGGTTTCACCCCCACAACCCAGAGATGTGCAGGGTAGGTGGATTTGTCACATTAAATTCATAGCATTTTATAGAATTTACAGTGCAGATAAAGGCCATTCGGCCCATCAAGTCTGCACAGCTCTTTGAAAGAGCACCCTACCCAAGCCCACACCTCCACCCTATCCCCATAACCCAGTAACCCCACCCAACACGAAGGGCAATTTTGGACACTAAGGGCAATTTAGCATGGCCAAACCACCTAACCTGCACATCTTTGGACTGTGGGAGGAAACCGGAGCACCCGGAGGAAACCCACGCAGACACAGGGAGAACGTGCAGTCTTCACACAGACAGTGACCCAGCGGGGAATCGAACCTGGGACCCTGGCGCCATGAAGCAATTGTGCTAACCACTATGCTACCGTGCTGCCCATTGCCCCTTAATTGGAAAAAAAATAATTGGGTACTCTAAATTTATTTATTTTTTAAATTGTGGAATTCGCCACCTCAGAGTGTGGTGGATGCCGGGACATTGAGTACCTTTAAGGAGAAGATAGACAGATTGTTCATTAGTAATGGGTTGAAGGGTGTTATAATCCACACGCGATCCACAGGTCGGGACAATTAGTCTTCCCCTGAGTCTTGCCAAGTACGGGCTCTTCCGTTAAGGGGGCAGGAAGCCCGAGGACATTTATGATTGAGTTCTATATAAAGTCGGCCAGGTATGGAACCGACAGAGCAGACCTGGCTGGAAGCTAATGTATATTGTAGATGTTCTACAGCATGGTGGCACAGTAGTTGTTAGCATTGCTGCCTCAAGGCGGCGAGAACCCGGGTTCTATCCCGGCCCCATGTCACTATCTGTGTGGTGTTTTCCCTGTGTCTGCATGAGTCTCACCCTCAACCCAAAGATGTGCAGGGTAGGTGGATTGGCCACGCTAATTTGCCCCTTAATTGGAAACAAATAATTGGATACTCAAAATTTTTTTTTTTTAAAGAGTGTCCAATTCATTTTTTCCAATTAAGGGGCAATTTAGCATGGCCAATCCACCTACCCTGCACATCTTTGGGTTTTGGGGGTGAAACAGTGACCCAGAAACGAACCTGGGACCTCGGCGCCGTGAGGCATTTTGAAATTATTTTCAAAACACAAGTAACCATCATCCACAAATCATAGTCATAGTACAAAACCCCAACAAACGGGGATGGTTTAGCACAGTGGGCTAAACAGCTGGCTTGTAATGCACTACATTGCCAGTAGCACGGGTCCAATTCCCGTAACGGCCTCCCCAAACAGGTGCCGGAATTTGGCGACTAGGGGCTTTTCAGAGTAACTTCATGGAAGCCTACTTGTGACAATAAGCGATTATTATTAAATTAAAATTATTATTAATGTCCGAACCTGATCTCCGTACTCCACTTCCCAATTATACTAATCACGAAAAACACAAAACTAATATACAACACAGTAAAACAACCCCAACTACACCCCCCTCCCCGCGGTTCACGTCTACCACTCCTTAAAGAAGGCGATGAACAACCTCCACCTCAGGAAGAACCCCTCATCTGACCCTTAATGGCAAATTTCTTTTCCAGAAGTAGGAATTCCACCAGGTCACTCACCCACCCTGCTGCCACCCTATCAGGATCTGCCTCGGGGATATCAGGGAGGCAAAGGCCAACGCGTCAGCCTTTCTCCCCACTCCCGGATCCTCAGACACCCCAAATATCGCCACCGAGGGGCTCGGAGCCACTTTCACCCCCAGAATCTCCGACTAAGTCCCCGCAAAGGTCTCCCAAAACTACTCCAACTTTGGGCAGGCTCAGAACATTTGGGTATGATTATTCGGTTCCCCTGAGTGCCACCTGAATCTATCCTCTAACCCTGGAAAACACGACTCATACACAACACTGTCGCATGTGCTCTTTGCACCATTTCAAACTGAATGATGCTTCATCTCACACGAGGAGGTCGAATTTACCCATCATAGGGCCTCACTCTATAACTCCGCCTCAAAACTGCCCCCCCCAGCTCTCCTCCTACTTCCGCTTTATATCCTCCACCAAGGACCTCTCACTTTCCATCAAATCCCCGTAGATATCCGAGGTCTGACCCTCCCATATCTCATTCTCAGACAGAATCTTTTCATGCAATCATGTGGCTGGCAACCATGGAAACGTGGCCGACTCCTTTCTTACAAAATGCCGGACTTGCAAGTATCGAAATTCATTCCCTTTTGGCAACTAAAACTCCTCGTCCAACTCTCCCAACTCCACAAACCCCCACGCATAAGTCCCTAAAACACTTTATCCGCCCTCCCCCCTCCCTCCCCCCCCCACCTTCTGCTCCCTCAGCCTGAACATACAATATAACCCTGTCAGCATAAATCTATGATTGACACAGATCGGCGACCACAGTGACATACCCTCCCTCTTAAAATATTGCCTGCACTGATTCCACACTATGAGCGATGAAACCACCACTAGGCTCGTAGAATACCTAGCCGGCGAGAACGGAAGAGGCACCAGGAACAGTGCGCTCAAGCTCTGGTAGCACAGTGGTTAGCACTGTTGCTTCACAGCGCCAGGGTCCCAGGTTCGATTCCCGGCTTGAGTCACTGTCTGTGCGGAGTCTGCACGTTCTCCCCATGTCTGCATATGCGCAAAAAGCGTAGGATTCTGAAAAAAGAACACAAACTTCAGTAAACCTGTAATCTTTACTGTCTGGATTCTCCCAGGCAGCGAAAGTGGAAGAATATCCCACCTCTTAAAATCACCCCCTCCACCAAGTGCGTCAAATTCAACTTATGCAATTGGGCCCAACTATGCGCCACTCGTATACCTAAATATCGAAAACTCACCTTAACCAGCCAAAACGGCAACTTCTCCAAGCCCCTCTCCCACATCCGAGCATTGATCGGGAACAACCCACTCATTCCTACATTGAACTTATACCCTGAAAATGACCCAAACCCCGTCAATATCAACATAATCCTATAAATACTATCCACCGGATCTGTGATTTACCACAACAGATCATCTGCATGCAGGGAGACCCCAACTTTTCAATAGCCCTCCACCCCCCCACCACATCCGCTGGAGCCCTAAGTGCCATCTGCAATGGCTCAATCGTCAATGCAAAAAGCAATGGAGACAATGAACACCCCTGCCTCAATCCTCGGTGCCAACAGAAATACTCCGACCTAATATTCGTGCGAACACTATGTCATGTGAGCGTACCTTTAAGAAATGGGTGTTTATTACTGCAGTGATGTCAGAGAGTGGGTGAAGCTGGGCTGTCTGTAAGCTTTTTACTTTTGTTTTTCAGGAGGCTGCAGGGTGTGTTTTAGTTTCGTTTTCAGTGTTGGAGCTGAAGCCAGACCAAGCAGGTGTACTGCTGTCCTCTCTGCCATCAAAATACTATCTCTTGATCATTTGGTGAATTCAGAATTATACATTTTTTCAGTAGTGACTTTAACCTGATGTGCTTCTGTTAAGGTTTTGTTTTTAAATTGTATGGATGTTAAAAGGAAAGCTTAAAGGAATACTTAGTGTTGTAGTCTTTGGGGGTTGTATTTGAATTAATGGTTGCTAAGATGTTTGCTGGATGTTTTAAAAAGGTTAACTTGTGTTCATAGAGTAAACATTGTTTTGCTTTAAAAAATACTTTTTGATTTCTGCTGTGCCACACCTGTAGAGTGGGCCGTGTGCTCCCCATACCACAATCTATTAAAAGTTGTCGGTCAGGTGAACTCCTTGATACACTTTGGGGTTCTCGAAACCCTGGCCCATAACAACTAATACACGTACAACAACCGAATACAATCCACAAATTTCTGCCTAAACCCAAACCGCCCCAGCACCTTGAACAAATAATCCCACTCAACCCGGCAAATGCCTTCTCCACATCCATAGATATTCTCATCTTCGTTTCCTGACACCCCCCCCCCCCCCCCCCCCCCCCCCCCCCCCCGGGGCCAGCATAACCACATTTAACAGCCTCCTAATGTTCGCTGACAACTGCTGCCCTTCACGAATCGCGTTTGGTCCTCATCTATCACCCCCGGCACACAGTCCTCCATGCGTGTTGCCAGCACCTTAGCCAACAGCTTTGCATCCGCATAATAATAATAATAACATAAAAATAATAATAATAAAAGCATTAAACAGTGATATGGGACAATATGATCCACATTCCTCTGGGTCTTTATCCTCCTTCAATATGTGGCATTGATACCTGTGCCAATGTGGGCGGAAGCTTCTCCTTGCAACCGACTCATTGAACATCTCCATTAGAAGAGGCCCTATCTCTGTAATAAATTTTAATAAAATTCTGCTGGGAATCACTCTAGACCCGGGTCCTTCCTGGACTGCACCGAACCCAAGCACCCCATTACTTCCCTCAGCCCAATCGGGCCGCACAACCCCCACACCTTCCCTGCCTTCACCGCCTGAGTCCCCTCCTGGGATCTCCGACCAGTATATTCCCTGGCAGAAGGCCTTAAATACCCGAATCACCTTCCCTGACTCAGTGACCACACTGCCTCCTGAATCATTCATCCATCCAATCTCCCTTGCCATGCCTGCCGCCTCAACTGGTGCATAAGCATCCTGCTGGCCTTCTCCCCTTGCTCGTACAACGCCCCCCTAGTCCGATGTAACTGCTCCACCACCTTCCTCGTAGACATAAGCTTGAACTCCATCTGGAGCTTCTTCCTCTCCTTCTACAACTGCTCCTCAGGGTGTAGCCACCTAAGATGGACACTGGGCTAACAAAATGGAGAACTGCTAAGACTGTAGGGAGAAAACAGTTTAGCCAGGACAAGCAGTCTGCAAAGGCTAATTAGCATTCTGCACGTAAAGAAACTAGTTTATGGCCAGGTGGAAGATCTCAACCAAAGGTGTAAATAGCAAAACGCTTTGCATAGTAATGAGGCAATCCAGATCTGGGCACACACAATAGCAACATTTGGGTTTGAATGGATACTTTGAGTGGACGCCCAGACGAAACGGCACCAGAAGTATCCATCACAAAAGACCCTAGAGACCGCCCCACCCATCGAGAAGAGACCCTCAGATTGGGGGATTTGTAAGACATCGATTGGGAAATGATCCAATCGATACATGGCAGGTAAAGGCCCGCCCCGAAAAGGCACGGACATTGGGGGCCCTATAAAGATAGACCCCGCACATGGTTCTGTCTGTTTTTGTGCTCCGGCTTGGACTGCTGTTTTGACTCCGGCCCAGATCTGCTGTTGTATCCTGACTCCGACTCCAGCCGTTGATCCTGTCTTCCATCACCAGCCGTTGAGCACCAGCCATCGTTCAGTAAGTGCCAAAACGACGCTCGCTACGTGAACCCGGCATTGCCTATACATTAATCGACTAGTAACGAACAGAAGGTGCAGCCCAGAAAGGAACAAAGGCCTTGTCCCCTGACCTTGCTGGTTCCTACTTAGGTAAGTATTTAGTCGTTTAATAGTAGGAATAGGTATTAGTCTTTAGCGTATGCATGCGTATTTATTATATTTGTATAATAAATATTGATCGTTGGAACTTACTAATCGGTGTATAGTTTTATTACTTTGAACCTGACCTTGAAACACTTCTGAGGTGTCTATATACGGCACCTGGCGACTCCGAGCTGAAAATACACACACAGAGCTGTAGCAGTGTTAAGCACACGGGGCGAAATTCTCCGCCCCCCACGACGGGTGGGAGAATAGCGGGAGGGCCTTCCCGACATTTTTGCCGCCCTCCCGCTATTCTCCCCCCCCCCCGCCGAAGTCCCGACCCGAATCGCTGCCACCGTTGTTTTACGGCCGGCAGCGATTCTCAGCTGTTAGATGGGCCGAAGTCCCAGCCCTTTACGCCGTTTTTACGAACGGCAAACACACCTGGTCTTGCCGTTCGTAAAAACGGCGTGACTAACTCGCTATTAATAACCATGGCACCGATTGGCACGGCCGTACCACGGCCGTGCCAAGGGTCCGCGATCGGTGGGCACCGACCGCGGGCAGCGGGCCCGATGCCCGCGCACTACTTGTCCTTCCGCCGCCCCGCAGTATCCATTCGCGGGGCGGCTGAGGGGCAACCCGGCCCGCGCATGCGCGGGTGTCGCGCAAAAACGCGATGACGTCACCCGCGCATGCGCGGGTTGGAGTCTTCCAAACTGCGCATGCGCGGCTGACGTCATATGACGCGTCAGCCGGCGCTAACTCCGGCAAGCGGGCTTAACGATTTTCGTTAAGCCCGTCTTGCCGGAGCCTACGGCGTCGGGCTGCTAGCCCCGACCGGGGACCAGAATCGGTCCCCGGTCAGGAAGGGGCGCGCTGCCGTAAAACCCGCCCGGGTTTACGCCAGCTTTACGATTTCTCCCGTTTTGGGAGAATCGCGCCCACGGCCTTTAAACGGAGGCGTGTTAATACACTCCAATAAACGCGTAATACACTCAAGTAAAACGTGCAACAAGGGGCTGTCGAGTACCTCCAATCCACCAAACAAATTGCCTCCACCTATCTCTGCCTTTCCAGCTGTTCCACCTTATCGCTATGTGCCCGGATTGGCATAAATTCCCCCCTAATTATCGCCTTCAGCATCTCCCGCCTCCCCATTCTCTGCAAACAGGTACACAAGATGCGCGCATGATCCGACACCACGATTACCGAGTACTCCGTCCCAATCACCCCGGCAACAACATCTTGTCCATGATGAAAATGTCAATTCGGGAATACACCCGATGTACATGAGAAAAGAACAAAAATTCCTTTGCTGTGAGTCCACACTCCCCAACAATTCTCTTGCCATTGCCAACACCTTCAAGGACTTGGGTCACAACCGATCCAGCCTAGAATCAAAGACAGTATTAAAATGCACTCCCCCACCCTGCATTATCAACTGGTGCATGTCAAGGTCCGAAACCCTCGCCAGCACCTTCTTCATAAAATCTACGTCATTCCAGTTGCGAGCTTAAATATTCACCAGCACCATGGGCGCTCCCCCCAGCCTCCAACTCCCCATCACATACCTACCCCCTGGATCACCCACTATGCTGCAAGCTGAAAAGGCCACCCTCTTACTTATCAGCACCGCAACCTCCCTCCCCTTCATATCCATCCCTGAATGAAACACCTGCCCCATCCAACCTTTCCTCAACCCCATCTGATCCCAACCCTCAGACGCATTCCTTCCAAAAACTCCATACCTGCCTCCCAACTCTTTAAGTGGGTGAAAACACGGGATCTCTTGATTGGCCCATTTAGTCCCCTAAGATTCTAAGAGACCAACCTGGTAGGAAGGCCCCAGGCCAAACCTTTAACAAGATAAAGACGGGGATGCAACAGATTAAATTTTTTTTTTAGAGTACTCAATTGTTTTTTTTCCAATTAAGGGGCAATTTAGCGTGGCCAATCCACCTACCCTGCATATCTTTGGGTTGTGGGGGTGAGACTCACGCAGACGTAGGGAGAATATGCAAGTTCCACACAGACAGTTGTTGTGTTGGCTTGTGTAGGCTTGAGAGATGAATAGACACTTCCAACACTGATGAAGGTTCAACTCAATTTTATTAACTATTTCTAACTAACTAACACACGATGACTGTGGGTCTGAATAATGCTAACTTGAACTAGAGACCGAAGCCTTGTCCGAACCAGTTGATTCTCTCAGCACGTGTTGTGAGTCCGTGCTGGGCTGAATAAGTTCCCGTTACACTCAGAGGCAGCACCCAGAATGAGCGGGAACCGTGGTGCCCTCTGCCTTTATAGTGTGTGTATTCTAACTGGTGATTGGCTGCGGTGTTTGTACATGCTGATTGGTCCCTGTGTGTGTCCATCAGTGCATGTCTGCACCATGATACAGACAACAGTGACCCGCTATAGAATGTCGTCAACCATCTTGAAGGTGACTTCCAGTTGTAACCATGGAGTGAGTGGTCACATAAAGGGCTGTTCCTGCTTAAAGTCACAGAAAAGGGCTCTTTTCACACAGATCTGGGTGGAATTTTGATGAAAAGGCGTGGGTGAATGTTAGAGGAGTAGTTACCCCTGGAATGGTATTTCTCCTGATCGCCAGACCCAGCAGAAAACAGTGAGAAATTTGGCTGGAAATTTGAAACAGTCTGGTGCTGCAGCCTCTTCCAGAATGCAGGCGAGGGAGGGGCAAGCTGGAAAGCCCCAGATACAGGAACTGATGACTTTTATCAAGCAGGAATTCCATAAACAGAGGAAAGGAATGCATGAGGATCATGCAAAGGCCATTGCAGAAGCTGTGGCACCCCTGAAGAGTACTTTGGAGTGGATGGAGAGGTGTTTGGAGGTGCAGGGGTCAGAGATTCAGGAGATTGAAGGAGTGATCTCGGACCACAACGATTGTGTGGTGGCTCTGGAGGCGGAGGTGGGGCTCCGAGGAGACCTTTGTAAGACGTTGAGGGCAAAGGTTGAGGAGCAGGAGAATACCTCGAGAAGACAGAACCTGCGAATAGTGGGCCTGCCTGAAGGAGTGGAAGGTGCGAGTGCCACGAGGTATGTCTCGAGGATGCTGGCGGGACTGGGGGCAGAAGGGGTGCTGGATATGGCACCTGAAGTGAACCGAGCGCATAGGTCTCTGAGGCAAAAGCCTAGAGCTGGGGAACCGCCGTGGGCGGTGATCGTGAGTCTCCATAAATTTGTGGAGAAAGGGAAAATTCTACGGTGGGCCAGGGAGAAGCGTAGCTGCGACTGGGAGGGAAATAACGTCTAGATTTATCAGGACATCGGAGCAGAGTTGGCAAAACGGTGGGCAGGTTTCAACAAGGCCAAGGGAGTGCTGTACCAGCGGCAGATCAGATTTGGGGTGCTCCAGCTGGCGAAAGTATGGGTGACGTTTGGACGCCGGGAGTATTATTTCAAGACCCCAGAAGTGGCTGAAGACTTTATTAAGGAGCATAAACTGAGGGAGAACTGAGTGGACAATGCTTGGGAACCGAGCACTGAATAAGTTGGGGGGGGGGGGGGGGGGTGATGATGGGGAGGGGTCGGTGAAAAAGGAGGAAACTCTGTACAAACTGTATAGTTGATTGTTGGGAAGAATGTTTTCCGGAGTGTTTATTTACTGTAACCCACTTTGATACAAGTTTGAATAAAATGTGTTTAAAAGAAAAACCATCTTGAAGTCGAGTGTTGGAAGTTGAGCCTGTCTTTCAGTATGCACGGTATCCCAGGGATGTTGGCAACCAACAATGTAACACTTCTCCAGTGAGGAATTCAAGGCATTCATGATGGTTAATGGGGTGTGACACATCCGTACGACCCTGTAACCCCCAGCTTCCAATGGGCTGATAGAAAGGGCGGTGCAAACATTCATGCTGACGTTTGGATCCATTGACACAAGATTCTTGCGTCAAGATTGCCAGATTCTTGTTCTGCTATTGGACCACTCCGCATGCCGTAAACGGGGTAACATCGGCTGAATTGCTAATGGACCGAAGACTTCGAACCCGTCTTGGACTTGTTTTCCCTGATATTGACGTGAAAATGTGCCGCAGCCAGGAGCAGCAAGGGTGTTGCACAGAGAGATGAAAGCGGGCCCGATTTTTTACCAGGTGTCACAGTGTATGTTTGTAAGTAAGACAGTGCTCAGTAGATCGCTGGAAAAATTTCCCGCCAGAAAGGACCAGTATCATATCAAATTCAGAAAAAGCACGTCGATCAATAAGGCCAGGTGACCCAAAATGTTCTTTTGGAGAGGGAAATTACAGTCAAACCGAATCCGATACTAGTAGAGGTTCAGTTATCACCCCAATATGGTCAAAACGCCGAAATGAGAGCGGTTGTAGATTTGGATTCTGACATGGAGACCCAAGGGTCACTAGTCTCCGATGGGGAGCAAATAGTGCAGCAGCCTCAGGCAGTACCTTCACCACAGCGTTCCGAACGGAAGTGGCATTCATCATCTAGATATACACCGCCTGATCCAGCCCTGCAAGTGCAGGATGCACAGCCCTCACGGGCAAAGACAGTCCGACACCCTCCCACTCTGCAGTCAGCGGAATGGCCCAAGGGCATTCCTGCTTGAGTTCTATATAGAGTCGGCCAGGTATGGAACCGACAGAGCAGACCTGGATGGGATCTAATGTATATTGTAAATATAATTGCTTCGCAATAAACAGAGTGTTCTTTCACTCCTCGATTCGGTCTCATTTCTGTCCTACTAAAAAGCGTTATGAAGAACGAGCAGAAAAGTGGAAGTAAGAGCGAGAGGAGATTAGCCATGATTATATTGAATGGTGGAGCAGGTTCGAGGGGCTGAATTGTGCTCCTCGTTCTTACGTTCTCATGATAAATATGGCATGTAAAGCTGGTCCCGTGACAACTGTCACAGATTGTTTAAAAATGGCATCATTGAAGGAAGGAAATCTATCATCCTTACCGGGTCTGGCCTACAGGCAACTCCAGACCCACACCAATGTGGTTGACTTCTAACTGTCCTCTGAAATGTCCTGGTGAAAAACTCAGGATGGGCAACAAGTGCTGGCGAATGACGCCACATCCCATGACAGAAATAAAATGTCTGTACTACTCCCGTTGTCATGGATATATTACGTGAGAGTACCTTTAAGAAATAGGTGTTTATAAATGGGTGTGTATATAAGTATCTGTAGTGAGAGTACCTTTAAGAAATGGGTGTTTATTACTGCAGTGATGTCAGAGAGTGGGAGGAGCTGGGCTGTCTGTCAGCTTTTTCTTTTGTTTTAGGCTGTTTGATGCAGGGTGTGTTTTAGTTTCATTTTCAGAGCAGTCCTAGCCAGAAGGTCTATTAGAGTCTCTCTCTGTAATCTAAAGACTGTAAATCGATCCTGGTGATTTAAAAATAATAACAGTAGTGACTTTAACCTGATGTCCTTCTGGTAAAAGGTGTTTTAAGTCTTATGGATGTTAAAAGGAAAGCTTAAATAATTATTTACTGTTGTATTCTTTGGGGGTTGTATTTGAATTAATGGTTGCTAAGATGTTCACTATATGTTTTAAAAAGGTTAACTCGAGTTCATAGAATAAACATTGTTTTGCTTTAAAAAAATACTTTTCCATTTCTGCTGTACCACACCTGTAGAGTGGGCCGTGTGCTCCCCATACCACAATCTATTAAAAGTTGTGGGTCAGGGGAACTCCATGATACACTTTAGGGTTCTCTAAACCCTGGCCCATAACGGATACACATTTTTTATATTTCCACAGCCAAGATTTCTTCTGAGTTTTTGCAGTAGTTCTTTTATTTATTTATTTATTTTTAATAAAAATTTAGATTACCCAATTATTTTTTCCAATTAAGGGGCAATTTAGCGTGGCCAATCCACCTACTCTGCACATTTTTGGGTTGTGGGGGTGAAACCCACGCAGACACGGGGAGAATGTGCAAACTCCACATGGACAGTGACCCAGAGCCGGGATCGAACCTGGGACCTCAGCGCCGTGAGGCGGTTGTGCTAACCACTAGGCCACCGTGCTGCCCTTTGCAGTAGTTCTTACCATGCTTCACAGTCAGGCCCATTGTACCCACTGAGGTCTGACCAGAGATTTATTAATGTTTAGCATAATATCCTTACGTATGTGTTATTATGAAGTACAAATAGCTGATAAGCAATGGAACAATGTTCATTTAAACATCACCTCATTGTTGACACTGGCAGGGTGTGAGTGGCCATATTGACGAGGCCAGCAACAGTGATAATGAGTTTGGATCCACTATATGGATTAAACGATTGGCCGTGCATGACAAGTTGTTTTGTCAGTGCTCCCTGGAATGTCCCTTCTCATTGTATGACCTACATTCATGGAACTTTTATATAATTTACAAATTCTAATGCTTGCATCACCTGACCAAGAAATAAACCAAAACAATTTTCGTAACCACGCTCCCAGTCACTCGTACAGTATATTGATATATTGGGTTGGATTCTCTGATTGCCCAGCTGCGTGTTTCCCGGCAGCGCGCCGCCAGAGAATTCCGACCATTGTTTAAACCACGGTAGCAGCAATATGTACCATCTACAAGATACACTTCAGGAGTCTATAAACAAAACATTTTACTGAAAACTTTTTCATCATAACGAAGTATCACAATTATATAATATAAAACAGATGCTTCGAACCATGCCCATTTGTTCTGGGCATGCCCGGCATTGGAGGAGTTCTGGAAGGGGGTGGCGAGGACGGTGTCAAGGGTGGTGGGATCCAGGGTCAAGCCAGGCTGGGGACTCGCGATTTTTGGGGTTGGGGTGGAGCCGGGAGTGCAGGAGGCGAAAGAGGCCGGTGTGCTGGCCTTTGCGTCCCTAGTAGCCCGGCGAAGGATCTTGCTACAATGGAAGGATGCGAGGCCCCCAAGCGTGGAGACCTGGATCAATGACATGGCAGGCTTTATTAAGCTAGAGAAGGTCAAATTCGCCCTGAGAGGGTCGGTACAAGGGTTCTTCAGGCGGTGGCAATCTTTCCTCGACTTTCTGGCTCAACGATAGGGTACTGGGACAGTAGCAGCAGCAACCCGGGGGGTTGGGGGGGGGGGGGGGGGGGGGGGGAGATGATGACTATGTTTGTTTGTTTATTTTATTTAAATTTGATTTATTTAATTTTAAATTATGGTTAAGTTTTCTTGTTGGGGAGGGGGGGTGGGGGGAGTGGGATACATGTGATGTTACGGTTTGGGGGGATTTGCGGGTGTTATGGGGCAGTTAGTTGTATATTATTACTTGTTGTTATATTTTTATATTTTCTGTAAAAAATTCCAATAAAAATTATTTAAAAAAAAATAAAACAGATGCTTCAAGTTACAATGTAAAAAGAGCACAATCGGGCAGCACGGTGGAGCAAGTGGTTAGCACTGCCGCCTCATGGCACCGAGGTCTCAGGTTCGATCCCGGCTCTGGGTCACTGTTCGTGTGGAGTTTGCACATTCTCCCCGTGTTTGCGTGGGTTTCACCCCCACAGCCCGAAGATGTGCAGGGTAGGTGGATTGGCCATGCTAAATTGCCCCTTAATTGGAAAAAATGTATTGGGTACTCTAAATTTTACAAAAAAGCACAATCAACAATCAAAAACATATTCAATCTCAATCCCCCAACATTAAACTGAAATCTCCTTAACAGCTGACAGTGGCTAACACTTTAAAATAGGAAATGAATAGCTGCCATCTTCGGTAGAACCCTTCTAATGGTGTACTTGATCTTCTCCAAATGTAGGAACTCCATGAGGTTACCCAGCCAGGCCAGGGCACTGGACAGATTTGGAGACCTCCACCCAAGCAGAACTCACCTGCGGGCTATCAATGAGGCAAAAACGAGACCATTCGCCTTCACCCCCGTCTGCAGCACCGGCAGCGCAAAATCCTGAAAATGACCACCAGCTAACTAGGTTCCAGTTAGACATTAAGAATCTCTGACATGGTGTTGAAGAAGGAGACCCAAAAGCTTAATAATTTGGGACGCGACCAGAACATATGAGTGTGGTTAGCCAGTCCCCGGAGACATCGTTCACACCTGTCATCCAACCCCGAAAAAAAAACACTCAACCTCGGCTTGGTCAGATGACCCCCGTGCCCCACCTTGAACTGGATCAAACTAAGCCGAGCACAAGAGGATGTGAAGTTGACCCTGCAAAGAGCCTCCCTCCACACCTCCTCATCCAGAATAGGACCCAATTCACCATCACCTCATTCAATGTAGCCGGCTCCGCTGATAGAATCTGGCTATAAATACTCAAAATACTACCCCCACGAGACCTGGCCAAAGATAAGATGGTATCCAAGAGGGAAGACGGTGGTGCCAAGGGAATTAAGGAAAAGTCTTCCGCAAAAAATCGTGAATCTGGAAATATCGAAACAAATTGGTCCCAGTGAGTTGAAATTTTTCCAATAGCTCCTCGAAGCTGGTAAACTTTCCCTCCACCAACATTATCCTAACCCCTTTCAAATCCTTCCCTTCCCATGACCTAAACATCGAGTCTAAACTCGCTGGCACAAAGAGATGATTACTGAAATGGAGCTAAATTTAAAATGCTGTCTGAACTGCTTCCAGATTCTCAGGGTGGACACCACTACTTCAAAGAAAATCTTGCAGGAGAGAACGACAACAAGGCAGTTACTAAAGCATTCAAACTAGAGGCCCTACAAGAACTCGTCTCCATTTGCCCCTATATGGACCTTGGATCACTAAGCCACCCCATGCTGTCTCAATATTGGCAGTCAATAACAAATGGAGTAAAGATAAACCAACCACTGTCTATCTCTCTGGAGGAACGGCGGAAAATTCCTTGGGATCTTACCAGCCCAAATAAAAGAGAACACTAACTCTGACATAGAAGAATGTGTGGAGAAAAGTGGGGAGACACTGAAAAAGAAATAAAAACCTCGAGAGGACATTCATTTTAATAGTCTGAACCCTGTCCACCAAGCATTGGGGAAGACTGTCCCACTCCTTCAAGTCAGATTTTACCCACAGACTAACATAATTTTTTTTTTTTTTTTTTAAATAAATTTAGAATACCCAATTCATTTTTCCAATTAAGGGGTAATTTAGAGTGGCCAATCCACCTAGCTTGCACATTTTTGGGTTGTGGGGGCGAAACCCACGCAGACACGGGGAGAATGTGCAAACTCCACACAGACAGTGACCCAGAGCCGGGATCGAACCTGGGACCTCAGCGCCGTGAGGCCGCAGTGCTAACCCACTGTGCCACCGTGCTGCCCACAGACTAACATAATTTAATTTATGGAGCGAGGCCCAATCAAGGGCCACCCAGATTTCTAGATAATGAAATCTACATCTGGCAAAGAGAAAAGGCAACATCCCCAGATCAGCTCCCCTCCCCGGGCTGTTCACCGTAAAGTATTTGCCCTTGTTCAAATTCACCGTTTACCCAGAGAAGGTGCCAAAACTCCTACGTAGCTTCATTATCTCAGCCATAGTGGAAATATAAAGAAGCAGATTATCTGCGTACAAGCACACCCTACATTCCCTCCCTCCCCAATTTACCCCTTCCACTGCCCAGAACATCTTAATGCTATAGCCGGCGGTCCAATTACTAAAGCAAATAGAAGCGGACATCCCTGCCTCATACCCTTATTCAGCAGAAAATAACCCAAGCTCAAGGCATTTGTGCGAACACTAGCAGTGGGGGTCCTCTACAGTAAATGAATCCAGGATATTAACTTTTGCCCAAAGCAAACCTCCCCAGAATCTCAAACAGATATTCCCACTCCACCCTATGCAACACGTTTTCGGCAAGCATGTGACTACTCTTTAGAAGTGCTTCATAGACTGCAAAGCACTTCGGGAGGCCCAGAGTCATGGAAGTTTTGTAACAGCCCGCTAGCAGGACTGGGAGGTTAAGTTCTGCCCCACATGTGTAGGAAGTGTCTCTAACTCGAGCTCAGGTTTTCTGAGGTGCAGCTGGAGTGATCGCGGAGTGACAGGGAGGATAAGAGTTTCCTAGATTGTACATTCCAGGTGGTGGTCACCCCACAGCAGTGGGAGGTCAATATGTCCACCTATCAGACTAGGAAGAGGCAGGTCATACAGGAACTTTTGGGGTTGTGTCACTCTGAAACAGGTACTCAACATATAGCGGCTGTTGGGAGTTATAATACCCTTTTGGAGTGCAGCCCAGGTCTTGGCATCAATGGATAAAGGACTGTCATTAAGGGAAGAGCAAAGCACAAATTAATTTGTTATAAGAAATTCCATAGTTAGGGTAACAGACAGACATTTCTATAACCTTCTTTGTGAGTCCCTAATGTTGCATTGCCCCCCTGGTACCAAGGCAAAGGACATCATAGACATCATGGAGATGGAGCAGAATATTCTGCAGGGGGAATGGAGTGAGCCAGAATTTGTGCTACATGTTGGTAACAACAACACAGAAAGGGCAGGTTTTCAGATCATATGGTCAGACATTTAAGAGTAAAAAAAAGTAAAAATGATTCAAACGTAGTAATTTCTATGTTACTTCGAGTGACACATGTGAGTGACTATATGAATAGCAAGATAGGGAGGTCCGACGTGTATCATAGAATCATAGATCTCTACAGTGCAGAAGGAGACCATTTGGCCTATCGGGTCTGCACCAACCCTCTGAAAGAGCACCCTAACATAGGCCCACTCCCCTACACTAACCCTGCAACCCCACCTAACCATTGGATACAAAGGGCAATTTAGCATGGCCAATCCACCTAATCTACAGATCTTTGGACACTAAGGGGCAAGTTAGCATTGCTAATCAACCTAATCTACACACCTTTGGACTGTGGGAGGAAACCGGAGCAGCCGGAGGAAACCCACGCAGACACGGGGAGAATGTACAAAGTCCACACAGTCACCCAAGGCCGGAATTGAACCCAGGTCCCTGGCGCTGTGAGGGGGCAGTGTGGTGCCAGTGTGCCGCACAGTGTAGTTTGAGGTATGGTGAAGGAGGGAGCTTCCTGGGACACTGAGACAAGTTCTGGGGCAGAGATATCTATTCAAAAGGAACAGGTTGTACATCAACAAGACTGGGAGCAACATGTTTGTGGGGAGCTTCAATTGTGTAAGTGGGGAGGGTTTAAACTAATTATCCAGGATGGGCCCTAAACTATGAGATTGAAAATAAGTGCATGAAGGAGTGAGAATATTGCCGAGCATTAGAAAGGAAGTAGTTCAAAATTAGATAGCAGCAGAAAAAAAAAGCCTGCAAGGAATGGAAAGCCAGGTTTACAATGCATGTACGTACAAGCACAAAGTGGGATGAATAAGGTTGGTGAGCTTCACGTGCAAATAGTCATATGAGGCATATGATGACACAGCAATAATTTTTTTAAATAAATATTTTTATTGGGTTATTTGAACAAAGTATATTTGCCATTATGTACACAGGATATGATATATATATATATATATAGAAGAGAAGGGCACACACACACAACTCACAAAGGGGGGGGGAAAAAGTAACAACATGAGAGAAATACAAAATCAAATAAAATAACTGGTAGGGTATTATGCACCCGCTCAACAGCAGCATCTCTGTACACTTGGCAAAATTATTTACACACATAAGTAGGCATCTGTTTGTGGGCGGGGGCGGGCGGAGACTTGGAGAAGGGGGTAGATATGCATTTGGGTGGCGGAGAGACAATTCCGGAGGGCAATCCTCGAATAGGTCTGGTGCTGGTGTTGTCCCTTGCTTCTCCCGGACGGATTTCGCTGCCGTTGTCGTCTCGTGCTCACTTCACCTGGCCCTCCCGTCTTCCGCCTGTATTCTCCTTTTTCTCTGTTCCTGTGGATGCCAAGTTTGTTAACATTTCCCTGACTCCGCCCCCCCCCCCACCTCCCTGGCTCTCCTCTATTGTTCCCTGTCTCTTCCCTCCTCTCCCCCCTCCCCCGCCTCTGCACCCCACCCCCCCTGCCCCCCCGAGGTTCGCCTTTCCTTCCTCTTAGACTTAGCTGTCCCCCCTTCTCCTGGTCTATCTCTCCCTCTTATGCGATGGCCACTTTCCCCCTGGTTCTTGGCTACCTGGTTATTCTTCTGCTTGTTTGCTGGTCACAAACAAATCCCGGAACAATTGCTGAATGGCTCCCACGTTCTGTGGAAGCCGTCGTCTGACCCTCGGATGGTGAATTCGATTTTCTGCATTTGGAGAGATTCCGAGAGGTCAGACAGCCAGTTTGCAGCTTTGGGTGGTGCTGCTGACCACAAGCCGAATAGGATTCTACGGCGGGCGATCAGGGAGGCAAAGGCAAGGGGGTCTGCCCTCCTCCCCAGGAATAGATCTGGCTGGTCTGAAACCCTGAAGACCGCCACTTTCGGGCATGACACCACCCTCACCCCCACCACTTTGGACATTGCCTTGAAGAAGGGTGTCCAGTACTCCACAAGTCTGGGGTAAATGACGCAGCAATAGTGGGACCATGACTTAAAAATGGTTAGGACTGGGTGCTTATTATTCAGGGATACAAAATTAGGGAAGAGAAAAAGGAGGTGGGGTAGCAGTACTGATTAGGGAAGGCATTGCCTTGTTGGAAAGAGGATATGTTCTTGATGGGGCAAGGACAGAATCCATTTGATTGGAGCTGAGAAACAAAAAGGGGATGATCCCACTACTCGGGTGTTCCACAGACATCCAAATAATGAGAAAGATATGATGGGAATCATAAAGATTTGCAAGAATAATAACGTGGCAATTGAGCGGTAATTTCTTTTTAAATTTAGAGTACCCAATTCTTTTTTTTCCCCATTAAGTGGCAATTTAGCGTGGGCAATCCACCTACCCTGCACATCTTTGGGTTGTGGGGGTGAGCCCCCCACAGACGGGCGGCACGGTAGCATAGTGGTTAGCATTGTTGCTTTACAACGCCAGGGTCACAGGTTCGATTCCTGGCTTGTGTCACTGTCTGTGTGGAGTCTGCACGTTTTCCCCGTGTTTACGTTGATTTGCTCCGGGTGCTCCGGTTCTCTCCCAAAAGTCCCAAAAGATGTGCTGTTAGGTGATTTGGAGATTCTGAATTTTCCCTCAAGTATACCCGAACAGAGGGCAGCACAGCGGCCTAGTGGTTAGCACAGCTGCCTCATGGCGCTGAGGTCCCAGGTTCAATCCCGGCTCTTGGTCACTGTCCTTGTGGAGTTTGCACATTCTCCCCGTGTCTGCGTGGGTTTCGCCCCCACAACCCAAAAATGTGCAGAGTAGGTAGATTGGCCATGCTAAATTGCCCCTTAATTGGAAACAATAATTGGGTAATCTAAATGTATTTAAAAAAGTATACCCGAACAGGCGCCGGAGTGTGGTGACTAGGGGCTTTTCACAGTAACCTCATTGCAGTGTTAATGTAAGCCTCCTTGTGACAATAATAAAGAATGTGTAAACTACATGAGGACTGTGACCCGGGGCCAGGATCAAACCCGGGTCCTCAACACCGTGAGGCAGCAGCGCTAACCACTGCGCCACCGTGCCACCCAATTGGGTGGCAACTTTAATGACCCAAATATTGAGTGTGAAAGAAGGGGGATAATTCTTTGAAATTTGTTGAACTTCCTTGACCGGTATGTTCTCAATCCAGCTAGGATGGAGGCTTTGCTGGATCTGGTGCTGGGCAATGAGGTGGAGCAAGTGTCTTGGGCGTATATTAGTTAAGAGTGATCATTGTATCATAAGCTTGAGATTAGTAATGGAGAAAAGCGAGGAACAATCCAGAGTAGAACTTCTATATTGGATGAGGATTAACATCAATGGCATGAGAGGGGAACTAGACTGACACAAAAAACTGTAATGGAACAACGGTGATCTTTAAGGATGAGATGTTTCTTTTTTTTAAAAATGTATTTTATTACAAACATGTATCAAAACAGGTTACAGCGAACAAACACCCTGGGAAACAAACTTCCCAACAATCAACTATACAGTCTGTACAGATTTTTCCACTTTTTCTCCCCCCCCCCTCCCCGTGACGAACAGCCCCTCAAACTTGGTTACAAACATCCCCCACCTTTCCTCAAAGCTCCCTGAAGAGCCTCTTAACTCATATTTTATCTTCTCTAATTGCAGGAAGTCGTACAGGTGACCCAACCAAGCCGCTACCCCCGATGGCGATGCCGACCGCCACTCCAGCAAAATATGCCGCCATGCAATCAGAGAGGCGAAGGTTACGGCATCGGCCATCATTCTCTCCATGAGCTCCATCGTCTCTGAAACCCCAAATATTGCCCCCAAAGGGTTCAGGTCCACCTCCTCCTCCACTATCCTGGCTAAGACCGCAAACACTCCCGCCCAGAATCTTCCCAATATTTTGCAACCCCAAAACATGTGCACACGATTTGCTGGCCCCCGCCCACACCTCTCACATGCACCTACTACGCCCTGAAAGAACCCACTCATTCTCGCCCAATTCATATGCACCCCATGCACCACGAAAACTGTATCCGGCTCATCCTTGCACAAGAGGAGGTTCCGTTTACACTATGCAGTGCCTCACTCCATGCTCCCCGATCGATCTCCCCTCCCAATTCCGCTTCCCATTTCTCCTTGATCTTCACCACCCGCTCGCCTCCCTGCTCCCCCAGCCACTTGTATATATCCCCAATTCTTCCAACCCCTTCCACATCCGGAAGCAGCAGTCGCTCCAGCAGGGTTTTTCCCAGTAACCTAGGGAACTCCGTGCAGACCTTTCGCGCAAAGTCCCTAACCTGTAGATACCTGCGCACTCCCCCTCAGCAGCTCTACCACATCCGTTAGCTCCACCAGACTGGAGAACCCTTCCTCCAAATACAGATCCCTCACCTTGACCAGCCCCACTTCCCTTCACCTCCTGCATACAACCATTTCCCCTCTTATCACAGTCTCAGTGCCTCCCAGAACCTCGAGGATGAGACCTCCCCATTCTGGTTGTTGGTAACATACCAATCTGTGGCCCGTGATGTCCAGTCACAGAATGCCTTATTGGTCTGGGGGGCCGTGCTCAGCCTCCGGGGGTGGGCAGGGAGCGGGGGGGGGGGGGGGGGGGGGGGGGGGGGGGTTGTGCCTGGCCTGTCTCCAACCTCACATTCATGTAGTGTGGAGCCTGGTCGGACATTAAGATTGCAGAGTACTCCGCTCCTCCTACCCCTGGAAGCACCACTTTCCCCACTATAAGAAAGTTGGTCCTAGAATATACCCTGTGTACCCGGAGAAGAAGGAGATCTCCTTCTCTCCTGGGTGTGTGAACCTCCTTGGGTCGATTGTCTATGTCGGTGATTTCTGCCATGGTTTTCTTCATGAATTCCGCATTGTCCCAGTTGGGAGCGTACGTGTTTACCAGGATCACTGGTGTCCCTTCAGGACATCGCTAACATCCACCTTGGTTCGTAACCTTCCTCATCACTGTAATCACCATACTCTTGTTGAGCAGAATGGCCACCATCCTAGCCCTCGTCCCATAGCACGATTGGTAAGTCTGCCCCACCCACAGTCGGTCCTTCTCCATCAGGTGCGTCTCCTGGTGGAAGACTTTATTGGCTCTCAGACCTTTCAGATAGGTGAAGACTGGATCTTTTCAACTGGTCCTTAAGTCCCCTGACGTTAGACGGCTCCTAATTGTTATAATGATGCCAGCAGAGGGATGCGAGGTAGAGTTGGTAGTAGCCATGGATGCTGAAAAGGCCTTTGATCGGGTGGAGTGGAAGTAAAAGGCCTTTGACCGGGAGGAGTGGAAGTCCTTGTGGGATATCCGAGGAAGGTTTGGGTTCGGGCAGGGATTTGTGGACTAGGTCCAGTTGCTATACCAGACACCGGGTCCGGTCAGAACACTTTAGTTTGTGTAGGGGGACAAGGCAGGGATGTCCGCTCTCCCCACTACTGTTTGCCCTGGCCATAGAGCCCTTAGCAATGGCCCTTAGGTCATCGAATGTCTGGCGGGGGATAGTGAGAGGGGGGTAGAGCGTTGGGTCTCGCTCTACATGATCGATTTGCTCCTTTACATAACAGACCCTTTGGGGGGGGATGCCTGGAATTATGGAGATACTGGAAGAATTTGATTGGTTGTCAGGCTGCAAGTTAAATGTGGGTAAGAGTGAGGTGTTCACGATCCAGACATGGGGGCAGGAGAGGAGGCTGATGGAGTTACCATTTAAAGTGGTGGGTAAGAGTTTTAGGTACCTGGGGATTCAGGTGGCTAGGGACTGGGGTCAGCTCCATAAGTTAAATCTGGGCAGGGCGGTCGAGCATATGAGAAGGGGCTTCCACAGGTGGGACGTGCTCCCGCTGTCATTGCGGGGAGGGTACAGACTGTGAAGGTGACAGTCCTCCCGAGGTTGATGTTTGTTTTTCAATGTCTTCCAATTTTTATCCCTCAGGCTTTTTTCAGGAAGGTGAAGGCGGCGATCTTGGGGTTTACATAGGCTGGTAAGACCCCAAGGGTGAAGAAGGTACTTTTGGAACGGGGGCGCAGGTGGGGGGCTTGGCCCTCCCGAATTTTATTAACGATTACTGGACCGCCAACATATCGATGGTTAGGAAGTGAATAGTGGGGGAGGGGTCAGTGTGGGAATGCAAGGAGGCGGCATCTTGCAAGGGTATGGGTTCGGAGGCTTTACTAATGGCGGTGCCCTTGCCATTCTGGTCGGCTCGGTTCTCTCCAAGCCCGGTGGTGGTGACAGCCCTGATTGTGTGGGGACAATGGAGACAGTGCGTGAGATTGGAGGGGGTGTCAGTGTGGTCACTGACCTGTGATAATCACCGGTTTGTTCCGGGGGGGGGGGGGGGGGGGGGGGCTGGATTGGGGCTTTAGGAGGTGGCAGCGGGCAGGGATTGAGAGATTTGGGGATCTCTTCATTGAGGAGGGCTTTCCGAGCTGAGAGGCATTAGAGGAAGAGTTCGTGTTGCCAGGTGGGGCCGGGTTTCAGTACCTGCAGGTACGGGACTTTGTCTGGAGGCAGGTTCCAAGCTTTCCTCGCCTCCCCCTAAGGGCACTACAGGATAAGGTGATGTCAAAAACGGGGGTTGGGGAGGGGAGGATTTCGGAGAAATATAAGGAATTGATGAAGTGGGAAGGGGCCCCTATTGGGGGGGTGAAGAGGAAGTGGGAGGAAGAATTGGGTGGGGAGTTGGAAGTCGGACTATGGGAAAAGGCCTTGAAGAGAGTCAATTCATCCTCGTCGTGTGCCAGGCTTAGCCTGATCCAGCTCAAGGTGGTTCATTGGGCTCATATGAATGTGGCCCGGGTGAGTAGGTTTTTTGAGGAAGTGGAGGATAGGTGCGGACGCTGTGGGAGAAGCCCGGCGAACCACATACGCATGTTCTAGGCATGTCCGAAGTTGAGGGGATTCTGGCAGGGATTTGCGGCCGTTATGTCAGAAGTCCTGGAAGGGAGGTTGACTCTGAGTCCAGAAATAGCAATATTTGGGGTATCAGAGGATCCGAGGGCCCAGGAGGCAGAGAAGCCGATGTTTTGGCTTTGCCTCCCTGGTGGCCCGGAGATCGATTTTGCTGGGATGGAGGGACTCGGAGCCTCCAAAGTCAGGAGTGTGGGTTAGCGACATGGCAGGGTTTCTCAGGCTGGAAAAGATTAAGTTTGCCTTGGCAGGTTCAATTCAGGGGTTGAACAACTGCTGGTTCAAACATACTTACCTTGTAGATGTGACCCTGCACTCCGGGGTTTCCCTTTGTTTGGGCGCCATCCAAAATGGCAGTCATCTCTGTTTTCATCATGTGGCTGTGCCCCTCCGCTTCGGGATTTCCCTTTGTCCAGGGGCCAACCAAGATGGCCACCACCATTGTGTACACCATGTGGTTGTGCCCCTGCACTCCGGGCTTTCCCTTTGCAAGCGGGTCCTCCAAGATGGTGTTTGAACTGCTCTGTTTCTGTTGTTGCCATTTACAATCTCTCGTAGCAGCCACCTACAACATCCCCCCCCCCCCCCCCCCCCACCCCCACACCCCCCCATTTCCTCAATTTTCCCCCTGGGCCTGTCCGCACCTCCTCTGTCCCTGTTGAGAGTTATGCACTGGCCCTCCCCTTGCTCACACTTTCCTGTGCTAGCTCACCCACTAGTGCAGTGGCCCCCCACCCTGGGATCGATCCAGACCTTCCCCCAACCATTGCGTTCCTCTTCCTGACTTTCCACCTCCTCTCCCTTTTCTCTGTCTTACTGCTCTCACCCCCTCCTTTCTGAGACTCATTGTCCGCTCGAAGATGAGGAAGAGCAGTTCTGCACAAATGCTCTTTCCTTTTAATTTTTTGCCGATGAGATTAGAGTTCTGGTTCACTGCGGGTGTCGCTGCCTTCCCAGCCCATGCTTGTGCATGAATTTGTCTACTGCTGCCAGTACGTGGAGTAGTATTCCCTACCCTGAAAAATCACCCAGAGTTTGGCAGGGTACAGCATCCCAAAGCGCACATTGTTCTTGGAACGGGCCGCTTTGGCTGTGTTGAATTTCGCCTGACACTTGGCCAGATCTGACCCAATGTCCTGATACACATGGATCCAGTGTCCTTCCCACTTACAGGGCCTTGTGTGCCATGTCCAATTCAGGATCTTTCCCCGGTCTTGGTTCGGGTGCAATTTCGCGATGATAGCACAGCTGCTCTTTGGCACCGGAGTGACCTGTGTGCTCTGTCCACTTCTGGGGGCTTGGGGAAGCTTTCCCCTTCAACCAGCTTGCCCAGTATCCGTACCGCGTACTCTATAGGGTTTCTGTCCTTGGTGCCCTCGTAGGCCCACAATGCGAGAGGTTTTCGTGGCACGACCGGTTCCCTTGGCCCTCGACCTTCCCACGTAGCATCCCTTGAGTCGCCACCAACTTTGTCATCTCTGTCTCCAGCAAGGCGATCCGATTGCCCTGTTCGGTCGCCACCTCCTCCAGCTCTCTGATTGTCACCTCTTCTGTCTCCAGACGTCGCTCTGTCTTTTCCAGCGCTGCTTGAAGAGGAACCAGTGCCTCTGCTCCCGCCAGTCACACCATCACCATCATTTCTAGCTTGATGGCATCTTTGAGCACTTGGAACTCTTGTGTTAAGAGGTCCCTCCATTTGTTTATCGGGAGGTAGCCCAGCATATGTCCTGCCGGCCCATACCATTTGGGTATGGCTTGCTTCTTATCGCCCCGCGTGTTCACCATCACCTCAAATTCCTCTCCAGATGTTTACAGGTTCTGCTATCTTTTTAGCTCCCCAGGATGTTGCCTTGCATTCCTCGCTCATTGTGGTGGTGTTGGAGGAGGGTGGGGTGAGGGGGAGTGGGGTTGGTGGTTGGGGGGGGGGGCTTTTCTCCCGGGTTTACTGGTCTATTTTTATACTAAAAGTGCCTAATTTCAGATTTCCGGGAGCAGAGCCACCATTTGTGCCTTCACTCAGCACATCCCCGTCACTGGAATTCCAATCACAATTCAAATTAAACGTGCCGCTGATGGGAAACGTGCGATCACGGGGTAGGAGAGCCTTTCATTGGTGGAACTCGCTCTCTGCTGACAATGCTGTAGGTACAGGTGGGCAATAAAAGAGTCTCCTGGCCAAAGAGGGTAGCTCTGCATCCCACCCAACTCCATCATATGCGTAAGCCGTCGCTAACTTTGGCGCGCGGGCTTAGCGAAATTCGTTAAGCCCGCGATGCCGTAGTTCACGGGGCCGCGATGCTAGCCCCGACCGGGGAGCAGAATCGGGTCCCAGGAGGGGGCGCGGAGGCTGCCGTGAAACATGGCCGTTTTCGTGGCAGCCTTCACGACTCTCCGCCTTTGCGGAGAATCGCGCCCCCTATATGGCTGCATCACAGCTTGCTAAGGCAACTGCTCGGCCAAGACCGCAAGAAACTTCAGAGAGTTGTGAACACAGTCCAGTCCATCACACGAACCTGCCTCCCATCCATTGACTCTGTCTACACCTTCCGCTGCCTTGGGAAAGCGGGCAGCATAATGTTTTTTTAAATTTAGAGTATCCAATTATTTTTTCCAATTAAGGGGCAATTTAGCGTGGCCAATTCACCTACCCTGCACATCTTTGGGTTGTGGGGGCGAAACCCACGCAAACACGGGGAGAATGTGCAAATTCCACACGGACAGTGACGCAGGGCCGGGGTAGAACCCGGGTCCTCAGCGCCGTAGGCAGCAATGCTAACCACTGTGCCACCGTGCTGCGGGCAGCATAATTAAAGATCCCTCCCACCCAGCTTATTCACCCTTCCAACTTCTTCTGTCGAGCAGGAGATACAAAAGTCTGAGAACATGCACTAATAGATTCAAAAACAGCTTCTTCCTGCTGTTACCAGACTCTTAAACGACCCTCTTATGGACTGACGAACTGATCTGATCGCTTCACACATCTTTTCTACTGAGTAGCACTACAGTCCGCTATGCTTCACCCAGTGCCTGTGTCTATGTTTTTACACTGTGTATTTTATGTTTGCCCTATGTATTTTCTTTTCATGTACGGAACGATCTATTTGAACTGCACGCAGAACAATACTTTTTACTGTACCTTGGTATACGTGACAATAAACTAGAGGCTTTTCACAGTAACTTCATTTGAAGCCTACTTGTGACAATAAGCAATTTTCATTTCATAAACAAATCCAAATCTAAATTTACTCCCTTCTTGAAGAGGGCAGCCTTGACCAGATTAAACTCCGCCCTCCTCTTTGCCAGTTCTGCGCCCAGGTCCTGGTACACCCTGTTGCCAATTTAATGAAATACTATTCCACGAGCGTAACCAATAATGTTGCTCCTCAGAGTCACCAATATGATACTGAGGCTCTTTTTATGATATGATGTTGTGTCCCAACAGCGTCGCCAATACTGTGCATATTTCTGTTTCTCTTACTGAACCACAAGCCTATAACCACAACTATAATAACCTATAATAACTTCAGGCGACCGGCACTTTGCAAGTGGATAAGGCCTTTATCTTGATCTCACATGGCTGGTTTGAAGAAGTGACTCTGTCTTTGCTGAGCTCATCCGTCAGGTAGCGATCGTTGGTCTTGAACTTGGCTGTCTGGTCGTTATGCTGTAGTTGGGCTGGCACAGGCCGGATTCAAAGGAGGCTGGCACAGGCCGGATTCAAAGGAGGCTGGCACAGGCCGGATTCAAAGGAGGCTGGCACAGGCCGGATTCAAAGGAGGCTGGCACAGGCCGGATTCAAAGGAGGCTGGCACAGGCCGGGTCCGAAAGAGGCAGAACACATGGCTGTGTCTCCTTTTATCCCTCTGGGATTTTGTGCTCTTTGGGGCGGTCCTTGATCTTGGACCCAAAAGATCGATAGGTCTTCGATCACTGCTTTCGATTTCGGCCAATAAAGGGGCGGGTGCCTTGGTGGCTTGGCTGGTCCTTAGCGGTCATTGACCTTGGCAGTTGGGCTCTCTGAGTAAAGGGAGTGGCGCTGATCAGTCTGTGGCTGTATCGGTTTCTTGAGTGCAGCCCTATTGGGTGCGATTCTCCGCTCCCCACGGTGGGTGGGAGAATCGCGGGAGGGCCGGGCGAATCAGGACAGGCCGCCCTGGCACCCCCCCGCGATTCTCCCCCCCCCCCACCGAAATGACGTGTCGCGGAATCACCGCTCGCCGTTTTTCACGGCGGCCGGCGATTCTCCGGCCCGGATGGGCCGAGCGGCCTGACGTTCCCGACCTGTTCACGCCGGCGGCAACCACACCTGGTCGCTGCCGGCGTGAACATAGCGCGAAAGGTAAGTTTGGGGCCTGTGGGGGTCGGAGAGGGGATTGAGCACCACAGCCGCGCTCGGGAGGGGATTGGCCCGCGATCGGTGCCCACCGATCGTCAGGCCGGCGTCTCCAAGAGACGCACTCTTTCCCCTCCGCCGCCCCGCAAGATCAAGCCACCACGTCTTGCGGGGCAACGGAGGGGAAGACGGCAACCGCGCATGCGCGGTTTGGAGCCGGTCAACCTGCGCATGCGCGGCTGACGTCACTTAGGCGGCGCCGTCGCGTCATTCTCGGCACGCCGCTTTGACGCAAGCGTCAAGGCCCGGCGGCCGAGTTTCACACAACGCCGCTACGAGCCCCCGGAGGGGGCGGGGGGGGGGTTGGTGAATAGGGTGCGAGGAGCGGCCTCCGCGCTGTCGTGAAACTCGGCCGAGTTCACGACGGCCTTCCCGATGTTGCGCGGGAGCGGAGAATCGCGCCCATTGTTCTGGGGAAATGGGCTATTAGAATGCAAACGAGTGGGGGTTTTGATCCGGTCTAGCTACCTGCATTTCAAATACACAGAATCTCTGTATCTGTCTGAGTCCTGGGTTGACCATAATTCCCATGGTCCTTTGCAGGTGGCCATCTCAAATGACTACATCCGGCAGCTCGTTCCCTTCCGGGTGCACTTCCTTGTCTGCCTTGCCCATCGCAAAATCTTTTCCTTGTCCAAGAAACGGTGCAACCGCACCACCATTGCCCTCGGCGGCTCACTCACCTGCGGCCTCCTCTTCAGCGCCCTGTGCGCTCAGTCGACCTCCAGGGGCTGGTCAAACGCCTCCTCCCCATCAATCTTTCCAGCATCTTGGCCACATCTGTGCCGGCATCCGCTCCTTTGATGCCTTTGGGCATCCCCACGATCCTCAGGTTTTGTCTCCCGGAGCAGTACTTCTGATCCTCCACATTCTCCTTCAGCAGCTTTTGGGTAATCTGGGGACCCAGATTCCCACCATGGCAGCTGATGGAATTTAAAACTCAATAAAATATCTGGAATTAACAAGTCTGGTGATGACCATGAAACCATTGTCAACTGTCGGAAAAATCCATCTGGTTCCTTTTGGGAAGGAAATCTGCCGTCCTTACCTGGTCCAGGCTACATGTGACTCCGGACCCACAGGAATGTGGTTGACTCAAGGGCAATTAGGGATGGGTAATAAATGCTGGTACAGCCTGCAGTGCTCATGCCCTGTGAACAAAAAAAAATCATCCCCATCTCGACCACCAATGAGGTGAGCTGCTCCTTGTGCTCCTCCACCGTATCCTCCACTTTCTGGATCACCTGGCCCTGGGGCTCCAGCCTCTGTTCCACCTGGTAAATCCCCACTTTCAGCGGCTCTACCACACTGGCTAGGTCCTCATGGGCTTTCCTCCTCTGCTGGCTGAACATCTCATTTAAGAAGTTCACCAGCTGCTCCATTGACCACTGGGCAGGCAGGACAGGCCCTTTGTCTTCCGTCATCTTGACCTGTGGCGCACGAAGATTCTCCTGCTCCAGCAACTCCCTTCTTCTCAGCCCATCTCTGGTCCATGGATCCATCCACCAGCCACACCAGTGGAGTCTCGCTTTCTCCTACCAGTCCTACATCTTTTTTCTTCCAAAGATCCACCCAACGAATGGGGAAAAGGTCCAAAAAATCCGCCTTGAGCCTTGGTCGTCACCGGGAAGTTCCTCGACTAGGGGATTTTCACAGTACCTTCATTGTACTGTTAATGTAAGCCTACTTGTGACATTAATAAAGATTATTAATATTCTATGTTCCTGCCGACAGTGGAACCCCACCCATGGGTGTTTGGGCGGCATGGGGTGGCTTCAATGAGAAATCCCATTGACAAGCGGCGTGAGTAGAGAATCCCACTGCCAACGAATGCCGTGCCACCGAGAAACATGTGGCTGGCGAGGTTCTTGCCCCTTGTATCAACTAACTCCATTCTAATTAACATAAGGCACACAGGTGTCACGGGTGTCTTTTTTTCAAAATTTAAATCTGTCTTGTAAATATTTCACATCAGATCGGTTTCACTTTACTCGTGTGTGCTATCATTATTTATTGAGACGATGTTAGTCAGAGATCCTGACGTACTTGTACACCTCATAGTTGGCAGGGGAGTTAGGGGCATTTCCTTTATTGTGAAAGAAAAATGTTGTGTTTTTGCTGTTCACTCTTTATTGAATGTTCATGTTAGTGTGCAATGTTGTAATCACCACTCAGACTAAACTTGCAGGCTCAGCTGGTCTTCCCTCCCATTGATTATAAAGAACATTTTCTGTGATCTCAGCAGGCGCAATTGAAGTGTTCTGGGTGAACTCAAAGCTCTGTCAGGACTCTGGAAACCTACACCCTGAGATGGACGCACATTTGGACAATACTGGTAATGTTCCTTAGGCCCCTCATTTTTTTAGCTTGACTGACTTTTTCCACCACCATACCAAAGTTGCCAGCCCCTGCCCACCTTATACCTCCATGCCCGCAACCCCACCCTCTGTCCTCCCCTGGATTCCTCATCCAGCCCTTCTCCACTCCAGAGACCCCCTCCCACCTCACCACTGGTTCAGGCTTGTCGGCCCTCGGCCTCCGTGCCAGCTGCCTTTCTCCTATGCGGTTAAACAATGAAAATCGTTCACCTTCCACACACAAAGTGCATCTTGGGCTGAATTCTCCGCACCCTCGTGCCAAATACACGGCCGGTGGGGGGCGGAAAATCCAAGATCCCGCAAGAAATTGGGACTGGCGGCAGTTCACTGATTCTGCAGGCCCTGAAAAGTGGTGTACTCAGGGAGTATGCTGTGCCGCCGAGGACCTACCTGGGGCTATTGACAGAGGCCCGGGGTAAAATTCTCTGACCCCCAGCAGGGTCGGAGAATCGCCCGGGGCCGCCGAAAATCCCGCCCCTGCCATGTCCAGAATTCTCCCACCCACAAAAAGTCGGCGTGCTGCCAATCCCGCCGCCCGCCTCAGAGAATGGCGGGGTCCGGTGGGAGGCTACAGGTTTCTATGCTGCCGTTCTTCTCCGGCCCGCGATGGGCCGAAGTCCCGCCACTGAGAGGCCTCTCCCACCGCCGAAGTTTGAACCACCTCTGGTGGCGGCGGGATCGGCGGCGTGAGCGGGCCCCCGGGGTCCTGGGAGGGGCGCGGGGCGATCGGACCCGGGGGGGTGCCCCCACGGTGTGCAAGTCCGCGATCGGGGCCCACCGATCGGGTGGCGGGCCAGTGCCGTGGGGGCACTCTTTCTCTTCCGCCGCCGCCATGGCCTACACCATGGCGGAAGCGGAAGGGAATCCCCAGCGCGCTTGCGCGGTGGTGACGTCAGCGGCAGCCAACGTGGTGCCAACCGCTCCGGCGCGGGCCTAGCCCCCAAAGGTGAGGAGAATTCTGCACCTTTGGGGAGGCCCGACGCCGGAGTGGTTGGCGCCACCCCGCTACGCCGGTACCACCCGCCCCGCTGGGTATGGGAGAATCCCGCCCCAGCTCCGACATTCGTTGCCCCCGACCGGCTGAAGTCCCGACGGCGTGGAACTAATGTGTTCCAACCGGTCGGGATACTCGAGTGGCGGCTGTGGATTCCACCCTGGTCGGGGGCGGGCCGATCGGAGGTCGGGGGGATGGGGTCCTTATAGGCGGCCAGGGAATGTTTGTGTGGGGGTTGAAGGTCGGCGCGTGGCCGATCGGGGGTTTCTTCTGTGGGTCTAGCTCTGCAGTCCGAGTCCACGGCCTCTGACCCGGAAGTGCGGGAGTCCCGTATCGGCAGAAAAAACTGCTAGATTCACTGCAGGTCCCCGCTAGCCCCCTGCAGGGCTGGGAATTTGTGTCCCTTTGAAACAGGAGTTTCAGGAGTAAAACTCCACCGTTTTGACGCCGGCGTGGGGACATAGTCCCAATAATGGAGAAATCTGCCCCGTACCTTTAAACGAACATGAGCTCGTGCCTTGAGATTCCCGTGTGCCTTGACCCTATCTTGAAGGTAGGATGTAATTTTTAAAAGTTAATGTTGATATATATTGCTGACGATCAAACGTATTTCAAATAGGAACCTGCCACAGACCAGCATGAGGCTCGACAAACGCTGCAAACCCGCCACTGAGATTATCCCTGCATCTCAACCTGCGGTCAGATAATCAAAATTTCACATATCACCTAGTTCAGTCACCCTGCACGCCACGTTTCGCACCCTCTATAAAACCCCGTCACTCACTCTCTTTTCTCCCGAGGCAGATGTTGCCAGACCTGCTGAGCTGTTCCAGTATTTTCTATTTTTTATTTAAGATCTCCAGCGTCCGCAGTTGTGTGTTAGGCCAACCCGATTGAATTTTTGATGAGGTAGCAGAGACTGCTGAAGAAGGGAGATGTGAGCTATATGGCTTTAGGAACGCATTTGCCAAAATACCACACAGCAAACTGGCTAACAGAATTGAGGCGGATGGGATAGGAGGGTCAGTGTCAGCTTGGATTAAAAATAAATAACTTAAGGACAGAACATCTAGTCGTGGTAAATGGGTATTGTTTAGAGGGGGCGATAATGTTTCCCTATGGTCAGTGCTGGGGCTATTTCTTTTTTAAACATATAAGTGACTTAGGACATTGGAATACGGAGTATAATTTCACAAATTCTCAGTTACCAAACCAGAGGTGTTGCAAACAGTGAGGAAGACCACCGTGACTGCAAAAGGACATTGCTAGGCTAGCAGAATAGGCAGATAAGTGACAGATGGAATTTAATACAGAGAAACATGAAGTAATGTATTTTGGCTGAAAGACGTGGAGAGGTTATATAGACTCAGGGGGCGGAATTCTCAGGGGGCCACCCGGGAATCGGCGGGGGCGGGAATCACGCCGCGCCGGTCGGCGGGCCCCCCACGGCGATTCTCCGGTCCGCAATGGGCCGCAGTCCCGCCGCTGTCAGGCCAATCCCGCCAGCGGGAATCAGAGCACCTCTGGTGCCGGCGGGAGCAGGCAGCGGGAGCGGGCCTCGGGGTCCTGGGAGGGGCACGCGGGACGAATTGACCCCGGGGGTGCCCCCACTGTGGCCTGGCCCGCGATCGGGGCCCACTGATCAGCGGGCGGGCCTGTGCCGTGGGGACACTCTTTTTCATCCACCGCCGCCACGGCCTCCACCATGGCGGAAGCGGAAGAGACCCCCTCCACCGCGCATGCGCCGGGGTGACGTCAGCGGCCGCTGACGCTCTGGCGCATGTGCGGACTCACGCCGGCCGGCCTTTCGACCAGCCGTTCGCCCCGGCTGGTGGGGCGCCAAAGGCCTTTTGCGCCGGTCGGCGGGGCGCCAACCACACCGGCGCGGGGCACCTTTGGGGAGGCACGACACCGGAGTGGTTCTCGCCACTCTGGTATGCCGGGACCCCCCGCCCTGCCGGGTAGGGGAGAATCCCGACCAGGGTTCAGTTCTGAAGCCTGTAGAGCGACAGAGAAACTTGCATGTGTGCTGATCTTTAAAGGTGGCAGGGCATGCTGAGAGTGTCGTTAGTAAATTATGTGGGACCTAGGGCTTCATAAATGGAGGTACAGTATTGAGTACAAAAACAAGAACCTTTATGAAGCTCTGGTTCGGCCACAATGAGAGTATTGCATCCAATGCTGGTCACCACACTTCAGGAAGGATGTGTCCGTCAGAGGGTGTAGAGATTGACCAGAATGATTTCGGGGGTCAGGGAATTTAGCGACAAGATTAGGTAGGGGAAGCTGGGATTCTTCTCCTTAGAGTCAAGGAGACTGAGGAGGAATTTGATAAAGGTATATGAGATTTAATTTATGGTCTCTGTTGCATGTTTGAGGGCAAAATGGGGGTTTGTAAAATGCAGTGAGTGGCCTTCCCACTTCCCCTCTGCAGAGTCTGCAGCAGTGATGCAGTGGTGGCTACAGTCTGCAGCAAGGATGCAGTGGAAGCTGCGCAGTCTGCAGCAGCGATGCAGTGGAGGCTACACAGTCTGCAGCAGTGATGCAGTGGAGGCTACACAGTCTGCAGCAAGGATGCAGTGGAAGCTGCGCAGTCTGCAGCAGCGATGCAGTGGAGGCTACACAGTCTGCAGCAAGGATGCAGCGGAGGCTACACAGTCTGCAGCAGGGATGCAGTGGAGGCTGCACAGTCTGCCGCAGGGTTGCAGTGGGGCTGCCCCCTGACCTGTCTCCCATTTTATGGGGAGAGGATGTGAGAGATGTAAGGCAGCCCACCTGCCCATGGGCCTATTGAAGTCCCTGAGCGGCCAATTAATGGCCATTGTACCTAATTCCACCTCTGTTGCTAATTTACCTATGTTCGGGGGAGCCTATGCCAGGTGGTTAGCTCGGCAGTTTTGGCTACGTGGACAGTTGTTAGGCAATGGGGGAGACCTAATTTGGGGGCCCATCAGAGGCACGCATCACTCTTCCTCCCCCCCTCCCCCACCCCCCGCCCTCCCCCCATTTCTGGGTTCTGGGAAAGCAATGCAGGGGGGTGGGTGGATGCAAAGATAAGCACGTTGATGCAGTGACCCGGAGCTTACTTTCTGTGAGGGTGCTGGAAGCGGAGATGATGAATTATTCCAAAGTGCACTTGAAGGAAATACATTTGCAAAGAATGGATAGATTGGGGAGAATGGGACTGAGTGCATTGTTCGACAGAGAGCTGGCATGACTTGATGGGCTGAATAGACTCATGGGCCAGATTTCTCCGGCCGTTCGCTGGCGGTGGGATTCTCTGGTCCCCCCACCCGCGGGATTCCCGGCAGAAATCCCACTGTCAGTGGTGCGTGTAGGGAATCCCGTCACCAGCGAACGGCGTGCCGCCTCCCGTTTGCAAGAAACACGCAGCTGGGAGGTTGTAGAATCCCTTCCGTTGTCTGCCATGATAACTGATTCTCCATGACTCTATATGTGATATATTTAATTGCAAATGAAGGTCATTGAATACACAGCTTGTTTGAAAACACTTACTTCCAGAAAATTTTAAAACACTTATTTGAGCTGCTATCTGCTCTCCTTCAAGTTATCAAGACTGATAATATTGAGGTTTATGTTTGTCTAATTTGATTTTATGTTGGATTATATTAATCTTGTTGCTTCAGTTTGAAGATGTCTCATGTGCAGTTGCCTTTCGGTTAGTGATCCTGGGTTACCCGAGCGTGGTTTACTTAAAGTTGACAAGTGCGACTGGACACCTTGGGGAGGAGGAACCCCTTTCAAATGGTCAATGGATGGACACAAACCTGCAGCAGAATTCTGCAGCCTCCACCACAATCCTGCTACAGACTGCGCAGCCCCACTTCAATCCCGCTGCAGACTGTGCAGCCTCCACTGCATCCCTGCTGCAGATTGCGCAGCTTCCACTACATCCTTGCTGCAGATTGTGTGGCCTCCACTGCATCGCTGCTGCAGACAGTGCAGCTTCCACTGCAACCCTGCTGCAGACTGTGCAGCCTCCACTGCATCCCTGCTGCACATTGCGCAGCTTCCACTACATCCTTGCTGCAGACTATGTGGCCTCCACTGCATCGCTGCTGCAGACAGTGCAGCTTCCACTGCAACCCTGCTGCAGGCTGTGCAGCCTCCACTGCATCGCTGCTGCAGACTGTGCAGCCTCAGCTGCATCCTTGCTGTACACTGTGTAGCCTCCACTGCATTCCTGCTATACACTGTGCAGCCTCCTCTGCATTCCTGCTGCAGACTGTGCAGCCTCCACTGCAACACTACTGAAGACTGCTTATCGCCCGCTGGAATCCTGCGGCAGATTGCGCAGCCTCCACTACAAGCCTGGTGCAGTGTTCAGGAATAACTGAAGACAGTAATAGTATTCCAAAAATGTCCAGAAGATGGCGCCGGATCGAGGCGATTCTCTGCAAACTCTCCACAACAGATCCACTTTTAACTTAACTTATACTCGTTCTAATCTTTTAAAATGTAATTCTAAGACTAACATTATTACTAACCTCTCTCTTTTAACTTTTCTTTCAGGCTTGAATATCCTCCAACACCCGTGGAGACCTTTTGACCCGACCCGACGCGACCTGGAAGTTGATCGAGCCCAAACCGGAAGTGGAGCCCTGACCTCAATTTGGAGCCGACCCGGACCTCGGAGCTCTCAACCCGGCCTTACAACTGACACCAGCCCCCGGATCACCTGGCCAAGTCCCCGGAGCTCTCAACCCGACCCCTGACTATGAGACCCGGCCCAACCCGACCCCGAGAGACCCGCCCTGCGACCCGACCCGGAGAGGCCCGCCCAGCAACCCGACCCCACCTGGAGATGGAAGAAAGAAAAATCCAACCGGGCCTACTTCAGGACCCGACACAAGGAGCGCCCAGGGAGGGAACAGACCACGGGACTCAGCCCAACCTGCCTCAGGAAGCCCCTGCCCACGACCCAGGACACCCGAAATGGCGGAGACGCAGCACGAGGACCCGAACACGCTGCAAGGTATTCACGTGCCTGCAGAACGCCGGGACCCATCTGGATCACAAGCATGCCCCCCGAGCAACCCATCTACCTCAACCAGTGCCCGGGACCCTGTCAGACATGACCCCGGAAACATAACCAGAGTCCTGGCCCTGCCAGCGCCCTGGACCCCGCCGGACGCAACCACCTACCTTCCACAAGGTCAGACTTCTCCCATCAGATACCAGGATCATCCAGCTGCAGCCGCCGACTGAGGAAGCGAGGGAAACGTGGTGGTCTGCAGGTTAGACTGAAGCAACACGGTTTCAAGACCCCTCTCCCCAGCATACTCCTGGCAAACGTCCAAGCGATCGAAAACAAGCTGGGTGAACTTAACGCCAGACTTATCTCTCAGAGGGAAGTAAGAGACTGCTGTGTGCTCTGTTTCACAGAGACATGGCTCACCCCCGCCTCACCAGACTGTGCCATACAACTGAAGGCTTCTCCATTCACCGGGCGGACCGCACGGCATCTTCAGGCAAAGCGAAGGGGTTTGCCTCCTCATCAACTCCATCTGGTGCTTGGATGTGGCAACCCTGGCGACCTACTGCTCCCCTGACCTGGAATACCTGACCATGAAGTGCCACCCATACTATCTTCCACGTGAGTTCACTTCAGCCATTATCACAGCGGTCTACATCCCAACCCAGGCAGAAGTGAGAAAGGCGCTGGACGAACTGTACAGTTATAAATAACTACGAAACAGAACATCCGGAGGCCTTGTTCATCGTAGCCGGAGACTTTAACAAGTCCAACCTCAAGGGTGTGCTGCCAAAATTCCACCAGCACATCTCCTGTCCCACCAGGGGCGACAACACTCTTGACCACTGCTACTCAAAAAGCAAGGGCCCCTACCGTTCCATCCCCCGACTGCACTTTGGGAAAACAGACCATAAGACTGTGCTCCTTCTCCCGCCATACAAGCAGAAACTCGAGCGGGAGAACCCAGCTAAGAAGGTCGTGCAGTGCTGGTCCGAGGAAACAGAAGAGCTCTTACGTGACTGCTTAGAGACAGTGGACTGGTCCATATTTCAGAACTCAGAGACCAACTTAAATGAGGATGCCACCACCGTCACAGACTTCATCAGCAAATGTGTGGACGACTGCGTGCCAAAGAAAGCAGTACATACATTCCCCAACCGGAAACCATGGCTCAATCATGAGATTGACTCCCTACTGAAGGACAGATCTGAGACGTTCAAGTCAGATGACCCTGTCCTATACAAGAAATCCAGGTACGACCTCCGCAAAGCCATTCGAGATGCCAAGAGAGAATATCAAACCAAGATAGAGTCACAGACAGACTCACGGCGATTGTGGCAAGGACTAAATAACATAACGGGCTACAAAGCGAAGCCGAGCAGTATCTCTGGCAGCAGCGCACCCCTCCCCGATGAACTCAATGCATTCTATGCTCGGTTCGAGCAGGTAACCAACAATCCGCTGTCGAATGCCCCAGCGGCCCATAATTCACCCATACCCACCATCACAATTTCCAAAGTCAGATCAGCCTTCCTGAAATTGAACCCACGGAAGGCGATGGGCCCGGACGGGATCCCTGGTTGTGCACTCAGACCCTGCGCAGACCAGCTGGCAGAGGTATTCGCGGACATCTTTAACCTGTCCCTCCGACGTCCTCACCTGCTTCAAGAAGACCACCATCATACCGGTGCCAAACAAGAACCAAGCAACGTGCCTCAATGACTACCGTCCGGTGGCCCTGATTTCAGACGCAATGAAGTGCTTCGAGAGGTTGATCATGAAGCGCATCACTTCCATACTCCAAGAACACCGTGATCCACTGCAATTCGCATACCATTGCAACCGGTCCACAGCAGACCCCATTTCCCTGGCCCTTCACTCATCCCTAAAGCATCTCGACAACAAGGACTCCTACATCAGACTCCTATTTATTGACTACAGCTCCGCCTTCAACACCCTAATCCCAGCCAAGCTCATATGAAAGCTCCAAAAGTTAGGACTTGGCTCCCCACTCTGCAACTGGATCCTCGATTTTCTGACCCACAGACCACATCAGTAAGAATGAACAAAAACACCTCCTCCACAATAGTCCTCAATACCAGGGCCTCGAAGGCTGCTTACTTAGCCCCCTACTCTGCGACCTGTACACACAGTGGCGGACTGGGTCTAAAAATATTGGTTGCCAGGAGACAAAGGGGGCCCACCCACAACTACAATGCTATCATTTAATTTTCATAACGAATAAATAAAATTTTCAAAAAATACATATGGAAAAAAGGGTACAATTAAAATTTTTGTGGAAAAAAATGTGTATTTCTTAGTAATTACAGTGTACATGTACTGTACATATTACTGGCAGTAGATACCAAATGTAAATACAGAATGTTATAATTGAATTTTTAATTTAAATTTTTTTTTAAGCAATTGGTTGATATTTTTAAATAGTTTACTGCACAATTTACACATTAACAGATAGTTCAAAAGCACAATAGAGCATTGCATGCAGTCCACTATATTAAGAGCAATCGTTTGTGTTCGCTAGATGATTGTGCGAATCTGCCAATAATTGCTTCTGCATCCAATTCATCTAACAATTCCTTTTCAATGGATAGCAACATGTATGATTCCAAATTCTCCTCAGACAGCGAATTTCTTAACCTTGTCTTTATGATCTTTAGCTTTGAAAATGTCCTCTCACATTGGACTTGAGTAACTGATAGTGTGCAGATGACTTTATAAAGTTCATAAAGGTTATCATATGCCTTGTCATGAAGTCTGTTGGATGCCAGAATTTTTAGTACACACGATGGGCAAGTACTGCAAATGTTACAATTGTTGCAACTGGAATCCATATTCTCACCATCATTAAGCAATAGCTTTAATGCATCAAAGTTTGAAGCAAAAGAAAACAATTCCAATATTACTAGATCTTTGCTGATTTGTGGAAACAGCTTAATAATACCTTCCAATGCTTCATCTTCAAGGCCCTTCTCTGCAATAGTTTTAAACTTTGCTGGGTCCAAGCAGGACAAATCTTTATACAACTGTTTGTGTTGTACAAAGCGTGATTCTAGTGACTGGACAATGCGATCCATTATTAGGTTAAACACATTTACTCGAAAATCAGCTAGAGAATCTGAGGAATTTCTTTCATCATCAATAAGCTCATCTGCCATTCTTTTCTTCTTCCTCTCCCTCTTAACTGGCAATGCTGTTTCCAACGCATCAATTTCCAATGTTTGATTTTCATCCATATTCATCTGTGAAATCCTGTCATTACATTTATTTACAAATTCCAAAGCCTTGCTGTGAACGTTATCAAATGTTCTTGTCTGTTCCTTCAACTTTGTTGTAGCTGAATCTACCAAACTCCATGCAGTAAACATATCTAAACCACTTGTCTGTAGATAACTTGATAACGGGGTTGTAGTTTCAAATATATACAAGTAAGTAAATGCTGTCAATATGGTTTCAAACTTTAGAAGACTTTGAAGTAAAACATTTGCTTCATGTTTTGTTTTTGCATCAAACTTTTCTGAATCTTGTATCATTGATAAGCATGTCAATAGATTTACGAAAGTACTGGCAGCGGCATCATCAAAACGTCCAAATATAGTTGTTGCTGCATTGGATTTTCCTGACCATCTGGTCTCACCAATTAGCTTTAATCGTTTCATTTTTTTTGTCCTAGATGTTTCCAACAACTTCTATCCATACAGCCATTCTCTTGTATGATGCTTTCACAAAAGTTGCTATATTCTGGAGCAAATTGAAAAAAGAAACTGCAGGCGCACAACATTTTGTTGTTTCAGTTATCACCAAATTCAAGACATGGGCATAGCACCATATATGAACATGTTGATCAGCCACATCAGCAATTTTACTTTGTAAACCATTATACTGGCCATGGTAGCTTGCAGCGCCATCTGTGCTATCAGATAAACATTTTTGGGGGTCAATTTTAAGATGCTGTAATGTTTCAATCAATAGATCAAAAAGTCCCTGTCCTGTACCATCATTACTTGGCACAACTGAAGTAGTCGCTCACAGATAATACCTTTAAGCACATACCGAATAATAATGCTAAACTGATCGATGGATGAATTATCTTGTGTTGAATCAACCTGAATAGAATAATATTTTGCTTGAGAAACTTCATGACTAATTCTTTCTTGTATCATATTCTTCATAATTTTGATTAAGATGTTTATAGTTGTTTTACTCAGGTATGTAACAAGTCCACCACGGCCTTTACTTTGAGCCTTTCCTTGTTGCTCTACTCATTTGATTCTTTGTTTAGACTTGTTTTACACTGCAGAAACATGAGCTGCCATAATGGGGTCATATTTTGCCATCAACTGCACTGTAGCTAAAAGATTGCCATGATTCAGAACCTCATTATCTGGAGTGTAGGCCGATTCATTTCTGTGACCACGAAAAGGAAGTGCTTGCTTGCCTAACATCTTTATGATGTCTATAATCCTCATGACAATACTTCTCTGCTTCAATACTTTTTCTTTCCTTTTAATTAGTGATGCTGCAAAAAATTTATCTAAGGTGCCATCATTAACCACACTGATATATTGCTGAGCATTGCTGACATGTGTTGTTGTCGATTCATGTAAAGTCAAGCTCTGGCTAATACGCCTGTAGTTACTAAAGGCACGTACAAAGGGTGATGGATTACAAGTGTTGGGAAACTCAAAGGCTAAGCAGTATGAACAATATAAGCATCTATTTTCTTTGTTATATGTTAGCCATTTTCTTGGGACTGAGTCATTCATAATCTTCCTCTCATACAAACGAGCATCAAATGGCAGATCATCAAGTGGCTGAAGTGGATGTTCAGCAAAAAACTGTTTTAGCTTTGCTCGTGATGGATATTGGAAGATTCCAGTAATTGATCTTTCATTTTCTTGCGTAGGTTCATTTACAGGATGTGCTTCAGAAACCAAGTAACTTATGCTTGAAGGAATATCTGATTCCCTGTCACTAGTTGAAGCTATGTGTTCAGATGTTGCAACTACAGGCAGTACAGATACTGGAACAAGGAAGCCAGAAGAAATATTGGGCCTGGGTTGATTAGTAATGGATGCACTTGTATTTGTCTCTACATTCAAAGTAGCTCTTCTCTGTTCTTGTAACTCACATGTCATTGCATCATCACCATGACCATTGTTTCTTGCTTCTTGATTATTTGTTGCAGAACTGGGTATTGATGTGGATTGTGCTTGTGGTATTATAAACTCTGTAATAGGCCTGCATCGCTTGGCTGATTCCTTCCTTTCTGCTTCTTTTTGTTCTTTACGTTTTAGTGACCCAGATTTATGCTTTTTCTTTTCCATGCTGGTAGGGGTAATATTCCTGAAATAAAAACTTAATTAAAAATAGCCCACATTGGGAAAAATGAATATTGATGATTGCAAGAATAACTTGAAGGAACACCAGATAAACCCCTACTTGATAAAAAATATAAAATAACTTACTTACACTTCAATAGGCTATGTTCATTAGTCAATACTATTGTGGCCTATGCAGCTTCAGAAGAGGAGACAATCCACTGTCCAGTGTTCACACCAGCAAGCATCGGAGACAACTGTTGAAACTTAGAAGTTTGGTCCGACTATAGTAAGACATTAAGAATGGTCCCACGACCAAAGTTAACATGTCCAGTTTGATACCAGTGTAGTGTTACAAGTCGCAACCCTTTGAGTTTACTGATCATGGCTTATCACTTCAATATATTTGACCTCATGATTCACGGTCAAAAGTACCGCTTCTCCTTTTCGGTGACCTCACGACCCTACGTACTGCTTGATATCCTTTCAAGTTGCCGACCATCTCAAATCACGAACTGTAACTTTATCTTTAAATTCACACACTCTTGCTGAAAACGTGGATTTCCAACTATGTCCGACCCGGGTGAACCAGCCCCCCCCCCTCCCCACTCCTTTTCACATCCGTTTAACACTGCTTTGTTCCTTCATACACTGAGTGATTATTTGTTTGTTTCTTTATTGCATTTTTATTTGGTATTGCTCTTTTTAAAAACAATTATATTTTATTAAGTTAGAATACAAATCTCAGGAAAGAAGTTGGAGATTTATTTATCTAATTAATTATAATTTTTAAGGGCCCTTCAGAGATTCACGGGCCCCTTCTTGGCTCTCCGGGCCCCGGACCGATGTACCGGCTGAACCAAGACTACTGCTTGATATCCTTTGAAGTTGCCGACCATCTCAAATCACGAATTGTAACTTTATCTTTAAATTCACACACTCTTGCTGAAAACATGGAATTTCCTTAATTATGCCCGACCCGGGCCCCCCTATTCCACATCCTTCCACTACCTCCCCTGCTTCGTTCCTTTTCATGCACTGCTTATTTGTGTCCTGTTCTCTTTTTTTTCTTATTCCTTTTTATTACTAAAACAGTTGTCTGCGTTTGTTTCTTTATTGCATTTTTATTTGATATAGGGGGCCCACTTCATCAGGGGCCCACTTGCCATCGGGCAAGCTGACACCCTGGCCAGTCCGCCACTGTGTACACACATGACTGCGTGGATAAATTTGGTTCCAACTCCATCTACAAGTTTGCTGACAATACGACCATAGTGGGCCGGATCTCGAATAACGACGAGTCCGAATACAGGAGGGAGATAGAGAACCTAGTGGAGTGGTGCAGCGACAACAAACTCTCCCTTAATGCCAGCAAAACTAAAGAGCTGGTCATTGACTTCAGGAAGCAAAGTACAGTACACACCCCTGTCAGCATCAATGGGGCCGAGGTGGAGATGGTTAACAGTTTCAAATTCCTAGGGGTGCACATCTCCAAAAATCTGTCCTGGTCCACCCACGTCGACGCTACCACCAAGAAAGCACAACAGCGCCTATACTTCCTCAGGAAACTAAGGAAATTCGGCATGTCCACATTAACCCTTATCAACTTTTACAGATGCACCATTGAAAGCATCCTATCTGGCTGCATCACAGCCTGGTATGGCAACTGCTCGGCCCAGGACTGCAAGAAACTTCAGAGAGCCATGAACACAGCCAAGGCCATCACACAAACCTGCCTCTCATCCACTGACTCCATTTACACCTCCCGCTGGAGTATTCGTCAACCACGTTAAGGAAATACGTGTTTCGATCGGTGGAGGGGAGGGGCCCTTTGAAATCCACGCTGAGGCGTTCAAAGGTGCGGGAGGCCTTCACTAGGTGCATTTGGTCTGGACGGTAGAAGTGCGGTTTGCACTCCACACAGACCTGGCAGTCTCTGGTGATAGCCCTGACCTCCTCAATGGAGTAGGGCCGATTGCGGGCCTTTATGAAGTGAATGAACCGGGTGACCCTGGTTGACAGAGATCGTAATGTAGGGTCCGGAGTCGGTCTACTTGTGCGCTGGCACATGTACCTCGGGAGAGGGCATCGGGGGATCGTTGAGCTTACCAGGGCAATACAAAATCTCGTAAGTGTAGGTGGAGAGCTCGATCCTCCACCTCAAGATTTTATCATTTTTGATCTTGCCCCGCTGTGTGTTGTTGAACATGAAGGCAACCGACCGTTGGTCAGTGAGGAGAGTGAACCTCCTGCCGGCCAGGTATTTCCTCCAATGCCGCACAGCTTCTACGATGGCTTGGGCCTCCTTCTCAACGGAGGAGTGCTTAATTTCGGAGGCATGGAGGGTGCGTGAAAAGAATGCCATGGGCCTGCCTGCCTGAACAAAGGAACAAAGGAAAGTACAGCACAGGAACAGACCCTTCGGCCCTCCAAGCCCGTGCCGACCATGCTGCCCGACTAAACTACAATCTTCTACACTTCCTGGGTCTGTATCCCTCTATTCCCATCCTATTCATGTGTATATCAAGATGCCCCTTAAATGTCACTATCGTCCCTGCTTCCACCACCTCCTCCGGCAGCGAGTTCCAGGCACCCACTACCCTCTGTGTAAAAAACTTGCCTCGTACATCTACTCTAAACCTTGCCCCTCGCACCTTAAACCTATGCCCCCTAGTAATTGACCCCTCTATCCTGAGGAAAAGTCTCTGATGATCCACTCTGTCTATGCCCCTCATAATTTTGTAGACCTCTATCATGTCGCCCCTCAACCTCCGCCATTCCAGTGAGAACAAACCGAGTTTATTCAACCGCCTGGTTGAGGGTGGCGGCCAGAGCGATGTCTGATGTATCGCTCTCGACTTGGAAGGGGAGCTTCTCGTCGACTGCGTGCATCGCTGCCTTGGCGGTCAGTGGGAAAATGGTGGAGTGAATGAGTGGGCGGGCTCTGTGCGCATAGTTAGGGACCCACTGGGCGTAGTATGAGAAGAACCCCAGGCATCGTTTGTGGGCCTTGGGGCAGTGGGGGAGAGGGAGTTCCATGAGGGGGTGCATGCGATCGGGGTTGGGCCCAAGACCTCCATTTTGCACCACATAGCCAAGGATGGCTAAGCGGTTGGTGCTGAACACACACTTGTCCTTGTTGTACATTAGGTTGAGGAGTTTAGCAGTGTGGAGGAATTTGTAAAGGTTAGCATCGTGGTCCTGCTGGTTGTGGCCGCAGATGGTGACGTTATCCAGGTATGGGAAGGTGGCCCGCAGTCCGTACCGGTCAACCATTCGGTCCATCTCCTGTTGGAAGACCGAGAACCCGTCAGTGATGCCGAAGGGAACCCTAAGGAAGTGGTAAAGGCGACTGTCCACTTCAAACGCGGTGTACGGGTGGTCCGCCTTGCCAATGGGGAGCTGGTGGTTGGCAGATTTCAGGTCCACTGTCGGGAAGACCCGGTACTGTGCAATCTGACTGACCATATCAGATATGCGTGGGAGGAGGTACGCGTTGAGCTGCGTGTACCAATTGATGGTCTGACTGTAGTCAATGACCTTCCCGTTTTTCTCCCCAGTTTTCACAACTACCACTTGGGCTCTCCAGGGGCTGTTGCTGGCCTCGATAATGCCTTCCCGTAGCAGCCGCTGAACCTCGGACCTGATGAAGGTCCTGTCCTGGGCACTGTACCATCTGCTCCTGGTGGCGACGGATTTGCAATCCGGGGTGAGGTTTTCAAACAGAGAAGGCGGGTCAACCTTAAGGGTCGTGAGACCGCAGGCAATAAGGGGTGGTAGGGGCCCGCCGAATTTCAGGGTTAGACTTTGGAGGTTGCACTGGAAGTCCAGGCTGAGTAGCAAGGCAGCACAGAGGATGGGGAGGACGTAGAGCCGGAAGCCGCTGAACTCTACGCCCTGGATGGTGAGGGTCGCGTTGCAGTACCCCCGGATCGCCACGGAGTGGGATCCGGAGGCCAGGGAGATTCTGTAGTTAATAGGGTTTACCGCGATGGAGCACCGCCTTACCGTATGGGGGTGGATGAAGCTCTCAGTGCTCCCGGAGTCAAGAAGGCATGATGTCTTGTGCCCATCGACCTTTACTGTCGTCGACGTGGTCGCGAGGTTGTGCAGTCGGGACTGATCGATCGTGATGGAGGTGAGATGTGGCTGGTGTTGGAAGGCCCCTGGCTGATCGGCGGCGGTTGCAGATGTTGAGCAGCCCGATGAGGTGCCCGACAAGCAGGGGTCCTGAGGCGGGGAAGAGGGCGGCGCCCATGGGGCACACATGGCGGGTGGCATTAAAGATGGCGGCACCCGCGGGCCGCATGAGGCCTTATGGGGAGAAGATGGCAGTGCCCACGGGCTGCACGTGTCCTGAGGCAAGCAAGATGGCGGCACCCACGGGCCGCACGTGTTCTGAGGCGAGGATGATGGCGGTGCCCACGGGCAGCACGTGGGTTGCGGGGGTGAAAGTGGCGGCACCCACGGGTCGCACGTGGGGGTGCAGGGACCATGGGCCTGGTTACAGCGGCGATCGAGCAGGCCTGGTTACAGCAGCGAAATTGCCATTATTTCCGCAGGCCTTGCAGAGCGTGCTCCGCGCAGGCCAGCGCTGCCGGGGATGCTATGTCTGTCCGCAGAAGTAGCACATAGGTCCCCCGGGGTTGGTTGGCTGCCGCGCGGCGCAGGCTTGGGGTTGGCTGGGGACGGTCGCTGGTGGGGTCCACGATGTCCAGGAGGGGGGTGCCGTGCGGTCGGCGGTGTACGCTTGTACATTACGGGAGGTGACCGTTAGTGAGACCGCGAGTTTCTTGGTCGCTGTGAGGTCGAAGGTAACCCCTTCTAAGAGGCGCTGGCGGATGTACACCGACCCTATGCCTGTAACGAAAGCGTTCCTAATTAGGAGTTCGGAATGTTCAACGGCCAAAATGGCCTGGCAATTGCGGTCCCTCGCCAGGGCGTGCAGGGCACGCCAGAAATCTTCCACAGACTCACCGGGGACAGGAGGTGCCTGCCGTAGATTTTGTTGGTCTGCTGAGTGTAGTTCTCCTTCAGTAGCCCCATGGCCTCAGCATAGGAGGCGTGTCCCAGATGAGGGGAAAGATATTGGAGCTCAGCCACGTATACAGGATCTGGAGCTTCTGTGCCTCTGAGGGTGGTTCTGTCACAGATCCGATGTAGGCTTCAAAGCAAGCTAGCCAGTGGCGAAGGCTGACGTGGCGTTGTCTGCTTGAGGGTGCAGCTGCAGGTGATCCAGCTTGATGCGGAGATCCATCGTTGTAAAATCTCTGCTTAATAAATTGATGCACTATCAATTACGACGAGACAAGAGTAGAGAGTAATCGAGGCTTTATTAAGCATGATGTGTAGCCTCCCGCAGCTGCTGCCAAAATGGCTGCAGCTCGGTGAGCACACACATTTATACTCCGCCTACTGGGCGGAGCCAGCAGGCAGGGATCTACCCCCATACCTGTAGTACAGGAGCCTTACCGTATTACATCTCATATGTGATATATATACAACAGTGGTGACTACCACACCTCATTAACACTGCACCCTGTATGCTTCATCCAATGGCGATGCTTATACCTTGTGTTGCCCTATTATGTAGTTTATTTTTGTGATGAATGGTATTAATAACTGCCGTAAACAGTACCTGACCTTTAATACCTTGCCCCTTTAAGAGGCTTGGAACCTTGGGGGACTCCGCCTCTGGCTACGCCCCCAGGAAACAGTATATAGGATAAGGCTCCATGTGGCGAGCCCACCTCTCTAGAATGCTGTCCTGTTCTCTGTATATTAAAGCCTTTGATTGCCGACCTCGCTCTCGCGTCGTAATTGAGAGTGCCTCAATTTTCTTCCCTTTTCTTCCCATGTACTTAATGACCTGTTGAGCTGCCCGCAGAAAAATACTTTTCACTGTACCTTGGTACACGTGACAATAATCACAAATCTAATCCAATCTCAGGGGCTCACAGCCAGCCTGTGAGAACATTGCATGGACAGTTCCGTAAACATCTGCTTTAAATGAAACACAGTCTCACTTTTGTATCTCATTGCTGCACCCCACCCACTGAAAGACATAACCATCCCAAGGTGCTGCTGAGAAACTCCATGCCTGATCAAAGTGACAGAAACACTATTCTCTCACCAGCCTCCCTCGTTCCCTGCCTCCTCGAGGAAAGCAGTTGTGAGATCATTTTGACACATTCCTGTTTCATTCTGGATGTAATTTAAACCCTTGCCAGTGTTGAGGAACGGCAAATAACAAACTGGAAGATCGGGTTTGGAGCCCTTGGCAATTATGTTTTTGCAAAGGCAAATCTTCCCGGCCCTTCAACACCCACCATCCCATATCAATCATGCGAAGTAGCTGTGATTGCTCCTGGATTGGTGGGACCTACAAGCTGGAGCATCCACAGCTTTCTCCTCTGAATATCTGAATGACTGGGACCTCACAGCGGATCATTATGGTATCTGTGTACCTGGGTTTCTAAATCCCTGTTATAGTGAGTTGTAAAGAATTCAACACATCCTTTTTTTAGGCCTTCTTACATCAAGGTACACATTACGTTGGATTGCATATCAATAGCTGTGTCCATCGAGGCCACGACACGCCTTGGTGCTGACTCGTCCGCTGTAGATTTAGTGAGACAAAATCCCAAACTCTTCCCCCATGTGAAAGCCGCATGATGCTCTGGTTAGGGTCTGTTGAGAGCATTGCACCTCTGGGAATGTATACTGGAAGGTGCAGCTTTGAGATGTTTTGCACGAAAGGGCAGTGCTGAGATGCAGCACTGTCAGTGGTGTCAAAGATGAGATGTCAAACTGTGGTTTGCCTGTACTCTCAGGTGGATTTAAATGGTCTCAAGGCGGCTATTTCAAAGTTCTTCCCAGATCCTTGATCAATATTTATCCATCAATCAACATCCTAGTCTTTGCTTGTGTGGGATCGTGCTTTGCACAGATTGGGTGCTGCATTTCCTGCATTACAGCAGCGGTTGTAAAGTGCTTTGGGAAGCTGAAGGCTGTGAAAGTTACTGGGCAGGATTCTCCCAGCCCCACGCCGGGCCAGAGAATCCCCGCGAACGGGGCACGCCGCCCTGACGCCGGCACGTGATTCTCCGCAGTGCGAAGAATCGGCACCATTGGCGCGGTTGGCTCATCGCCGGTTGCGGGCCGCTGTATGCGGCCAGCTCTCTGATTCTCCGGCCCATGTGGGCCGTAGGAAAGGAGCCGAGTCCCGCCGGCGCCTATCGAACCTGCTCTGGGCCGGCGGGATCTCGGCGTGTAAGGGTCGGTTGGCAGCCTGTGGGGGGGGGAGGGGGGCCCGACCTGGGGGGGGGGGGGGTGGCCTCCGATGTGGCCTGGCCCGCGATCGGGACCCACCGATCGGCGGGCCGGCCTCTGTGGCTGGGGGCCTCCTTTCCTACGTGCCGGCGCCTGTAGCCCTGCGCCACGTTGCGTCGGGGCCGGCGTGTTGAAGGAGGCCACTGCGTATTGGCGCCGGCGCCACTGCGCATGTCCTCGTTGTGCCGGCGCAACTGGTTCTGCAGCTGGAGCGTCGCGAACCGCTCCAGCGCCGTGCTGGCCCCCTGTCGGGGCCAGAATTAGACGTGGGAGCAGCCTGTTCACAGTGTCGTAAAACGCAACGGCGTTTACGACGGCGTGGACACTCTGCCGCGGGATTGGAGAATCCCGCCCAGTATATAAGGGCAGCACGGTAACACAAGTGGATAGCACTGTGGCTTCACAGCACCAGGGTCCCAGGTTCAATTTCCCGCTGGGTCACTGTCTATGTGGAGTCTGCACGTTCCCCCCGTGTCTGAGTGGGTTTCCTCTGGGTGCTCCTGTTTCCTCCCACAGTCCAAAGACGTGCAGGTTAGGCGGATTGGCCATGATAAATTGCCCTTAGTGACCAAAGCGGTTAGGAGGGGTTATTGGGTACGTGGATAGGGTGGAAGTGAGGGCTTAAATGGGTCGGTGCAGACTCGATGGGTCGAATGGCCTCCTTCTGCACTGCGTTCTATAAAGGGGGCGGCACGGTTGCACAGTGGTCAGCACTGTAGTTTCACAGTGCAAGGGTCCCAGGTTTAATTCCGACATTGGGTCATTGTCTGTGTGGTGTTTGCACTTTCTCCCCGTGTCTGCATGGGTTTCCTCCGGGTACTCCGGTTTCCTACCACAGTAAAGTTGTGCAGGCATTGTGGGATTGTGGGGATAGAGCAGGAGAGTGGGCCTAGTTAGGGTGCTCTTTCGGAGGGTGGGTGCAGACTGTATGGGCCGAATGGCCTTCTTCTGCACTGTAGTGATTGCACAATGTAGGGGGCAAAGGTCAGCACGATCTCGGCTTTACTGCAGGTGGGACTGGGGGGCTCTCACTAACCCGAGTAAGATTACTTACCTCACCCTGCCCCTGCTCTGTCTGTCACCCCAAGTGGACCAGCTCCTGTCAGGAATACCGCCGTCTTTGGAAGGCCGATCATGGAGACAGCTGTAGGTCCACTGATGAGATGTTCGGCAAGAGCCCGCTGAGTGAATTTGGTCGTTAGTAAATGCTTCCACGTCATAAATTATGCTCCAATTTGGAAAAAAAAAATTGAACTTTTGCTGCATTCTTGCAATTTCTGACAGCCCTTTCCAGTGAAGGAAAACGTTTGGACAAGTGCTGACTTGAACCAGAAACTCATGCAAAGAATTTAGATGGAATTTCTTTACTCAGAGAGCGGTGAGAGTGTGGAGCTCGCTGACACATTCAAAGGGCATCCTGATGCCAACATGACAGGGAAGGGAATAAGGGGGGTTGGTGATACTGGCAGTGGGGGGGCGGGGCGATTAGGGTGGGAAGGGGTGATTGGAATGGGAGGAAGCCCGATATTGGGTTTAACTGTCCGTGCAGGCCAGTTGGGCTGAAATATCAGTCTCAGCGCTGTAAATACTATGCAGATTTGGGGCAGATGAGTGGCCTAGTGGGAATGCCACTGGACGAGATATCCAGAGGCTGAGGCTAATTTCTGAGGATGTGGGTTCAAATCTCATCATAGCAGCTGATGGAATTTAAATTCAATTCGCAAAAAGATTCTGGATTATAAATCTAGTCTCCGTAATGGCAGCCATGAAACTATTATTGGTTGTTGTAAAAAATCTATTTGGTTCCCTAATGGAAATCTGGCCTACATGAGGGTGGTATGGTGGTTAGCACTGCTGCCTCACCGTGCCGGGGACTCAGGTTCGATTCCAGCCTTCGGTACCTGTTTGTGTGAAGGTTGCATGTTCACCCCGTGTCTGGGCCCAGCAGGCCACTCAGTCAAGGGTGATGAGGGATGGGTGACAAATGCTGACCTTGCCAATGACGCCCATACCCCATCAAAGAATAAAAAGGAAACATTTCTGTTTATGGGTGAAAAGGACCATCAGTGACTTGAGGAAAAGCTTTCACTGCATTGTGACTGGCTAGGATCTGATATAAACTGTGGTGAAGGCAGATTGAATCAGAAGAAATAGGAGCAGGTGGAGGCCATTCAGCCGATCGAGCCTGTTCTGCCACTCAAACAGATCATTTACCGCCATTTTCCCCCTATCCCTTGATGACATTGGTATCTGTCTTAAACATGCCGAGTGATTGAGCTTCCACAGCCCTCTGGGGTAGGGAATTTAAATTAATTAATTGAATTTAATTACCACGGAGGGCAGCACGGTGGCACAGTGCTTAGCATTGCTGCCTCATGGCACCGAGGTCCCAGGTTCGATCCCGGCTCTGGGTCACTGTCCGTGTCGAGTTTACACATTCTCCCCGGGTTTGCGTGGGTTTTGCTCCCACAACCCAAAGATGTGCAGGGTAGGTGGATTGGTCATGCTAAATTGCCCCTTAATTGGAAAAAATGAATTGGGTACTCTAAATTTAAAAAAAAAAAATTTAATCACCACCAACTGCTGCAGTAGAGGTTTGAACTTGTGTCAGCAGGACATTTGCCTAGGCATCTGGATTACCATCAGCAGTTACCACCATCTCCCCGTTATTAAGCAGTTTGGGTCACAGTCTCTTTGTTCAGGATTGGCGACTGCAGCACCTGGTAAAGGTGAATGTAGCGCCATCTGCTGAAACAACCGAGATATTACAGGTCACACAGCCTTCATCGATGAATTGTCTCCTGGTATTGATTGGCAGCAGTATCACTAACCATATAGGTAGAAATTCTCCAGCCATTGGGATTCACTCTTCCGGTCCGTGGGATGGTTTCAATGGGAGTGGAGAATCCCGCCGCCAGGGAATGGCGCGTTGCTGAGAAACATGCAGCTGGGGGACCGGAGAAACCAGCCCTTAATTATAATTAGAAACATAAATGGTTTTCTTTGCAATGTTTATTTATATGTACCATTTACCGTAATTATTTAGCCTTGTTTACGGTCAGCTTTTCCCCAGGGGAGTAGTCCGAGAGCTCGAGTGACATCTTGTACATCGATCAGAAAAGCCAAGTTAGTTTAATGAGCCACAAGGTGTGATTGTTCGCAGATCCCTCCTCACAGATTGAGGATAATGAGCTCTGGTTGGAGATTTTATTCACCCCAGCCTGGTGTAAGTCTAACAAGCTGACCGAATGAGTACATACACATGTCTGAGGTTACTCCAGTGATTCAATCCACGGTGCTCTCAGCGTTATAGCCAAGTTGAAATGGGCAGGATGCCGGCAAAAGATGGAAAGAGTCGGGTTTAGAGGCCTATAGGCTGCAGGAGAAAGAATTGTCTGGGAAGATAAGAAGCTCGACCCATGTGAGGGCCTGGTAACTTTAGAATAAGTGGAAAACGATAGAATGAGTCTTCATTACAAGGGGGCGCAGTGAGCAGACATGCACATAATGAGATACAAACAGGCAGCTAATGAATACAGAGAACAGGACATAACCAATCAGCAGGCAGAACACTTGGGGGTGGTTTCCCACTATAAAAGGCACGAGGCACTCACACTCCGCCTCTTTCCACTGGTAACATCTACAGTGTGAGTCAGGGTGTACATATATAACTCTTACAGCACGTGGCTAAGAGCTAGTCTGGTTCAGTCAGACAGATTAATCACACTAGGTTAGCAGAGAGTAGAACTCACAGAGGATTGAGCTAACTGTGTGACAGGTTCAATAAATCATATTGAACTAACTTCAAGGTGTGGAGTATCTCTCAGGTAAAGCTGCATCAAGTTGCAGCCCGTGTTATCTTACTGTGCTTAATACGCCACTGACAACCTGGTAAAGCTCATCTATACCCTGACTAATGCAATTACGTCTTTTCTGTAGTAGTGACCACAACTGCATATGGCCCTCCAGTTTTGGCCTGACTAATGTTTAAATAGCTGCAGCATAACACCTCTGCTCTTGTATTCTATGCTTCGGCTAATAAGTGAAAGGATTCCATATGCTGCCTTAACCAACACAGGGACCTTGGACATTCACTTCAATGTTCCTCACTTCCTCTACACCTCTCGGGATCCTCCAATTTAATGCATAATCCTTTGCCTTGTTTGACTTCCCCAAGTGTATCACTTCCCCCTTGTCTGAGTTGAATTCCATTTGTCACGTTATTGCCCACCTGGCCAGTCCATTGATATGTTCCTGCAGTCTACAGCAATCCTTCTGCTATCAACTGTGTGGCCAATTTGTGTTTCTTCTTCAAACTTCTTAATCATTCCCCTCCATTCACGTACAAAATATTAATATAAGCCAAATTAAGCAGGGGACTTAGAACCGAGTTCTGAAGTGAGAATGTATAAACCCCATGAGACCCATGGGGACGATCCGATTGATCTCCCTGTGGGGTCGGAGAGTACAAGATAAAAGAGCCCCAGGAGGAGCCGGAATTTCCGGATGTCCCAGCTGGGAATTGCACTATTGCTTAGTTGCTGTATTTCCCAGCTGTGAGCAGAAATAAAGTTCTTTTGACTCACCTTTTCATGACTTCTTATTGACTACAATATACTTGATACAATAAAGAGAGAAACAAAGAGTGAGACACAGAAAGGAGAGTGTGGAAGATAGAGAGAGAGGAAAAGAACAGCAGAAGGCAAGTTTGTCCTGCCTCATGCCCATAAACATGAGGATGTTTATGGGTAATATTCACCAGATATAGGACCAGCCATCCACAAATGGATGACCAAGAGGGGTTGGTGGATGTATGAAATTATATCTGTCCAATCTCAATAAAGCTCAATATACCCCCAAAGAGAAAATGCTGGAAAATCTCAGCAGGTCTGGCAGCATCTGTAGGGAGAGAAAAGAGCTCACGTTTCGAGTCCAGATGATTCTTTGTCAAAGGTAACAGACAGAGAAAGTGGGAAATATTTATACTGTGCAGTGAGAATGAAGGATGAGTCATAGCCACAGAAACCCAGGGAAACCGGGTGCTAATGGACACAGAGACCAAGGGGAAAGAGTGCTAATGGCAGTCTCCAGAGAGAACAAAAGGTGTGAAAGGCCAAACAGCAGAGAAACTGTGATGTGGAGATGCCGGCGTTGGACTGGGGTGAGCACAGTAAGAAGTCTTACAACACCAGGTTAAAGTCCAACAGGTTTGTTTCAAACACGAGCTTTCGGAGCACGGCTCCGAAGAAGGAGCCGTGCTCCGACAGCTCGTGTTAGCAGAGAAACTAACATCAGAGGGTGAACTGCGATAGGTGTGGGGGGAGGAGAAGGGGGAAGCAAAGGGGAGAAAGGGTAAGGAAAGGTGGATAAGATGGGGGTGGGTTAAATTTATATAGAAAGAAAGCAAAGAGCGAAAGAAAGGGTAAAAGACAGTTAAAATGAAATAGGATGAAAACAAATGGGTCGAGGTGGGGTAGAGCTAACCATCTGAAGTTGTTGAATTCGATGTTGAGACCGGAAGGTTGGAGTGTGCTGAACCGGAAGATGGGGTGTTGTTCCTCCAGTTTGCGTTGAGCTTCACTGGAACATTCACTGTGGCGACCGGGGACACCAAACCCAACAGGGATAATTCTACACACTCCCACTGTGTCCATCACTGTCGCTACCCAGGGATCATTCTACACACATGCACTTTGTCCATTACTGTCGTTATGCAGGGATCATTCTACACACACACCCACTGTCTCCATTATTGCCATTAGTGATGCTAAATTATTTGTGTAATAACCCTCAGCATATCCATGGAAATGACCCGATTGATTTCCCCTTGGACCTGCGAATATGAGTTCCCCGCCAATGGATGGCGGGCCACCAGCTGTGGTTAATAGAATCGACCCTTAACATCTCGCCTGGATTTGGACCGGCTTGGATGGGACCTGTGTACGGTATGTCGCATTGCGGCCTTTTATACTGGCGACGAGGAAAATCTACGGCTATGATTCCGGACGTCCAGTCCACGCTTGAATTTCTCAGCAGGAGTGCAAGATTGTCGAGAATTTAAAAATGCCACTTTTTGGAAGGCTACTGGTCTTTGAATCAGATGTGGAAGATTGGGCCCAGTATACCGAATGGACTTGGTATGTCTTCCCGGCGAATGGTATTACAGGAGACGACCGACGAAAGTTGATACTCCTGACCTCCTGCAGAGCCCCAACATTCAGTGTGATCAGAAGCCTTACCTACCCGGCAGCCCCAGATTCAAAGACCTTGAATGAACTTGTAGAGCTTGTCGCAAATCATTACGACCTTAATAAGCCATCAGTGATCGTACAGAGTTACCGGTTTAACACAGCCAGGCGAATCCCAGGGGATCGGTCACAGAATTCCTGACGCTCTTTCCGCAACCTGGCTGAGCATTGTGACTATGGCACATCCCTTCTGTTATGAGACCGCCTCTTGTGTGGCATTAATAACATGGCGACATGGCGACCCAACAGAAATTGTCTGCGGAACCTTCCTTAGATTTAAAATGGGCCATAGATTATCCTTTTTGCATGGAAACGTGGAAAGGGGGGGTTCAGGGACTCAAGGGTTCCATGGCCTTTTATGTAAATAGCCTTGCCCCCACCTCCCAATCACCCCACAAGATCAGGGCCTAAGGTACCCAGTTACCATCCGAGCAACATTGTGGTGAGATCCATTGGCCAAGAACCACTGCAGCCCGACGAGACACCTCCCTGAGGTCCAGGGAGAAGACTCACAACAGCGTTGCACTTGTGGTCGCAGGAACTGTGGCGACTGGGGACACCGTACTAGACAGCGAATACATTGCTCTGGTTGGATGACACAACTACCCTGAGCCAGGGCTCTACACATTGCCCAGCCCAATGAAGATGGTTGCATGCAGCTAAATTACATTACGGCACCAAAAGTAGCCTCAATTAATATAACCCTCCAAGTGAATGGCCATCCCGGGATATCAAAATTAGATACGGGGGCTGCCGCCTCAGACATTGGATAACAGACATTCCAGAAAATCAGTTTGGGGATCCAGCACCTGGGCCTAAAGGACACTAAAGCACACCTGGCAACATATACCGGGGAACCATGGACTATTATTGGGACAACGATGACCCCGGATACCAATGGACAACTGTTCGCCTGCCACTGATTATGGTGCAGGGTTCCGGACCCAGCCTTCTGGGCCGTGACTGGTTACATAGACTCTGCTTGGACTCGCAACCAAGCTTTAGAATGTATAATCCTGGAACAATATCCGGAAGTCTTCCAGCAATTGGGTGGCACAGTGGTTAGCACTGCTACATCACAGCACCAAGGACCCGGGTTCAATTCTGGCCTTCGGTCACTGTCTGTGTGAAGTTTGTATGTTCTCCCCTTGTCTGTGTGGGTTTCCTCCAGTTTCCTCCCACAGTCCAAAGATGTGCAGGTTAGGTTGATTGATCGTGCTAAAGAAATTGTCTCTTAGTGTGCAAAGGTAGGTTGGGTTATGGGATTGTAAAGAGGTGGGCTGAGGTGGCGTGCTCTTTCGGAGTGTCGGTGCAGACTCGATGGGCTGAATGGCCTCCTTCAGCACTGTAGGGATTCTATGATTCTATGAAGGCCTAGGGAAGATAAAATGTACGTTGACCCGGATAACCAACAGAAGTATTTTAGGGCCTGCTCCGTCCCATTCACCATGCTGTCAAAAGTGGACATTGAGCTGAGCCGGCTAGTGAACCTGGGGATTATTTGCTCCGTCCAATTTGCAGAATGGGCTGTATTGGTGTCCCGGTGCTGAAGCCGGACAAGTCTGTCCGCTTGGTTCACATGGCCTCCCATTTAGATTGGAAGGTCTTCATGCGAAGGTGCCTGGGGGCTATTCTTTCTCGATTCTGGATATGAGCCATGCATATTTCCAACTGGAGTTGGACAAGGTATCCATAAAATATGTTACAATCAATACATACAAGGGATTGTAAGAGTACACAAGGCTCCCATTTGGAGTATTGTCAACATGTGCCATTTTCCAGCGGGTTATGGAAAGCATTCTTCAAGGCTCCCAGGGTGGCAGTCTACCTGGACGACGTGTTGACTTCAGGAGCTTCTGAGAAGGAATACCTGGACAACCTAGAAGTCCTCCGCTGTTTCTCGGAAGTAGGTGTCCGCCTGTAAAAAGAGGCAAGTGCGTCTTCCATGCAAAGTTATATATCTGGGATACTGGGTTGACAAAGACGGGTTACACCAAGTAGAAGAGAAAGTCCGAGTCATCAAACAGGCCCCAATGCCAGAGAATGCGACAGAGTTTGTAGGGCTTGGTAACTATTTTGGAAAATTTATTCCATACCAGGCAAACATACTGGCACCTCTACATGCGCTCTCAAAGAAGCACCATAAATGGGCATGGAAGGCACCACAAGAAGAGGAGTTTGCCAAAGTAAGACGCCAGCAATTATCCTCCAGACTACAGATGCACTATGACCCATCAAAACTGCTGATACTCACGTGTGACGTCAGCCCATGAGGCATTGGGGCAGTGTTGTCCCATTGTTGGCATTGCTGTTGGCAGCATTTTGATATATTTTCGAGTATCATCCAGGTGCACAAATTGCGCACGCGGATGCCCTTGGACAACACCTGCTGCCTTTCTGCCCCCGTCCCTGCCAGTAGCGTATGGAGTTGTGGTTAATTTTATAGGCACTTTGCCTGTCACAACTTCACAAATTTCTGTATGGACTCCAAAGGGCCTACATTGGCAACATTGTGCCACATCACCCAACATGGGGGATGTGGTGATATGCATCACTGTAAATACACAAGGGGTTAATGTAAATACACGTAGACTAGCTAGACGCTAGAGGGAGCATCAGAGACATGACACACAGACATTCAACCAATAGGTCAGTAAGATAGGACACGACCAATGGGAATTCACGATGCACACAGAGGTGACACTACCACAGGGGGCATTACACCAGCCCAGATATAAAGGACACAGCACACATGATCTTCCTCGTTCCAGTGGAGACACTTGGTGAGTACAGACACAGGGTTGATGCAACATCACATGCACCACGTGGATTGTAGCAGACTGGTTCGTCAGTCTGAGTAGCTATAGAAGGATTAACAGTAGAGGCGAACCCGAGTAGGAGAATTGTAAATTGTTTAATAAACGTGTTGAAGTTATCTCCACGTCTGAACCTTCCTTTGTCAGAGTGAACATCAAGGAAGCAGCTTATGCTATGCCAAGAGCATAACAAGACAGGGGACTGCAGGGGAAACATCCAAAAGAACTGCGAGCATTCGCAGCCAAGCAACAGGAGATTATTATAGAGGACGGCATTCTCTTTGGGAGCCCTTGTGGTAGTCCTGAGGCAAGGCTGAAGAACCATTTTGTTGGACTTGCACAGTGGACATTCGGGGTTTCTAAAATGAAAATGCTCGTCGGGAGCTATGTGTGGTGGCCAGGGCTCGATGACAATATTGAGAGGTTGGTGCAGCATTGTGCTGTGTGCCAAGAACATCAAAAGCTCCAGTTATTAGCCTCGCTCCACCCATGGGAGAGGCCGGGGCACCCGTGGGTGCGTTTACATGCCGACTTCGCCGGGGCTTTCCAGAGGTCAATGTTTCAACGTCCGTTCGAATCACCTTCTTGGATCTCCTGAACTTCAATAATTTAATTCAATGAACACGGATATCGTTAGGAATAAACACTCAGGGTGATATGGTTATACATTGGTTCCTTTATTTCAGACTCTGAAAAGTCCTCACCAAAGCTCAACTGTTCACATGGGGGAAATCCTGGGGTGCTCCAGTATGCCATGGCACCCTCTGGTGTTCAACGAACAAGATGCAGGACAAAATATCAATGGTCAGCTCTTACATTAAACCATTCCGGACCGAAGTCTTTTTGCGAGCACTCCTCAAAAAATGAAGCATTCAGTTCTGCCTATTGTGGTGATATTGCTGTGATCTCTCTCACTGGACAATCCCATCAGCTGCACAGATAAAGGATACAGGCCCAATCATTATAGCCTGTTCTTTTCCTTCACACAGTCTGACTTGCTGCTTATTTGCAGCATTTTCTCTAAATACCTCTGATTTTTCAGCATGTGCAATTTTCCTTTACAAGTTCCACTGCTTTAATGGCTCTGATTAAAATTCACTCACTCTGTGAACCCCTTATAGCGGAAGGAGAAACTCAGAGGGATATATTTTAGACTCAAGATTGTTCCCTCAGTCTCCACTTGGAACAGACTCTGATATTAAAATAACCTGTTTTGTCTTGTTTTGTGAAGTTTGTGGTTTTATATCTCTCTCTCTCGCCTGCTGTCTGGGAGGTTAGGCAACCACAGAGGCTCCGTTGATTTTGGGTGGGGTGGGGAGGGGGAGGAGGGGATTGAATGTGTGGGGGGGGGGGGAGGAGAAAAGGGGGTTGTATGTGGGGGGAGGAGAGGAGGTATGTGTGGCGGGGAGGGGGGTTGTGTGTGTGGGAGGAGGAGGAGGGCGGGTTGTGCTTGTGTGGGGGAGGAGGGGGTTGTGTGTGTGTGTGGGGGGGAGGAGGTTGTGTGTATGGGGGGAGGAGGTTGTGTGTATGGGAGGAGGGGCTGTGCGTGTGGTGGGGGGATTATGTGGGGGAGGAGGGGATAGAATCACAGAATCTCAAAAGTGCAAAAGGAGGCCATTGGGCCCATTGAGTCTGCACTGAACCTTCAAATGAGCACTTTACCCTACCTACTTCGCCCCCCCCCCCCCCCCCATTCCCGTAACTCATAACGTAAGCTGCACATCCCTAGACACAAAGAGACAATTTAGCATGGTCAATCCATCTAACCTGCACATCTTCAAACTGTGGGAGGAAACGGGAGCACCCGGAGGGAACCCACGCAGACACAGGGAGAACGTATAAACTCCACACAATCACCCAAGCCGGATTTGAACCTGGGTTCCTGGCACTGTAATGCAGCAGTGCTTAACACTGTGCCATCGTGCCGTCCTGGTGCTACCGTGCTGCCCTGCGGAGAAGGAGGAGGGGTGTGTGTGTGTGGGGAAGAGAGGGTATGTGTGTGGGGGAGGAGTGGGGTTGTGCGTGTGGGGAGGAGAGGGGGAGTTGTGTGTGAGGGGGGAGGAGGGGGCTTGTGTGTGTGGGGAGGAGAGGGGGGTTGTATGTGGGGGAGGAGGGTGTGTGTGCGCGCATGTGTGGGGGCGGTTAGATTTGCCTGTAAATTCTGGACATCAGTTAATATGGAGCCCCCTACTCCACCAAAACGTGCTGGGAACATAGCAGGTGGTGGCGAATGCATTTCTGTAAAATACCACTTGTAACAAACCATTACAAGGGGACATAAATTTAAGGTAAATGGTGGAAGATATAGGGAGGATGTCAGAGGTAGGTTCTTTACCCAGAGAGTAGTGGGGGCATGGAATGCACTGCCTGTGGAAGTAGTTGAGTCGGAAACATTAGGGACCTTCAAGCGGCTATTGGATAGGTACATGCATTATGGTAGAATAATGGAGTGTAGATTAATTTGTTCTTAAGGGCAGCACGGTAGCATTGTGGATAGCACAATTGCTTCACAGCTCCAGGGTCCCAGGTTCGATTCCGGCTTGGGTCACTGTCTGTGTGGAGTCTGCACATCCTCCCCATGTGTGCGTGGGTTTCCTCCGGGTGCTCCGGTTTCCTCCCACAGTCCAAAGATGTGCAGGTTGGGTGGATTGGCCATGAAAAATTGCCCTTAGTATCCAAAATTCTATGATCTATGATTAACCTATGACAAAAGTTTAACACAACAGCGTGGGCCAAAGGGCCTGTTCTGGGCTGTATTTCTCTAACTCTCTAACCACGGTGTGTTATTTTAAAATAGTGGACACAAAGACCTTTGACCAGGTTAGTCAGAGAAAGTTAAACATCTGGAATTCCGTATATCAAAGCTGGACCCGCCTCGCCTGTCATGTTATAACTTTAATTAATGTTATAACTTTAATTAATCAGAAAATGGTTTCCACAACACAAAACCTGCAGGCGGCAAACATCCTCAGAGATATTTATATTTCATTCTGAAAAAAGAGAATTAGGAACAGGCATTTAATAAAATGGCGTTATAAACGAAAAATATCATCCTCTGTCCCCAGGCAGGGTATTACAACAGAGAGTGCTTTAAAAAACCTCCTATATTTTGAGAGCTGTTAGCATCCATTTTGGGAACGGTGATGTTCAATTGTGCAGTTTGATCACAGAGACAAATCTTTTGTTTGTTCTCGGTCTTACTGCCCAGGTTTTCCTTCAGAACATAATGCAGACATGCTTTCCACCTATGTCGCCTCTTTATTCTACCACTAGTTGAACATCTTACATCAAGCGCACTTCAGTAACAAAGATCGGTGGATGGGGGCGAAGCAGGAGATGAGCCACACATCACATGTCATTCACATGCCAGTTTCCCGTCAAAGCTGGAGAGGGCGATGGCAAATGCCTGGACTGCGCACATCGGGTAGCTGTAATCCATGGTGAATGCATCATCTGCTACCCGCCCGAACTGCATCACAATGTAGTCAACTGTGAGGGAGGGATGAAAGAGAGGCTGAAGTTGTCTTCACATCGTTAAACAAGGCATTCAAAGGTGAGGTTACGGGGTAGGGCAGGGGTATTGAGCCTAGGTAAGGCCCTCATTTGGAGGGTCAGTGCAGATTCAATGGGCCGAATGGCTTCCTTCTGCACAGTAGGGATTCTATGATGATTCTAAACCCAAAGGACACAGTTATTTTTAATAAAAAATTACTTAGAGTACCCAACTTTTTTTCCAATTAAGGGGCAATTTAGCGTGGCCAATCCACCTACCTTTCACATCTTTGGGCTGCAGGGGTGAAACCCACGGAGACATGGGGAGAATATGCAAACTCCACACGGACAGTGACCTGAGGCCGGGATCGAACCCAGGTCTTCAGCGCCGTAGACAGCAGTGCTAACCACTGCACCACCGTGCCTCCCAGGGCTCAGGTTTTAAACTGGCCACAAAGTCCATCCTCTTAGGCAGCACTTCTTTTTTCTTTTCTTTTTAAAATAAAGTTAGAGTGCCCAATTCATTTTTTCCAATTAAGGGGCAATTAAATATGTCCAATCCACCTACCCTGCACATCTTTGGGTTGTGGGGAGAATGTGCAAACTCCACACAGACAGTGACCTAGAGCCAGGATTGAACCTGAGACCTCGGCGCTTTGAGGCAGTAGTGCTAACCACTGCGCCACCGTGCTGCCCCAGGCAGCACTCCTTCGACAGCACCTTCCAATCCCGCGACCTCTACCACCTGGATTGGCAAGGGCAGTAGACCCATGGAACACCACCAACTGGAGGTTCCCTTCCAAGCCCCAACTCACCACCCTGACTTGGAAATATATCACCTGTTTCTTCACTGTTGCTGGGTCAAATTCCTGGAACACTCTCCCTAACAGCACTGTAGGTGTACCTACACTACATGGGCTGCAGCGGTCCAAGAAGGTGGCTCATCCCACGTCCACCTTTTCAAGGGCAATTGAGGATGGGTAACAAATTCTGGCCTTGCCAATGAAGCCCACACCCCGTAAAAGAATAAATCATAAAATTAAATCATTTCATTCGCTATTCCCTTGCCATCCCTTGAATTTCCAAACCTCCAAGATTTCCCCGGTGTCTTCAGGAGTAAAGATAAATCTCCTACACTGTTACAAATACCCAGGAAATGATCTGAAGATGTTACAGGCCATACAATACAAAATTGGGCGTTTTTTCATTTTGTTGGCCACAATTTAATTTATTCATTACACAAGTACTGAGGACTGGATCAAAAGGCTGCTTCTCTGAGTTAGGAAGCTTCTAATTGGATAACCAATTGGCATAGAAGGCAGTGCCTCACGAGGATTGACCTGTTGGATGTCCAATGGTAGGAGTGGGGTGGAGCGATTGGAGTTGAGCTCTCATATGATGAGACCTTCAGCAATGTGTCAATTATTGGCAAGCCTATCCCCACCTTCTCTACCACCATCTCACACCCCACCACTACACTCCCACTGAATCCCCATTCCCACATTCCCATTCCCGTAGCATCCCCATTCCCACATTCCCCATTCCCACAGCATCCCATTCCCACATTCCCTATTCCCATTGTATCCCCATTCCCATAGCATCTCCAGTTCCACAGCATCCCCATTCCCACATTCCAGTTCCCACAACATCCCCATTCCCACAGCATCCCCATCTCCACAGCATCCCCATTCCCACATTCCAGTTTCCATAGCATTCCCATTCCCACATTCCAGTTCCCATAGCATCCCCATTCCCACATTCCCCATTCCCACAACATCCCCATTCCCACAGCATCCCCATTCCCACAGCATCCCCATTCCCACAGCATCCCCATCTCCACAGCATCCCCATTCCCACATTCCAGTTTCCACTGCATCCCCATTCCCACATTCCCCATTCCCACAGCATCCCCATTCCCACATTCACCATTCCCACAGCATCCCCATTTCCACAGCATCCCCATTCTCACATTCCCCATTCCCACAGCAACCCCAATCCCACATTCCCCATTTCCACAGCATCCCCATCTCCACAGCATTCCCATTCCCACATCCAGTTTCCATAGCATTCCCATTCCCACATTCCAGTTCCCATAGCATCCCCATTCCCACATTCCCCATTCCCACAACATCCCCATTTCCACAGCATCCCCATTTAACAGCATCCCCATTCCCACATCCAGTTTCCACAGCATCCCCATTTCCACATTCCAGTTCCCATAGCATCCCCATTCCCACATTCTAGTTCCCATAGCATCCCCATTCCCACATTCCCCATTCCCATTCCCACAGCATCCCCATCTCCACAGCATCCCCATTTCCACAGCATCCCCATTCCCACATTCCAGTTCCCATAGCATCCTCATTCCCACATTCCCCATTCCCACAGCATCCCCTTTCCTACATTCCCATAGCATCCCATTCCAACATTCCCCATTCCCATTGCATCCCCAAAGCACCCCCATTCCCACATTCCCCATTCCTATAGCATCCCCATTCCCACCCACCATTCTCTCAAACATCACCCCCTCTACCGCTGTCCCATTCCTGCCCACTCCCACCCCAGCCCCAATAGCCCCACCTCCATCACATCCACCCCCAGAATTGAGGAGCCAGATATTCCCTGTGAGTTGGGTACGGGCTGCCTCTCTGGCATCACACTAAAGTGGCCTTATTTGCTAGTGAGCCGCACCAACAGGTCTTGAATATGGGAAAGAGCCCAGTGATGTCCTTGCCCAATGTGATATGGTGCCAACTTGCCAGCAGAAGTCAGGGATCGGGAGTGGGACCTTGAGATGCTTTTTATTCTCCCCTTCCTCTGGTGAGGGTTTTTATTTGGTTCCAATACCTCTTCCAGCTCAGACCACCCAACCCAGAATAGAGGCTGATGCCATCTAGTAGTTCCTGAAATGGTCACCTCCTCATTGCGCCAGTGATTCCACACGGAACCTGATCTGATCCAAACTATGGGAGCTGAAAGGATCTGTGGGCTATCTGGCTAATTTCAGAAATGAACAAAATAGAACATAGAACATAGAACAGTACAGCCCCTTCGGCCCTCAATGTTGTGCCGAGCCATGATCACCCTACTCAAACCCACGTATCCACCCTATACCCGTAACCCAACAACCCCCCCCCCTTAACCTTACTTTTAATTAGGACACTACGGGCAATTTAGCATGGCCAATCCACCTAACCCGCACATCTTTGGACTGTGGGAGGAAACCGGAGCACCCGGAGGAAACCCACGCACACAGGGGGAGGACGTGCAGACTCCACACAGACAGTGACCCAGCCGGGAATCGAACCTGGGACCCTGGAGCTGTGAAGCATTTATGCTAACCACCATGCTACCCTGCTGCCCATATGAAAATATGAATGAAGTTTCACCTGGGGGACCTAATTTTACCAGAACACTGTGAAGCAGTGATTTGAGGCCAAATAGAATTAAGACCAATATTTGGGTACAGTATTGCAGGTCACATACTGATAATCCGGCAAACGTGAGTACAGGGGGAGGTGGTGGTGTAGTGATATTGTCACTGGACTAGTAATCCAGAGAACTCTGGGGTCCCAGGTTCAAATCCCACCACTACAGATGGTGAAATTTGAATTAAATAAAAATCTGGAATTAGGAAGTCTATTGATGACCATGAAATTTTACAAAATGTCCTGCCATCTTTACCTAGTCTGGCCTACATGTGACTCCAGACCCACAGCAATGTGGTTGACTCTTAACTGCCCCCTCAAGGGCAATTAGGGATGGGCAATAAATGCTGGCACAGCCTGTGACAGCCCATGAATGAACAACAGCAGTGTCTGTGTGGAGTTTACACATTCTCCCTGTGTCTGCGTAGGTTTCACCCCCACAACCCAAAGATGTGTAGAGTAGGTGTATAATTGGAAAAAAAAAAAAATTGGGTACTCTAAATTAAAAAAAAAAGAAATACAAAACAACAGCAGTCTGAGAATTTGAACCCAAGTTAAAACCCAACATTGGGTATCAATGAAAGTGACTATGAAGTTGTAAAAGCTCAACAGGTTCATTAATGTTCTTTAAAGAAAGAAATCTTCCATCCTTATCCAGCCTGGGCCTATGGTTGACTCTGGCCCCACAACAATGTTGTTGAGTCTTAACTGCCCCTGAAGTGGCATAGCAAGTCGCCACAGAACCCTGTGGTTCAAGAAGAGGGCCTTTTTAAGAGCGGCTAGGAGTGGGCAAGGCATTCTGGCCTTTCCAGCAACTTGCATCTCGAGAATTCATTTTTAAAAAGCATGCACATCGCTGGTCTCCCAGGCTCACTGGAAGGCCAGACACTGACAGTGAGACACTCCCTAAAGACAGAGAAGGGGAACAAGGAGCCAAGCTCCTCCATCACTGGGTCAAAGTCTGAATGTTTTTGGTCTGAGAGCAACTTCCCAAGGCCTCTCCATGGGAAATGGCACATGAAATTTGTGAAAAGATAAAAATAAAATTTAAGAGGAGCAGAATACTAAAACCTGAGAGGAGAGGCAGCCACGTTCACACACAAAAAAAACACTTATAAAGTGTTCTGGCACTCAGTGTAAAGGTGACAGATTGGGCATGGAACTTACCATCATTCTCATGGACTATTTGGAAATTCTTCACTGAAGCATGTGTCACTCTCCCGTGGAAGTTCAGCACGTAAGACTGAGTATCGTTGTTCCACACCGGGGTCTTATTGTGCAGCTCAATTAAGTTCTCCATGTTTTTACGTTGCCATCTCGAGAGCAGACCATCTTTGTCCTAAAGGGATTATTACAGTTCCACATCATTTCACAGCCCACTGCCAGCACAGGCCCCACATCGCTCAACAATCTGGGAGGGTCCTTTACAGCCTGTGAGCCCTCGGTTTTGTGCCAAAGCCAAAATCCGCAATCAAATGTGCTGGGGGTTCCAGGTGCTGATTCAGGCTACGAGATACTTTGCATTGATCTAAAGCTTTAATTTACTCACGCAAAATGTAAGCTGATTGATCAAGGAAATGTGCACCATTCACAGAATCTGAGTGATTGGCTAGAAATGGGGTGAGATAGTTTACTCCAGTCAAGGGAGGGGCATGGGGATGGTTTACCCCATTACTTTAGTGGGGGGGGGGGGGGGGGGGGGGGGGGGGGGAGTGGTTTGGCCCATTACCTCAGTGGGAGGAATAGTTTGACCCATTACTCCAGTGGAGGGATTGGTTTACCCCATTAATTCAGTGGAGGAGGGATGGCTTCTTCCATTACTCCAGTGCAGGAACAGTGCTTTTCCCTGTTTCTTCAGTTGTGGGGGGAGGGAGCGGTTCACCCCATTACTCCAATTGTGGGGAAGGGAGTGGTTTACCATATTACTGCAGTTGTGGGGGAGGGGGCGGTTCACCCCATTACTCCAGTTGTGGGGGAGGGCGTGGTTTACCATATTACTCCAGTTGTGGGGGAGGGAGTGGTTTACCCTATTTCTCCAATTGTGGGGGGGAGGGAGTGGTTTACCCCATTACTCCAGCTGTGGGGGAGGAAGTGGTTTACCCCATTACTCCAGCTGTGGGGGAGGAAGTGGTTTACCCCATTACTCCAGTTGTGGGGGAGGGAGTGGTTTACCCCATTTCTCCAATTGTGGGGGGGGGAGTGGTTTACCCCATTACTCCAGCTGTGGGGGAGGAAGTGGTTTACCCCATTACTCCAGCTATGGGGAGGAAGTGGTTTACCCCATTACTCCAGTTGTGGGGGAGGGAGTGGTTTACCATATTACTGCAGTTGTGGGGAGGGAGCGGTTCATCCCATTACTCCAGTTGTGGGGGAGGGAGTGGTTTACCCCATTACTCCAATTGTGGGGGTGCGATGTGGTTTAACCCATTCCTCCAATGAAGGAGTGGTTTACACCATTACTCCAGTTGCAGGAGAGTGAGTGGTTTACCCCATTACTCCAATTGTGGGGAAGGGAGTGGTTTACCATATTACTGCAGTTGTGGGGGAGGGAGCAGTTCACCCCATTACTCCAGTTCTGGGGGAGGGAGTGGTTTACCCCATTCCTCCAATGAAGGAGTGGTTTACACCATTACTCCAGTTGTGGGGGGAGTGAGTGGCTTACTCCATTATTCTAGTGGGGGAGTGGTTTACCCTATTACTCTAATTGTGGGGCAATGAGTGGTTTACCCCATTACTCCAGTTGTGGGGGAATGAGTGGTTTATTCCATTACTCCAGTTTTGGGGAGAGTGAGTGGTTTACCCTATTACTCCAGTTGTGGGGAGGACGTGGTTTGTCTCATGCATCGGAGGGGATGGGGGAGACGGGGGATGGGAGGGCTGTGGTTTATTTATTCCAGTGGGGAGAAGGGGATTACTCCAGTGTGGGGGAGGGGGCATTGTTGCCCCATTACGCCAGTGGAGGGGGTGTTCGTTTTATTCCACCAGCCCTGGTATCTCAGATGAGAGCTTGGTCGGGAGACAAGGAACTCAGTTGCTTGGTCAGAGGTCAACAAGATGAACATTTTAAATGTTTCCTGCAAACTCACGTTGCGTGGTCGGAACGGAATACGCTCTTGGTCCTCATCCATCGCTGGGACAATCACTGTCATCTTCCTGGGACCTTTAAATCCAAGGACATTTGTCTCCTGTAAACAATTCACAACTTTGTGTAAAATGACACAAAAACACAAGGGCACCACATTAGTCAGAAGGCAGGAACATCTGGTCAGGTTCAAGGTTTAGCGATGATTACAACTATCTCACAATAACTCCAATTGTAAAACTGGCCCCACATGAATTACCCTAATTTGACACTTCCAAAATGGAGCACGAAGCAAATACATTGTCAGAGCACTACTCGGTTAGAGGTTCAAAGGGTAGCACCGCTCCTAGAAGCTGTGACTGAAGCGATCGAGGGTCATAGTCCCAATTGACAGGATCAGCTTGAAATAACTTTAATGATAGACATTGGGCGGGATTAAACAGGACAAAAACAGAGTCCCGTTTTGGGCCTGTTTAGAGGGGTGTTTCTCAACGCCTACAATCGCTATTTAACGGGACTTTGCCGTTTTTTTGGCCTCGGTGAGGAACACCCACCAAGGCCGCACTTACCTTATTTCCTGCACTGATGAGCTTGAGCTCAGCTCGTCAGTGCAGGAACAGTATTTGAGGATCATGGCGCCATTTCTAAATGGCACCCTGATCTTTTGACACCCCCTCACCTCAGCCACCCCACCTTAATCTCCAGACACCCCCCCACTGCACCAAATGTACCCCTTAGGGGGTCCTTGAGCCCCCCCTCACCTTTCTCTTATGGGCAAGGCCCCCAATGGCCTCACTCTGGGCGCTGCTACCCTGGCACCCTTGCTGACACCTTCAGCCTGACAGTGCCACCCAGGCACCCTGGTAGTGCCAAGGTTCCCACGTGGTACTGCCAACATTCGTGGGTGCCAGCAGGATTGCCAGGGTATCTTCCGGGGACCTCCGATGGCCTGGGATACCCGCCAGATGCCGTTACAACTGGTCCTCGTTTGTGGAAACTAGTGCAAAATGGTGCCCTGGGAGGTCTCCCAGACGAGGCTGTTAGTTCCTGGGCCTTGGGAGAATATGGTACAGACATATTTAAAGCGAGGGCGAGATCCAGATCGCGACGTTTTACGAGATCTCATTAAATCTCATGAGATGTTTTGAGCGTGCGAATCTTGCAAGTGACCTCTCGTGAGATTCTTTTATTTATTTTAAAATTGAAAGTGCTCAATTCTTTTTTTTCCCAATTAAGGGCCAATTTAGCGTGGCCAATCCGCCTATCCGGCACATCTTTGGGTTGAGGGAGTGAGACCTACGCAGACACTGGGAGAATGTGCAGCCTCTCGTGAGATTCAACGGTGTCATCGTGCTACCAAGCCGGGCGTAACGAGGTCATTAAATCGGGCTATTAGATCAGAGAAAAGTTTCACAATTTTTATTCCCTGCATTGGCCTGTTTTTAAAATAAATGCATTGTTCCTGTCTTTCCAGAAAATGCCACACGCTGGGCAGGTGGGGAGCATTTATATTGTTAGGTCAAAGCTTGTGAGGCAGACTGAATGGACAAGTAGATATGCCCTGTGCATCAATTCTGTATGTGCGTATGTTTTCAGCCATGTTTGTTCTAACACTGGCTCTTCAGTCATTTGTAAAGAATGACCACCTACCAAGCATGTTATGGAAGCGATTACTTTCAGGGCAATACCAAACCTGCCCAACTCAACTGATCTCTCCCACCAAGGACTCAGGAAATGCCAAAATGTGGGCTGGAAATACCAGCATGTGGGCAAGTGACGTAGGCTATAGGCAGGAGTTGCCTGCAAGCTTTGAGCGGGGAGAGGGGGCATCTGACAGTAGTTACAAGGCCTATTCATGATGTCAAGAAAGTACAGCCCCAGACCCATGTCTCATGGAGGATGAGGATGAAGCTGTCACCACAGCAGTGTTTCATTGGCCGCAAAGAGTTTGGGATGTCCCAAGGTTGTGAAAGGTCCTATCAAAAGGCCAGTTTCTTCCCTCCTAGTAAGTGAAAGTACAAACCTGAGACAATTTGTGGTGGCAAGTCCATCTCTTCACTACAGTTACTTACGTAAGTGACAGCAGCGAGCTCCTGACGGATGTTGGATCGGTCGGCCTTTCCCCTCTCAGGGTTGACTCCATTGTCAAACACTGTAAACTTGGTCCCCATCAGGTTCGACCTTAGCAAGTTCAAACAGACCAAAATAAAGCTGCTGTACTTCAATGGGAAAATCATTATCAACACTGTCACAAAGGGGACAAGGGGAAAGGAAGAGTTCAAAAGGTGAGCGTTTGAACAGTGACAGGCAATCCTCTGGTGCATCCGACCTGTTCTACATAGTTTGAAATACCTTGAGCATCACAATACATAGACTATGCACCCTATCCAAAACTGTGTGAGAGAGGTGAAAAATCAGAGAAAATATGACAATAGTTTGGGAATAAATAATCTGGGAAATCCCTCTCCAATCATCCTTAGGCACGATGGCACAATGGTTAGCATATTTGCCTCAAAGCGGCAGGGACCCGGGTTCAATTCCTACCTCAGGTGACTGTGTGGAGTTTGTACTTTCTCTCCGTGTGTGTGTGGGTTTCCTCCAGGTGCTCTGGTTCCCTCACACTGTCCAAAGATGTACAGATTAGGTAGATTGGCCATGCTAAAATTGCCCCTTAGTGTCCAAAGGTTAGGTGGGGTTATGGAGATAGGGTGAGGGTGTGGGCCTGGGCAGGGTGTTCTTTCAGAGGGTTAGTGCAGACTTGATGGGCCGATGACCTCCTTCTGCACTGTAGGGATTCTATGATTCTATGCATTAAAACCTTTCCAAGAAATCACACTGACGTTCTGAATCAAACAGCGGTACTACTACTAATAATAATCTTTATTAGTGTCACAAGTAGGCTTATATTAACACTGCAATGAAGTTACTGTGAAAATCTGCCTGAACCTGGATATGGTAAAGAGATACATCCATCCGAAGACATAGGGGGCTGGATTCTCCGATCTCCAACGCCGGAATCGGGGGCGGCGATGCTTTCACGCTGCTCCACCCCCTGAAAAGCGGCGTACTCTCACGCCATATCCACAGCCTCAGACATTGGCTGAGGCCCGCCCCGCGATGCTCCGTCCCTGACCTACTGAGTTCCCGACGGCGTGGGTCGTGTGTGGTCTCACCCGTCAGGAACTCAGTGTGGCGGCTGCGCTCTCAGTCCAGTGCTGCCACAATCGGGCGAGGGCCGATCTGCGGGCAGGGGGGACATATTCAGGGCTGGGGGCACTGTGGTAGGGCGGTCCGGGTCACGCGAGCCGGCCGAAGGGGGGACTATTTCGCAGGCCGGGTCCGCAAGTGGCATCTGCCATGAGGCATGGCGTGGCCGCTGCAGGCTGCCGCCATCCACATGCACAGCCACGGACCCGGCAATTCTCCAGGCCGTATCAGCAGCTAGAGTTGGGAGCTCCACGTTGCCTGGCTGTGAGCCCCCCGGAACAGGGAATCGATGGCCGTTTTGCGCCAGTTTTTGTACCGGCGTGGGGACGTCTCCAGAACGGAGAATCCAGCAGAGGATCTACCTTTTGCACAAACCTGACCAGGCCAGAAACAGATTCAGTTCTTGCTGGAAAGAATTCAGAGACCTGACAACCTGTCTCAACTGCTGAATGTCTTCGTTTTCGGTTTTTATTCCAGATTTGCAGCACCTACAACATTTCTGCATTTGTTGCCGAGAAGGTGATCGGTTCGATCAATAGTTGCTTGTCATGAACCAGATTATTGTAGTCTTTTTTTTTTGTTTATAAATTTCTTTATTTCTTTTTTTTCCAATTAAGAGGCAATTTAGCGTGGCCAATCCACCTACCCTACACATCTTTGGGTTGTGGGGTTGAGACTCGCGCAGACACGGGGAGAATGTGCAAAGTCCACACGGACAGTGACCCAGAGCCGGGATTGAACCCAGTTCCTTGGCGCAGAGAGACAACAGTGCTAACCACTGTGCTACCGTGCCGCTCCGAGATTATTGTGTTTTTAATAAAATCTTTTTATTGGCATTTTCAAAATTATGTACATTGACGTTTGTTTTCATTTACTGTACATTGTGGAAAAAAAAGGATTTTGTCTTGTGTCTCTATATTTACAAATTGTTGCTGTTTAGTTCGGCATGTCCTCCCTCCCCCTTCCCCCAATGTTACCCCTCTTTGTCAGTCTCAGACTCTCTGCCTCCTTTCTGTTCCCCCCCCCCCCCCCACCCCTCGGTTGTTTGTCCCGGCGTTCCTCCTTGTCTTTTGTTTTTTCCTTTTTCCCTTTCTAATCCTTCCAGTTCCCTCTCTATGGGCTGTTGCTGGCCTCAAACAGGTTTTGGAACAGATCGACAAATTGCCCCATGCAGTAAGGAAGCCTTCCTCCGACCCTCGGATGGCATGTTTGATCTTCTCCAGGTGAGAAATTCCGAAAGGTCAGCGAGCCTGTCTGCAGATGCTGCTGATCGCCAACCGAGCAGGATTCTCCGGGGTGCAATGAGGGAAGCGAAAGCAAGGGCGTCGACCCTCTTTCCCATGTGTAGTTCTGGCTGCTCTGATACCCCGAAGATTGCAACATTTGGGCATGGCTTCACCTCACCCCCACAACCTTGGACATTGCCTCGGAGAAGGCTGCCCAGAACCCAGCCAGTTTGGGAAGTTCCCAGATCATTTGGGTGTGGTTGGCCGAGCCCCTCTGGCACCGTTCACATTTGTCCTCCACTTTCCGGGTAGAACCTTCTCATTCAGGTTCTGGCCAGGTATGCATTGTGCAACACTTTGAGCTGCATTAGGCTTAGCCTAGCGCAGGAGAAGGTGGGGTTAGCCCTGCTCAGTGCTTCGCTCCAGCCGCCCCACCCATCTTCTGTCCCCAGTTCGTCCTCCCATTTCTATCTGGTCTCATCCAGTGGTGTTCGGGCTCTGTTCAGTAGCTGTCCGTATATTTTCCCACAGAATCCCCCTTCCTTATTGTCCATGGTCATCAGGTCCTCAACAATGTGGTCTCCGGGGCCAGGGGTATCCTACTGTCTTTTTGCGGAGGAAGTGTTTTATTTGTAAGTATCTCATTTCCTGTCCTGTCGGTAGTTCCCATTCCTCCAATAGTTTGTTCAGCGTCGCTAGTCTGTGTGCTACATAGAAGTCCCTAACTGTCAGTGTTCCCCATCCTGTTTCCATTTTTGAAATGTTGCGTCCAGCATGGCTGGCGGGTATCTGTGGTTGCCACAGATGGTGGCCGTAGGAGACATCTTGGTCAGTCAGAAGTGCTGTCTTAGTTGGTCCCGTGTTTTCAGTGTGGCCGCTACCACTGGGCTCGATGTGTATTTCATTGAGAGGGATGGGAGTGCTGCTGTGGCCAGGGCCTAGAGGGTTGTTCCCTTACAGGAGGCCTTCTCCATCTGCACCCACTCCGAGTTGGTTTCTTGCACCCATCCCCTCACTCTTTCCGCTGTTGCTACCCAATGGTAATATTGCAGGTTTGGCAGTGCCATGGCCTTCCATAATTTTCCTCCTTTGCATTATTGATTTGGATTCTTGCCCCCCCCCCCCCCCCCCCCCCCCCCCCCCCCCACACACACACACAAACGCCATTATTAAGCTATCTAGGTTCTGGAAGAAGGCCTCGGGCATGAAGATCAGTATGGACCTAAACAGGAAGAGGAACCTTGGCAGCATGTTCATTTTGATCATCTGCACCCTCCCCGCCAGGGAGAGTGGTAGTGCGTTCCACCTCTGTAGGTCCATTTTGTCTTTCAGCAGTCTGGTCATGTTCCACTTGCGGATCTGTACCATGTCTCTGACTATTTGGATCCACAGGTATCGGAATCTATTTTAGGCTATTTTAAACGGGAGCCCCTCCAGCTGTCCCTCCCTTGTTTGGATTCACTAGGAATGCCTCACTTTTGCTCAGGTTGAGTTTGTAACCTGAGAATGTTCTGAACTCTCTTTGCATCCGCATCATTGATTTCAGTCCTTCCTGCGGCTTTGAGACGTATAGGACCAGGTCATCTGCATAGAGTGAGACTCTATGCTCTCTGTTTCCTCTTTGCATGTCCTTCCAGCTTTTCGCGCCCTGTAAGGCTATCGCTAGGGGTTCGATTGCTAATGCAAACAGGAGCGGAAACAATGGGCATCCCTGCCTTGTGCCTCTTTGCAGATGGAAGTATTCAGAGTTGGTGGTGTTAATTTGAACGCTTGCCTTGGGAGCGTTGTACAGGAATCTCACGCAGGCGGTAAATCCTGCTCCTAGCCCAAACCGTTCCAGTACCTCAAGGTATTTCCATTCAACTCTGTCGGAGACCTTTTCCGCATCCAAGGAGATGATCACCTCTGGTATTCTCTCCCTGGAGGGTGGGGTCATTATTACGTTCAACAGATGCCTGATGCTGGCAGTGAGTTGCCTACCCTTGACAAAGCCCGTTTGGTCTTCAGTGACCACCTCTGGTGCAGAGTTCTGCAGCCTTTTAGTCAGGACCTTTGCGAGTCCTGAAAAGGCAACTCAAAAGTAATTTATTTCCTCCTCCATACAGCAACTAGGGCAGCACGGTGGCGCAGTGGGTTAGCCCTGCTGCCTCACGGCGCCAAGGTCCCAGGTTCGATCCCGGCTCTGGGTCACTGTCCGTGTAGAGTTTGCACATTCTCCCCGTGTTTGCGTGGGTTTCGCTCCCACAACCCAAAGATGTGCAGAGTAGGTGGATTGGCCACTCTAAATTGCCCCTCAATTGGAAAAAATGAATTTCCCTCAGTGTTTAGTTCCCACACGGTCACCTTGGAGCCATATCTCTGTAATCCCAACTATATCATATCCCTTTACATCTAACTGCGCAACCAATTAATCAATTTTATTTTGAATGCTCCAGGCATTCAGGTACAAAACCATAAAACTAGTCCTTTTAATGTTCCTTGTCCTATCCCTACTATTTTTATGGTGTCCATAACTGATTCTGGCCCTTGATTTCTCTACCTATCAGTTTTCGTGGGGCGTCATGGTGACACAATGATTAGCACTCCTGCCTCATAGCATCAGGGACCTTGGGTGACTGTGTGGAGTCTGCACGTTCTCCCTGTGTCTGTGTAGGTTTCCTCCGGGTGCTCCGGTTTCCTCCCACAGTCCAAAGATGTGTAGGGTAGGTGGATTGGCCATGCTAAATTGCCCCTTAGTGTCCAATGGTTAGATGAGGTTACAGGAATAGGGCAGGGGAGTGGGCCTTGGTAGGGTTCTCTTTCAGTGGGTTGATGCAGACTTGATGGACCGAATGGCCTCCTTCTGTACTGTAAGGATTTTATGATTCTTATTCTCCTCACTGTCTTTTTCTCTTGTTCTTGATTCCCCCTTGCTCTGAATTCTTACATAGGTCCCCACCCCCTTGCCATATTAGCTTAAACCGTCTTCAACTGCTCTAGTAAGTACATCCTGATCAACATCCACACCCCACACACCTCTGACCATCCCCCACCGCCTTGACTATGCCCCATCCTCTCAAGTGCCCTCCAGGCCTTCCACAGGACTGCTAATCAACCCCCATTCCCAACCTCCTGACCCCCCCCCCCCAATGACCACCTGACCCTCCGTTCTCACTGACAGTACAGCCATTCTTTTGACCACCCGACTCATTCCCCCACTGACTACTGTTAGGCTAAATCTCAGTTCAATGAGTGAGTCGACACAGTAAGGCTTCAATCAAGTAGATAGTTTTTTACTTAGGATTGTAACACGTACAGCCATCTGAGTTATGGCTGGAGAAGGCGCATTCTGCCGAGCCTCAAGTTACACACACTGATAAAGGTTGTTCCGCGCGCAATGGCCTTGGGCGGGTTACATAGCTGCCCACTCACAGTACTGTTGCTAACATAAATGTTATCTAAACCGCCACCCCCATCGCCCTCCTTAGTCAGAGCTAGAAGCAGCTGCACAAATATACCTTACACTACCCAACCTCCTCCCATTTACAAAAACAATAATTTCCGGGATGTGGGCGTCGCTGGTTCGGCTGGCATTTATTCCCCATCTCTAGTTGCCCTTCAGAAGATAGTGGTGAACTGCCTTCTTGAATCGCTGCAGTCCCTGAGGTGTAGGTACACCCACAGTGCTGATAAGGATCCTCAGAATCCCCAACGGCACACCTAACATATAACCCCCCCAACCCCCGTCCAAACCCTCACCCCCATTTACCCCCTACCCTCCATCCATTTACCCTACCTTCCATCCATTTACCCCCTACCCTCCATCCATTTACCCCCTACCTTCCATCCATTTACCCTCTACCCTCCATCCTATGCCCTAATTCTATCCTCTCACCCCCGACAACCATATCCTAAACCCCCTGCACCCCATCCGACCCACTTACTGTTTCTTGGCACCAATAAACTATAATAGGGAAATGTAAGTTACAGTTTGTAACCATAATGTCGCCATGCCAGTATCTATTGGTCAGGCATAACACCTTGCAGAGTCGCTGAATGGATTAGTCCACGTTATCAGAGGGAGTGTCAATCTTTGGGTTGTCTCATGCAATTTATGGAAACTAGCCGAGGGCAGGATTGCCATGATTGTGAGTGTGCCACCTATGAGTCTATTCATTTGACATGATAGGATGCAGCAGAGCGTAGACTGAAGTGATGGAAAGTGGCTCTGTTTGGCTGCGAGTAGCTTTGTGACGCAGGTTAGGAAAGGTCTCAGGTTTAATCTCCAATCTGAGTAGGGAGTTAGCTCCTCCCAGCGGGTCAGCACCCCTGGAGCTGGGAGGCATTGAGAAAGACTTTATTCCGTTGAGTTTGTCTGGATATGAAGCCGGATACTAGAGATGGAAATCACACAGGGTGGAAATCCGTGCTTGGGTGGAGTGTTGTGCAGACAGTCTTGATCAACCGATTATTATTACTCCTCAGCAACAATAAGTTCCGTTCACTTTAATAGAACTGCAAATTAAGTGTAGTGTATAACAGGCAGCTGCCCCCCACTTACCACTACTTCACACGGTGAACTTCTACCCTGGTATATAACCTATTGTCAACACAATCCACAAACTCCAGACCAGAGGCCTGCTGAAAAGGTAAGGTGGATTGTAGAATGGAAATACATGATGGTATCATATTTGATTGATGTTGAGAATAGAGAATAGAAGGGATGGCAAAATAGTAGCCAGCACAACCTGAGTTTTCCAACAAAGTTTTCTCCCCCTCGTGACAGGTCAGTCGGATCGATTGAGATGAGGTAGTTGGATGTCTTGCTTTTCTTCCGTTTCCTCCCAGCCAGCAGGAAAACCTGGGAAGAAAAAGAAAGGCTTGGTTAGGTTCACAGTTAATGCCCGGTTTAGGCAATGGCACATCCAGATGAAAATCCCAAACAGCAATCAGCTCAAATTCAGCCTATTCCTTCCTGGGGCTTCCAACATTGAGTAACATCCAGTTAATGCAAATTAGTGGATTGTGAGCTTTAATGTTGGATCTTGTGATTGAGTGAGTAGCCCAGATTTGTCAGTTATTATTTAAAATGTGATTCTGTTTGAGACCAACTTTTGTCTGTGTCCACTAATAACACAAATGTTCAGCTCCCTCCAGTTACTGAAACTCCAGTTCATCGAGCCTCATTGCTGGCTTTTTCCCATTTTCTGATAGGCTATGAGGAGATGCTCAGCAAAGTGAATGAACTTCCATCACTTTGTTTCTGAAGAGATTAGAATTTTTTTCCAATTAAGGGGCAATTTAGTGTGGACAATCTACCTATCCTGCACATCTTTTTGGGTTGTGGGGGTGAGACCCACGCAGACATGGGGATAATGTGCAAACTCCACATGGGCAGTGACCCAGGGCCTGGCGAATCCAGGTCCTCGGTGCCGTGAGGCAGCAGTGCTAACCACTGCACCGCCGTGCCACCCGAGATTTAAAAAGTCAAACCTTCCCCGTGATGCAATTCTGCACCACACTAATATTATTGGATGACAAAAAGTCCCCTGTTGTCCTTAAATGTGGAGAATTGTCTGCTAAATCTGGGTTTTTTGAAGTACGGGTCGCGACCTGTGACCATCAGGTAGGTGTCGGGAAAATCCCCGAGAGATTGGTCCCGATTCCCAATTGCGGGAGAAGTGCCCAACGGCCTCAAACGGCTTATAAAGTGAGAATGCCGGCTGCGACCAGCTTTTAATAATAATTATCTTTATTGTCACAAGTAGGCTTACATTAACACTGCAATGAAGTTACTGGGAAAACCCCACAGTCACCACACTCCGGCACCTGTTCAGGTACACTGAGGGGGAGTTCAGAATGTCCAATTCACCGAGCAACCACGTCTTTTGGCACCTGTGGGAGGAAACCAGAGCACAGGGAGGAAACCCACGCGGACACGGGAAGAATGTGCAGATTCCGCACAGCAGTGACCCAAGCCGGGAATCGAACCTGGGTCCCTGGCAATGCAACGATGCAATCAGTGGCAGAGAGCAGGTCACATGCCTGTCATGTACACAGAAGTCACGCGCCCTGTATGTCTGTGCTTTTGGTGCTAAATCACGGAGGAGAGATTCCTCCATTTTCTTGCTATGAGCAAGCAAGGTAAGGAACTGTGAAGGACTGAAAATGGATTGTTTTGATATAAGGAAGAGAGGGCCAGGGATAGAAATAGGCAGTGTGCTTCCTGGCCAGGAACTCAGAGCTGAATCTGCTGTGAGAGCCTCTCGGGAGAGACCACGGCAGGACAGAGCAGTGCTAGTGTTAGCTCTGTACAGAGCTCCAGGGCCTCTGGTCAACAGCCAAAGAGAAAACTGAAATTGGAAACTCAGCAGTAAAAAGATGATTCCTTGAGGCATGGCTTTGCTAATTGTGCCAATGGAAATCAAGATGCAAAGTCCATGTGTGCCATATTCAGGGAAGTACTGGCAAATGAGAGTTTAAATCCCTCAAACCTTCAAAGGTATTTGGTGCTTTCGAGGACAAACCTCTTGATTTTTTTTCAAAGGATGCAGCGAGAATTTAAATCATCAGCTGAAATCCTTCGCAGAAATGTAACGGTTAATGACAAAGTAAGTGAGATCACGAAGACCAAGCAGGCTCATCTGTCGCATTGAAGGTAAGCAAAAATGGTGTGTACCAAGGTCGGCTGGCTTGGATCGTGAAGGTCGGCCGGTGTGGGTCTCATAGGTCAGCTGGTTTGTAAAAGTGGGTCCCGGGAAAAAAAGTTTGAAAAACACTGCTAAATTGCCCACAGTTCCCAACTGTTCTCACAGGAGATGTTGTAATATTTACGCGTACCCCATAGCTTTCTTTGGTAATAGCTGAGGGAAGCCTGCAAATTAGTCAGGAGCTCCAAGCTGAGTCTTGGAGTGTGGATCTCCGTGCTGAGGTGAGAGTGAATGGAGCTCTGTGATCAGGCTGTGTGTGTGGAGCTCTCTACTGAAGCTCGGAGTGAGTCAAGCTCCAAGCTGAGGCTGAGTGTGAGTGGAGCTCTGTGCTCAGGCTCTGTGAGGAGCTCTGTGCACAAGCTCTGCGTGGAGCTCTGTGCTGAGGCTCCGTGAGGAGATCTGGTTGAGGCTCTGTGCTGAGGCTCTGTATGGAGCTCCTTGCTGAGGCTCTATGCCGAGGCTCTGTGCGGACTGCATTGGTGTTAATAGCTGCCTTTGCTCTTGGAAAATATTGGTGCAATGGCCAGTCACAGTTACAAAACAAACAAGTAAAAACAATGCTATATCTAATTAAAATCTTGCCTGGCTGTAAACTAACATTTTCACTCACTGAATACTGTTTCCTGTCCAACATCTTCTTTTGCTTTTGAAATTGTTTCTTAACCAGCCAAAGTAAAATTCCCACTATGAAAACTGGAGGTTCAACTTCAATAAAAATTGCTAAGGACCGTCAGAGGTATTCATGTGATTAAACATGTTTGATGAAAAGACTCAAAAGCCACTCTGAAAGTGATGAAAGTAGAAATTGGTATATATATTGTATTTTCTATCTGTTACAGTAATGTTTTTAAGAGCATTGGTTAAGGTATATATTTGTTGCAGTAATATTATTAAATAACCTAGATTAAGGTATCCAGACTGTGTCTGCTAAAGGTGTAATTAAGAAGGCATAAAATGAGAGGTAACCATGGTTTCTAAGCATTTACGTCTTCACCTATAGAGGGCTAATGGAACATGGTTATGATTTCTCGAGTTTCCCTGGAGACTAGATAATTATGAGGGGTTGTATTTAGTCCTGGTTAAGCAGGCCATGTGACATCTTAGTGGGATGCAGATGATATAATTCATGGGAGGAGCTGGGTTTGTCTGTAGTTTTACAGTTTGCCATAGGATTTGAGTCTGACAAGACAGAAGCATTTTAAGTGGATTATAGAATCATAGAATTTACAGTGAAAAAAGATTCCATTCGGCCCATCAAGTCTGCACCGCCCCTTGGAAAGAGCACACTACCTAAACCCACACCTCTATCCTATCCCCGTAACCCAGTAATCCCAGCCAACCTTTTCTTTTTAGACTCTAGGGGCAATTTTAGCATAGTCAATCCACCCAACCTGCGCATCTTTGGACTGTGGGAGGAAACCAAAGCACCCGAAGGAAACCCACGCAGCCACAGGGAGAATGTGCAGACTCCACACAGAAAGTAACCCAAGTGGGAATCGAACCTGGGACACTGGCGCTGTGAAGCAACAGTGCTTACCACTGTGCTACCGTGCCGCCCATAACAGCAGTTTTGTCAAATGCTGCTTGGTTGAGCAGAAAGGTACTGGTTCTACTCCTGAAAGGGTCTCTCTCTCCAAATGTCTCTATATGACTGAGCAAGTAATCTGTTTGTTAACTTTATTTATAAGTGGCATTTGAACTGTATTGGGTTGTTTAATTGGAGTTAGTAGCAGGTATAGATAGTAAGTTTAAGCTTTTCCTTTTGTTTAAGAACTGCTTAACTGATAATTGTAAAGCTATTTATTTGATGTGAATGTGGTTAATTCTGTGTTTAAATTAAAATTTGGTTTAACAAAATAAGACACCTATTGGTCAGAGTCTTCACCCCTGGGTGAAGTATCCTTTCTTCACAGTTTTACAAATTGAAAAAAATTGTTTGGGATTCTCCTCCGGTATCCAAATGTTGGGTTCTGGTCTGTTATCCTAACACTAAACAATTGAGATTGACGATTCATCTCCATCAACAGCACCTAGCGGAAGGCCAGCGGTATTGTCTGCGTACTTTACTACTCTACCTTCTTACTCTCATCTGTGTCCAGGTGTAGGTAGTATGTGGGATAAAGGCCTCGGTCCATGCCTTTCTTGTCTCTCGTAACTCTGCATTTGATGGTCACGCCTTGTGCTGCAGGTGTCAACACAAACTTCTCTAGGTCCCCAATCTCTATGATGGGAGACTCTGACCTACATATGACACTGTCCTGGAAACAGAAGATGGGGGATCATTAGTTATGACGTGCTCAATGCTGTATTTTAGACTCGAGCAGTACACTTATGTAAACATTGCTCGTTCCATCTTTAGTTTAGCCATCAGTTAGCAGGTCATTGAATGACCCAGTGGGTCTCATTTCCAATATACACACAGTACAGCTTATCGACCAGCAGAGGATAATATCTATTTTGGAAACTGGCATCATCTCTTGACATTACAAGCAGGTTAGGCATGGTGGCAATTTTAACTCCCAGGTGGAGAACTGGCCCATCAAGTGTCTGGTCTGACTGGAAGCAGCAGAAGGGGCCCCATTTTAAGGGCCAACTCAGATGAACAAACCATGGCCGACTGCAAGACCAGGAGGTCGGTGGGAAGCAATGTCGAATCAAGCAGTCAGGAGGTCTTTGGCCAGGGGTTAGGTAAGAGTGAGGACATGTGTTGTAGAATAATCAGTCCTTTGGGAAATGGGTGGGAATGCGGAGACATCCAGGCAAGAGAGATCCACAAATTCATCCTGGTGCGAGGCAGAACACTTTGATTGCGCTGGACCCCGCGAGAGATAGTTTAAACATTATATTCAGGGGTTTGGACCAGATAGTTGCTGTTGGAGTGGCCACACTGCTGACGCACTGCTGAAGATGCCATTGGGGATCCTAGGATTCTGATTCAAATGAATGTATGATGCACCTGCCTGACTGATTCAGGCTCCTCATATCTCTGAAAAAATAGGAATTTTCAAAACATGATGGTTTGGGATCTGCAGTACTGTACCCGTGCTACCCGTTCCTGGTTTCCTCTGGGAAGTCTGCAATGGGTATAGTGGGTACAATCCACCGTTATCTATTGGTCTTCCTGAGTCCTCTCAGCTCTAGGTCTGAGGTGTACTTGATTCACAAGTTAATGGTGGAAGCATTTAGCTGACAATGCCATCTGTGTAAGCCTGGTTACAAAACTCCCATAGTCATCTTCGCCCATCTCCTATCTCAATGTCTAACTCCTTTCACTAGTTTAAGAAAATCATGAAAATTTCATTTCTTTGTTTTTTTAAAAGATATGAATTTCGAGTACCCAATTATTTTTTTCCAATTAAGGGGCAATTTAGCGTGGCCAATCCACCTAGCCTGCACATCTTCGGGTTGTGGGAGCGAAACCCACGCAAACGCGGGGAAAATTTGCAAACTCCACACGGACAGTGACCCAGAGCCGGGATGAACCTGGGACCTCGGCGCCGTGCTAACCATTGCACAACCGTGCTGCCTTCTGAAAATTTCATTTCTATGATCTCTGTTGAATATACCCTTAAAAGTTAGTCACGTGTCAAAAATATCCCGACTGCTTTCTTTACCCCACTCCGAGACCTTTCTCTAAACTATCGTCTGTTGTTGCTAGCCACAATCTCTGACTGACACACTTACTGAATTGAAATGTCTATGTTCCATCCATTGGGTGGATCTCAGTTTTGATTCAATCCTGAAATACCCGTCCTCTTAATGGCCCTGTTGTCATCCAGCTCAGAACCCATAGAATCCCTACAGTGGAGAAGGAGGCCATTCGGTCCATCGAGTCTGTACCGACCCTCTGAAAGGGCAGTCCTTTGAGGCCCAATTCCATTTTATTTATTTTATCCCTGTAACTCCGTGCATTGATCATGGCCAGTCCATCTAACCTGCATATCTTTGGACAGTGTGAGGAAACCAGAGCACTGGGAGGATACCCGCGCAGGCACAGGGAGAATGTGCAAACTCCATAAAGACAGTCATCCAAGGCCAGAATTGAACCCGGGTCCCTGGCGCTGTGAGGCAGCAGTGCTAACCACTGTGCTGTCCCTAAACTTATCAGAGCTGAACCAAATAACAGGTGGTTCAATGGGACCATGAAAGAATTTGCATAATTGCATAATTATACGAAATACAAACTCACATTGGTTGCTTTTTTCTTTGAAGATTTTCCTTTTCTGTTGCTGTTCTTTTGTGAGCTTGTGTTTTCTTCATCCTCATCATCGGAGCCTATCAGATCAGAGGTGCACAGTTACTCAGAGCCAGAGAGTATACCTCAGTCTGGTGCTGGGTGGGGGGCATCAGTATCACCCACGTACCTCATGCAAAAGCAAAATAATGCTGGAATTCTGAAATTAATACAGAAAATGCTGGAAATACGCACCAGGGCAGGTGGCATTTGTGGAGAGAGACACCAAACCTAGTTCCGTTGAAAGGTCATAGACCTGAAACCTTAAATTGTGTTTTCTCTCCACAAATGCTGCCTGACCTGTTGCATATTTACAGCAGTGATGTTTATGTATTGACGGATTTTATACTGACCAAGATTAGAAACTGACTCAGCGCATTAATGCAGTCAGGTTAACGAAGATAGTCAATCAAGATCATATCAGTGTGGCGTTCACTTGTTTACTTTATTTGAAGCTTATTAATGACTATTAATGAGCTAGAATTATCTCTTCCCATATTCATTTTGAAGCTGGGATACACTTTGGACTGAATGATCCCAGGCCTGTGGAAGGACCAGAGGCCAATTTGCAAAATAATGTTTATGGTCCACTACCTGGTGTGTTCCCATCTCTGAGTTATCGTGCTAGATGGAGGTCAATGTAACAGAGGCTACCTGCAAGTTGAAGATGCCAGTGAAATCTTCAGGAAGATGACAGGCCTCAGCAGGTAACTTCAGGTGGCTTCCTGGAGAGAGGCTGGGGTAGGGAAGGTGGTGGCCGCCAGGTGGGAGGGCGTTCTATTGGTGCCTTCTCACAGTTACCTTGGCACAGACTAACTGGGATTGGCCACAGGCCATCCTTTGTGTACCTCAAGTATAAAGTTCCCATTCTTCTATATCAGTCCCTCCATGGCCTCACCTGTCTTTATCTCAATACTGTCTACTTGATTGGCACCAACCTGCCTAGACGTCTTCAAGAGCACTTCCCAAACTAGAAAACTCCACTACCTGGAAGGACAACAGTAAGAAGTCTTACAACACCAGGTTAAAGTCCAACAGGTTTGTTTCAAACACGAGCTTTCGGAGCACGGCTCCTTCTTCAGGTCACCTGAAGAAAGAGCCGTGCTCCGAAAGCTCGTGTTTGAAACAAACCTGTTGGACTTTAACCTGGTGTTGTAAGACTTCTTACTGTGCTCACCCCAGTCCAACGCCGGCATCTCCACATCATGGAAGGACAACAGCAAGTATATGTGAAAACTGACTCCTCCAAGTTCCCCTACAAGTCACATATCCTGACATGGAATGATATCGCCTAGACAGCTGAAGTTATTTTACTGTTCCTTCACTGTCGCTGGGTCAACATCCTGGAGCTTCCACCCTAAGAACGCCATTGGCTGTACCTACACCACATGGACTGCAACAGTTCAAGAAGGCAGATCACCACCATCTTCTTAAGGGCAATTAAGGATGGGCAATAAATGCTGGCCTAGCCAGCGACGCCCACAGCTCCGGTATGAATCAAAGTAAAATATGCTGAAGGATATTGGTCACTCAGCATTGCATTTCCAGTCTCAGTCTGTCCGAATAAGTGTGTTGGCATTCTCACCATCCCTCAATCTCTATTCCTCATATGGGAATGTTCCTTTTATGACTGCTATTTGAGGCACTGGTGCCGCTGTCAATCTCCTGAACAAATGTAGGAAATCCGGGGCAGCCAGTCGCTAATCTTTCACACACGCATCCATCTGAATTCAACTATTGACTCAACTGAGGCTCTGCCATTCGAATCGGAGACTTAGTGCCAACCAGAGACCAAATAAACACATTTCAGGAGCCAGGTCAAAACAACAGGTACCTAACAAAGTAAAACCGATTTGTTGCTGCACGTGTGGCAGCACACCAAGGAGATTTATATCCCATTCTATCTCTGATGGGCGAGAGTCAGGTTGACGCAAGGATACCTGCAGCTTGTAACCCATTAACCTGACAATGGGATGTACAGCTGCTGTGAAACTTCTGGGGGTAGCATTTTCATGGAAGGGAGGGGCTCATCTGATCTTCGGTGAACAAAAACAGGCAACTTGAAGAAAGGGTGTCAACAGCCATTTCTCCGAAGGTTTATTTGGAAATGACTTTGGGAGAACGGGAGAATTCTCATGGACATTCTATTGAACAGTGGAATTCACGTGGTTTCTTTTCCTCCAAATACCTTTTCCGTCTTATCTCACAGGCCTTTGGGATGCCATTCCAAGTCCGGGCCTACCTATTAGTCATCTGTCACATGTCAGCGCAGCACCTAACCATTGATTGAGCTCCTCTGGGAACCATCACAACCAGGTTCAAGTGTGTTCACATCTGAGCTCAAATCCCAATGATCATCCAGCACTGGGTCATCATCGGGAGCTGGTACCTGGCTAAATTCTACCTTCCCTGGCCCAGAGATTCAGAGGGCAAATGTAGTAATTTTATAATTTCGCTGGACTGAGAGCAACAATGTCTATCCAAGTGCAATTCAAATCTGGGGCACGGCTAAAGAGCACCAAAATGGTGTCACCAAACCAATGGTATCTGACAGATATTCTCACATGAACTACTTCATGAAGCTAACACAGAATAACTATGGCATTGGTCTCTGCTCCAAGTATCTTAGAAACCTTTAGGAATCCATGGTCAGCCTTTTATTCTCTTATATGACTGAAAGGCGCAATTGAAGAGTCAAGGCCCAAGCAAGGTTATAGGTTAAAAACAGCAAGGGAGAAAGTGAGATATTTCAGGAAGGAATGATTTGGCTACACCAAGGGAGAGTGAGGTGATTCAGAGTTTTACTGTCCTGAATTAGGTGTAGGAAATAGAGTGATGGGTGGCAAGGTGGTGGCAGTAGTGGTGGGGGGTGTCATTGTAATATGGGGGTGATGGTGTAAAATGGGAGATATTAAATTGGCCACCCATTGTAAAGCACACCTAATATGCCCTATTCTCCAATGGAGCACATTGGAATAAGAAATAAATCAGGTGTATAATTGCCAACCAATTCCATAGTGCCTGTCTTACACCATCAGGCAAAGTTAGAATTGCACACCACACATCTTGGGATCAACACAGCCAGGGTGCAGGGAGCATAACTATCAGTGTAATCTTAAACAAGTAATCTGTTCTCCCAGGCTGTAGAATGTGATCACATCTTAGGGATAGGACAACCTTATTCACTTCGGGAGTTGAGTGTGGTGGAAGTGAGGGTGAGGGTCTGAGGTGAAGTGATAAGCTACAGGGACTGAAACTATTGTGACCTTTCTTTTTGCTCTTTCTCTCCTTTTTAACGGAACCAGCCTGGAACATGTTGGCCGTGTTCTTCTTCTTTTTCTTCTTCACTTTTGTGGGTTTTGGATTGGGTTCTGAGTCCTCGTTCTCATCCTGTTCTGATTGCGCTTCTGGGTAACGGAGAGACAGATAGTATGGAAGGAAAGGACAGAAGGATTAACAGCATGAGTCAAAAGATGGAGCAAAGTAAATAACTCAGAGTCTGAAGAAAATTAAAATACTTTGGGGATAATTTTGGTATTGAGCAATTGTGTAAAAAGGTTCACATTGATTCAGCTACTTGTTATGTACCTCTCCTGTACAGCCATGATTGAATGGCGGAGCAGACTTGATGGGCCAATTGGCCTAATTCTGCTCTTATATCTTATGGTCTTATGGTCTCCTGTTATGTTCTGTTATGTACCTCTCATGTATGTACTTGTTTGTTTTTTAAAATTCATTTTTACAGGATGGGGTGTTGTTGGTTAGGCCACTATTTATTACCCACCCCTAGATGTCCTTGTGACGGTGGTGGTATGTTGCCTTCTTGAACCACTGCAGTCCATGTGGTGTAGATTTACCCACTATGCCACTAGGGGCCCAGTGACCGTGAAAGAATGGCAATATATCTCCAAGTCAGGATGGCGTGTGACTTGGAGGGGAACTTTCAAGTGGTGCTGATCCCATGTATCTTCTCTGCTCTACTCTGCTCTGAGTTCGGTTCTTCTGTCCGTGTTTGAACCAAGGCTGTAATGAGATCAGGAGCTGAGTGACCTTGGCGGACCTTAAACTGAGTGTCAGTGAGCAGGTTATTTCTAAGTAAATGCCACTTGATTGCACTGTTGATGACTCCTTTCATCAATTCACTGAGAATAGACTGATAGGGCAGTAATTGGCAGGGAAGGATTTGTCCTGTTTCTTGTGCACAGCACATACCTGGGCAATTTTCCATATTGCTGGGTAGATGGCAATATTGTAACTATACTGGAGCAGCTTGGCTAGGGGTGTAAACATGTAAACATGTTTTTTTGGACTGGTTTAAACTGCACAGAATGAAAGAAGTGTCTTTCTCTACCTTCATTTCAAAAACCGTTCCAAGGAATAAACTCATTGATTATAGTTACCTGATGTCTTGGTAAAAGGGTCTTTTGGTTTATGGGATCTTGTTATTGAATTGGAACAGTTGAGGGGGAATTCATTAGGGGTTATACATAGATTACTGCAGCTGTGTGGGGTATTTATGTTTGTAATTGATGAAAAATTCTTGCTGTGTGTGTTTATACAAATGGTAACTAAATTTTTAGAATAAAGCTTGTTTTTTTGATTAAAAGTAACTAAGAAGTCCATTGAATAACACCTGATAGGAAGGCTCTTGCGCTCATCCTAATCAAAATCAATAAAACGTTATAGGTCAGGTGGACTCCATAATATATTTTGGAGTTGTTAAACCCTGGCCCATAACAGTACTATTGCCAGAATATTGTCAGAGCCCATAGCCTCTGCAGTATTCAGTGCCTTCAGCCATTCCTTGGTACCATGTGGTCAATTGAATTGGCTGATGACAGGTAGCTGTGTTGCTGGGGAGCTCTGTAGGAGACTGAGGTGGATCATCCAGTCGGCACTTCTGGCTGAAGATTATTGCGAATACTTCAGCCTTGTCTTTTGCATTGATGTGCTGGGTTCCTCCATTATTGAGGATGGGATATTTGTGGAGCCTCCTACTCCAGTGAGTTGTTTAATTGTCCACCACCATTCATGACTGAATGTGGCAGGACTGTAGAGCTTAGATTTGATCGGTTGGTTATATATCCCGTGCTACTTATGTTATTTGGCAGACAAGTAGTCTTGTGTTTAGCTTCACCAGGTTAACATCTCATTTTTTGGTATGCCTGGTGCAACTCCTGTACTTGTTATGTACGTCCCCAGTTATGTACCTCTCTTCATATTTATTCCCACTAAATTCCATTATACATTTAGTTAATCAACCAAAGTTCTAATGACCCTTATGTATGCGATAGATTTAAATTGACTTTGCTTGCCAAATCAACTTTGGAAGTAGAGACGTGATGTCCCTGATTCAGTGTTCAGAGAAGATGATGAGAAAAGTTTCCTTTATCCCTGGGGACAACTAGGTGCCCTTGGACAGAATTTAACCCAGAACTGGAGCACTAACAGTATCTGTCCAAATCCAGAAGTGACTTTTCCTGACCCAAGAGCACAGTAGCACAGATGGTAGCACGGTAGCACAGTGGTTAGCACTGTTGTTTCACAGCTCCAGGGTCCCAGGTTTGATTCCGGGCTTGGGTCACTGTCTGTGCGGAGTCTGCACATTCTCCCCGTGTCTGCGTGGGTTTCCTCCGGGTGGTCCGGTTTCCTCCCACAAGTCCTAAAAGACGTGCTGTTGGGTGAATTGGACATTCTGAATTCTCCCTCAGTGTACCCGAACAGGTGCCGGAACGTGGCGACTAGGGGATTTTCACAGTCACTTCATTGCAGTGCTAATGTAGCCTACTTGTGGCACTAAAGATTATTATTATCATTATTATTATTATTATTAAGACTCCATTGGAAAAAGAAACATTGCCATGGTGGCTATTATCTGGATTTTGACTTTGGACATCATAAATAGAGGAGTTGAGTACGAAAGCAGGAAGTTACTCGAAAGCTTTGGTCATGTCACAATAAAAGCATTACGCCCAGCTCTGGTCGACACATATTGAGTAGAATTTGTGGGTCCTTCAAAGGGTGCAGCAGAGTTTTGCCAGAAATCGTTCCAGGGATGAGCTACGAGGTTAGGTAGCAGGAGCTGGGATTCTTCTCCTTGGAGCAAAGGAGATTGAGGGGAGACCTGATAGAAGTGCACAAGATTATGACAGATTTAGATAAGGTAGGCAAAGAAAAGCCATTCTCAGCAGCTGGTAGCATGACCTTCCCAATAGCAATTAGGGATTGTTAATGAATTCTGGCCCAGCCAGCGGTCCCTTGAAAGAAGGAAATGTAAAAACGGACTAGGAAACACAGATTTAAGGTCCTGAGCAAGGGATATAGGAAGAAAATAAACATTTTACTCAGCAAGCAGTGATGATCCAAACCTCCCTCACTGCCCATGAGAGTGGTGGAAACTGAGTCAATCAATGATTTCAAAAGGGAACTGGATTGAGATTTGAGTGAAATAAACTTGAAGAGCTACAGTGATAAAGCAGGAGGAAGAACTGATTGGATTTGTCTACAAAGGGCCAGCATGGACTCAATGGGTTGAATGGTCTCCTTCAGTGCTATTATGGCTCCATAACTCTATGAAGCCTGCCCAGTTTTATATTGGCAATATACAAATTTCTGCATTTAACTCTGATGGCATCAATTATTAAATTTTGTAATCCATCTTCCAACCCAATAACTTGTCTAATTTTGGTCTTGGCAATGGTGCCAAACTTGCACAGTATCTGCTCAGCCCATATTTGCCATGTACAATCAAACAAGCACAGAAGGAGGCCATTTGGCCCATCCTGCACGTACCAGCACTATGAAAGAAATATCCAACTCATGCTTTTCCTTTCTTTCCCCTTAATATTCTAGATTTTTCCTTTTCCCGTATTTAATCAACCCCCTTTGGGAGTTACTGTTGAATCTGTTTCCACAACCCATTCAGGAATGCATTCCAGATCACATAACAACTCACAGTGTAAGAAAAATATAGGGTGGGATTCTCCAACCCCCCGCCGGGTCGGAGAATCGCGGGGGGGCGGCGTGAATCCCGCCCCCACCGGCTGCCGAATTCTCCGGTGACGGGGATTTGGCGGTGGTGGGAATCGCGCCTCGCCGGTCGGCGGCAGCTGGCAGCGGCCCCCCTGGCGATTCTCTGGCCCGCAATGGGCGTATTGGCCGCCTGTTTTCGGCCAGTCCCTCCGGCATTCAGGGGGAGTGGGGGGATCTGGCCCCAGAAGGTGTCCCCACGGTAGCATGGCCCGCGGTCGGGGCTCACCGATCCACGGGCGGGCCTGTGCCGTGGGGACACTCTATTCCACACCGGTGGCTGTAGCGGTCCGCCATTGCCGAGTGTGGAGACGAACCCCTCTGCGCATGCGCTGGGATGATGCCAGCACATGCTCGCGCTCCCGCGCATGCACCAACTCGCGCCGGCCGGCGGAGGCTCTTCGGCGCTGGTTGGCGTGGCGCCACTCCCTTTCCTGCTGGCCGGCGCAGCGCAAACCACTCCGGGGCCAGCCTAGTCCCTAAAGGGGCGGAGGTGCCACTCCTTCCCGCCGGAGTAGCCCGCCCCGCCGATTACAGCAGAATCCCAAGTTTGTGCCTCTTGTTACCAACTCCATTGCAGATAATCTACCTTTATTTATTCTATCATGGCCTCACTCCTCTCCCTCAGTGGGTGTTATCCCTATTATTCCATAGAAAGTAGAATTAAAGTGCTTTTAGTTGAAAGGAAAGAGTAATTGAGGAGAAAGTAAAGCTGACCTTTTTTACTGCTTTTGCCTTTTTTCTCACTCACGGCCTGAAAGACGAGGGTCGGATCCTTTTTTTTCCCAGTTTTGCCTTTGACCTTCGACTCGCATTTGTCTCCCTCTGAGTGGTAACCGATGAATGGTACAAAGGGTGAGAGAGTGAAGGAGAAAAACCAGTGAGGAGACAGAAAGAAGAAGCAGACGGAGAAGGATCGGGGAGGGAGCTCAGAAAAAAAACTGCTCTTACAGGAGACACTTGGCGACGTTTCAAACACTTCAATTTGATTGCCAATTTAATTGGGTTTTTGCAATTGTTCCAATGCACATCAATCACAGTGATAGAGGAGAGAGAGATTAACATCTCATTTGCAACATGGCACCTTCAGTGTAGGAAAGGCAAAGACTAAAAGAGCAGCAAAAGCCATGATACTGACACAAAGTGATTAAACCTCCAGCTTAAGACCTGCCCTATCAGCTATTCAAAGCCTATCATAGATACCCACCTGGTGGGGCCTGAGTGCATACACTGCTAGCCAGATAAACCTTCCTTCCCCAACATAGTCAATCAAGAAAAAGTTACGCACTTCACGTGTATATTTTTCTGTTCTTTTTGTGCGTGCATATTTGTATGTATATAGACTCTTGTGTTAGTGTGTGCTTTGCGAGTGTGTGCATGTGTGTGTCTATGTTTGTGCACATTCGTATGTATATATACCCTTGCGATTGTATGTGCATGTGTGTCTGTGAGCAAACATGTGTGTCTATGTTTGTGCACATTTGTATGTATATAAACTCTTTGTGTGTGCATGTGCCTGTGTGCACATACGTGTCTGTGTATTTGTATGTATATATACTCTTGTAGTTGTGTGCATGTGTATCTGTGTGCATACATGTGTGTCTGTGTGCATGCACGTATGTCTGTGTGCCCACATTTGTATGTTTATATATTCCTTTTTTATAAATTTAGAGTACCCAATTCATTTTTTCCAATTAAGGGGCAATTTGGAGTGGCCAATCCACCTAGCCTGCTCATCTTTTGGGTTGTGGGGGCGAAACCCACGCAAACACGTGGAGAATGTGCAAACCCCACATGGACAGTGACCCAGAGCCGGGATCGAACCTGGGACCTCGACGCTGTGAGACATCAGTGCTAACCACTGCGCCACTTGCTGCCCATGTTTATATATTCTTGTGTTGGTGTGCATGTTTGTCAGTGTGCATGTGTGTGTCTGTGTGCATGCACGTGTGTTTGTGTGTGTGTGTCTATGTATATCTGCGTGTTTACGCACATATGTGTCTGTCTGTATGTGCATGTTTAAAGCTCTGTGCTGAGATTATGTAAAATGACGCATTACAGGTTAGGAATTATATTTTGTGATATTACGGCTCAGATGCTTTCAAATGAAGGTGTTGAATGCCTCTTAATATCAAAGATATTAAGCTTTCGCATATTAATATCACACTATTAAATTTCCAAGTTTAATTCTTTCCTTTTGTTCAAATGTTCATGGTTTAAAGATACAGGGCGAGTCTCTCCGGTCCCAGCACCTGTTTCCCGGCCATGAGACATTCGCTGGCGGCCGGATTTTCTCTTCCCGCCGTTTGTCGATGGGATTTCCCATTGAAACCACTCCACACCGCCGGGAAACCCCCTGGTAAGCGTGTGTTGTTAGTGGGTAAAGAGAATCCCAACATCCGGAGAATTCCAGCCGATATGACTGCCCTGGCCAAACACTCGGACTTCACAGCAGTGAGTAAAGTGATTAGTAAAATAAGCAACACAATCATTGTTGCACACACTCAAAGTAGAATGGTGCCAAACACAGTCATACTCCACACTAGCCTAACTGAAACTATCCAACAGCACCCCTTTTTGGAGATGGTCACCCTCATGAATGATTTCAGTCAGTCACAATTGCCTGAGTGAGTTAGGATAAGTCAGGCTAATGAACAGGAATATTAAGAGGAAGGAAAAGGAAACAACAGTGTCAGTTGGTAGCATTGTTGCCTTCAAACAACAAGGTTCTGGGTTCAAATCCACGCCAGGGCTTGAGCACATAAAAATGAGGCCTGACACTCCAGTCAGTACAGAGGGAGTACTGCACTGTCTTCCGGATGCATCATTAAGCCTGTTCAAGTGGGGCAGCACGGTGGCGCAGTGGTTAGTCCTACTGCCTCACGGCGCCAAGGTCCCAGGTTCAATCCTGGCTCTGGGTCACTGTCCGTGTGGCGTTTGCACATTCTCCCCGTGTTTGCATGGGTTTCGCACCCACAACCCAAAGATGTGCAAGGCAGGTGGATTGACCACGCTAAATTGGCCCTTAATTAGAAAAAATGAATTGGGTACTCTAAATTTATATTAAAAAAAAAGCCTGTTCAAGTGGATGAAAAGATCCCGTGGCACTATCGGAAGAAGATTAGGGGACTTATCTAGGTGTTCCAGTCAATATCTGCCCCTCAGTCAATGTCATAAAGAAAATGTTCACTGCACTGGTAAATGTTGGTGGAATACAGATGTTTGTGATGCTGACGCAACAGAATTAGAACAACATGAGTTATTATTCACTTTCTGGACACCTACATTGTACACACCCAAATACATTCAACATGAACTGCTGCAAACAGCATCCACACATACATTGCCACCATAAACACCAACACATACCACTTTTAGCTTCTCCCTACACCCACGTACCACTTGAACACACGTACTGTCATAATCATATACCCAAATATATACTCAAGCACACACAGAATCCCATATAGTGAAGCATAGTGGCACAAACATGACCAAGCACACATCGCATAGATACACATGTGCACGTACACACACATATGCACACACACATATGCACAGCATGCAGACACAGGCACACACACACAATCATGCGACAGACAGACACATATACATACACACACTTACACCCACATACAGACACACACATACTCACATGTACACACACATGTACACACACACGTACACACACACATACCCATACATACACATGTACACACATGCACCATATATACACACATACGTGCACACTCATCTTTAAATGTGACCCCAAAATCTGCCTGACCTTTCTGTTTTGGCTTTTTCTCCCTGAGAACCTTCCTCTTAATACGTTTTGTAGAAGTTGCCTCTAAAAAGTCCTCCTCCATCCTGTTGTCGTTATCACCCTCATCTTCAGACTCTTCTGAATGAAAAGGACACATAAAGACATTTTAGGACAGCAAACACAGTGCCAGATATTGGAGATATCGCAGTGTCAGTGCAGCTGAATTGACATGTGTTATTACCTCATGTTGGAAAGAACTCATACTAGAAATATTCTGATATAATCAACAAAGATCTCCATGAACAGTTCATTCAGCGGGAGTGTGTGTGTGGGGGGGGGGGGGGGGGGGAGACATTGTATGAATTAACAGAAGTGTATTTATTAATAGCTGCCACAATCTCTGCATTTTAACGTTAGTTATTTATTTGGTTCAGTTATACTACATAGATGGACCTCATGTTCTCAATTGCCAGATTGCATTATTTCCTACTCAACATAAACAATAAATAGATTCATGACAGAGAATCACACCTCCACACAGTGACTATATCTAATGTCCCATCATGTCAAATCTTGGGCCAGAAATTTGCAGAGTTGGCCCAGCGTGGGTGTGGGCCTAGGTAGGGCGCTCCTTCGGAGGGTCGGTGCAGACTCAATGGGCTGAATGGTTTCCTTCTGCACTGTAGTGATTCTATTCTTCTTATCTATTCCCGCTCCAGACACTTTAAAAGTGGTGTGCGGGACCCAGATGTGGAAGTCCCATCTCCATACCCAACAGATCCAACTTTTTTTGCCTGGGGAGGGTGTCAGGACTGAATCACATAGAAGAGAATACAAAGTCAGCAGGACCACTTGAGTTTAGCGCTGAATGCACACAGACCCCATTTAGGCAGTTCCAAAGGCCTTGGGTAGGATTCTCTGTCCTGCCGCACACGTTTTCTGGTGCCATGTGCCCCCACTGGCAGCTGGATTCTCTGTCCTACTAACCGGCCAATGGGGTTTCCCATTGAGGGCAGCCCCACACCGTTAGAAAATCCTCAGGCATGACGCTGCAGACGCAATGGAGAATCCCAACAGTGGAGTATCCGGCCCCTTATCTTACAATGTGGGGGTCATGAATTGATGGAGCAGACGTGAGTTCTTTTGCAGGGAAGATAAGATCAGTTTAAGTGTCATAATCTGAAGTTTTTTCAAATCCCCTACTCATTAAACATGAAAAAATACAAGGGTTTAGACTGTCAGTGAGAGCTTTAAAAACTCTCTGCTGGATTGATTTGTTAAGGCATGGGTTAAGAGACATTCCAATTAGATGACTCATTGATGTTAAGTATCCAATAATTGACACTTATATGTAAAGGGGTTGCAGGTGGCTTTTGTGGCATGTGATGTTGGTGATAGAGTTTTGTATAGAATGCGTTCAAGGAAAATAAAGGTTTGTGAAAAGTGGCAGAACTCTTGACTCTTTACTCAACAGCAGCCAGAAGCTAACCGATTTGATTGACATCTATAGGTTGGAAAAACATTGCCATCTATTCACGCAGATTCATTAGACGTCTTTGTTAATATTTTCTAAAGGTTTTTATTATGCTATCATGAATGCATGCCTGAGTTTTAAAAGCCACAGTGATCTCTGCTGGGATTTTGAGTTTACAGTTTGATTGACATGTTAAAGAGGCTATAAAATTATGATCGGTCTTTGATGTGTGGTCTGAATACATGCTCCCTCTCACAAAAGGCCATCGTTCACTTGTTCTTTAGGTTTGCTTTCACTGAGCACTAACCTTTGTCCTCCTAGTAACACATTCTGCTATCTTACCATTATGCTACTATTAGCACCTTCTTCAGTCCTTAATGGCACCATTAACAATCCTTTTGTGTTGTGTCCATGACATCTTTGTCAATCTCTCCTTCACTCCACCCTATCCCTGACCTTCCATTCTACTTCACGCCATCTCCAACTATATAATCCATCGCATTTCTACCCCTCTTCAGCTCTGAAGAAGAACAGTCCATACATGTAATGTTAACTTTGTTTCTCTCCCCACAGATTCTGCCAGACCTACTGAGTTTATCCAGCAGTTTCCATTTTAATTCTGTATAGTAGCTTGTTCGTCTTTAAAAGAAATTGACTATTTGGAAGTTTTACAAGTTCTGAACAAGTTCATGAATGGGAGTTTCTTTCATTACCAAGTTTGTGGACTGTTCGAAGTTTTGTTCATCTCCACAGAGCTCCTTAAATTTGCCTATGGTGGATACTGGATGAATGGCTATGGTGGTGACATGGGGTAAGAGGTGGGTGAGGAGCATTAATTGGCATGGAGGTGGTATGGGGATATGAGTGCCTAATAGCTTTTAAAAAGACTGGGATGAAGCTGGGTACCAGGACAAAATAGTGGGCCTAATCTTAGATTCAATAGCCTTATGAATGCACACTCAACGCCTTATTTGCTCCAGATATTCAGAATGCACAAATGTGCAAATTGCTTTTTAAAAAAAATAATTTTTATTCTCCTCTTTTTTCACATTTTCTCCCAAATTTACACCCACCAACAATAATCAGTAACAAATATGTCAATCCCCATATCAATAACAACGATCCCATCTTCCCACCAAACCCCAACCATTAGCCCGCATGTTCACACAAACAAATGACAAAAAGAAACTAGGGATCACCCACAGTCACCATTAACATGCACAGCCCCCCTCCCCCCAACCCTCCCATCCACATGCCCCAACTAAGGGCAGCACGGTAGCATAGTGGTGAGCACAATTGCTTCACAGCTTCAGGGTCCTAGGTTCGATTCCCGGCTTGGGTCACTGTCTGTGCGGAGTCTGCACATTCTCCCCGTGTGTGCGTAGGTTTCCTCCGGGTGCTCCGGTTTCCTCCCACAGTCCAAAGATGTGCAGGTTAGGTGGATTGGCCATGCTAAATTGCCCTTAGTGTCCAAAATTGCCCTTAGTGTTGGGTGGGGTATTGGGTTATGGGGATAGGGTGGGGTTATGGGCTTGGGTAGGGTGCTCATTCCAAGAGCTGGTGCAGACTCGATGGGCCAAATGGCCTCCTTCTGCACTGTAAATTCTATGATCTATGAACTAATGTTCGATGTTGTCCAGTTCTTGAAAGTGCATAATGAATAATGCCCATGAATTGTAGAACCCCTCCATCCTTCCCCTCAGTTCAAACTTAATCTTCTCAAGAGTCAAGAATTCCAACAGGCCCCCCCGCCATGCCAGGGCACAGGGTGGAGACGTTGCTCTCCAACCTGTCAGGATCTGCCTTTGGGCAATCAACGGGCCAAAGGCTACAACATCTGCCTCCGCACCCGTTTCCAACATTGGCTGGTCCGACACCCCGAATATGGCCTCCCGGGGGCCCAGGTCCAGTTTCACGTTCACCACTTTAGAAATTACCCTCGTGAGGCGTGCTCTGTATACCACCTTCAGCTGTATCAGCCCCAACCTCGCGCACGAGGTGGAGGCATTCACTCTCCGGAGCACCTCACACCAGAACCTCTCCTCCATATCCTCTCCCAACTCTTCCTCCCACTTTGCTTTGATCCCTTCCAATGGTGCCTTCTCCTCTTCTAAAATTGCTCCGTAAACCACTGACACTATTCCCTTCTCCAGTCCCCCTGTCATCAGCACCTCCTCCAGCAATGTGGAGGCCGGCTCCACTGGGAAGCTCTGTATCTCCTTTCTGGCAAAATCTCGAACCTGCATGTATCTAAACAGTTCCCTCTGTTCCAGCCCATACTTTGCTTCCAGCTGCAAATTGCTTTTTTGCTACATCTTCTTTAACGCTTTTCCCTGAAAGGTGTGGGAAATTTGAGCATTTATCCCGCTTATGTGCATAACACTTACCCAAATTATACATTGTATGCTCGACCCAACCTCCCAACTCAGTAAGACCCAACTGACGGCGATGAGCATTGTCTACAGTTCTCACACTCACACAGATCTTAATATAATTTGTAGATCATAGGCTCAGAATGAATAGGTTTCCTCTACTGGGGTGGGTCCAGTACAAGTTAGGATGATCTTATCATTCAAAGGGAAATGAGGAAAGGGTAATGGAAATCTGGAACCTTCCCCAAACAATTCAATTCTTGCTCACTCATTGGAATAATGATGTGATTCTTTGGTCCTGAAATTCCAAGGCTAAGAAATTCCGGATTAGCCAATGGGAATGGCACCAACTTGGAGGATGGTTAAATGTAGAGTGGAGTCAAACATTTCTGGTTCTACGTTCAGGCGAGTCCCTTATCCAAAGACGGATTTCCCCGAGAGCAGCTGATGATAGCGATGGCTGACTCTGGGAAATTCAGTCTGGGAAAAGGGTCCTCATACACAAAGGACCTACTCCCTGCTTTGGGTGTGGGTACAGATTGCCACCTGTTTGTCCTTCCCCAATATGATAGACACACAGGATGCAAACTCGGACCTTCAACCAGCACATTCCATATCGGCTGTACCAATGTGTTATACCATGGACTTTCATCTCTGCTTTAAATAAGAAGCATGGTTTAAAAACAAAAACTATATGGGTGCGATTCTCCACCCCCCACGACGGGTCAGAGAATAGCAGGAGGGGCCTTCCCGACATTTTTCCCGACCTCCCGCTATTCTCCCCCCCCCCCCACGGCCGCCCCACGACACGAATCGCTGCTCGCCGTTTTTTACGGCGAGCAGCGATTCTCCCCTAGCCGATGGGCCGAGTCCCCAGGCCTTTACGGCCGTTTTCATGAACTCCAACACACCTGCTCTCACAGTTCGTGAAAACGGCCGCAAAGTGCCGTTCTGGAGAACCACGCCACCGATTGGCACGGCCGCACCACGGTCGGTGGGCACCGATCGCGGGCAGCGGGTCCGAACCCCGCGCACTCTTTGTTCCTCCGCCGCCCCGCTGGATCAGTCCGCGGGGCGACTGAGGGGCATAACGGCCTGCGCATGCGCGGGTTTCACGCATATGCGCGATGACGTCAGCCGCGCATGCGCGGATTGGACGGCTCCAATCCGTGCATGCGCGGCTGACGTCATCGTTTGCGTCAGCCGCCGTTAACCTTGGCGCACGGGCTTAGCGAAGTTCGCTAAGCCTACGATGCCAAGGTTCACGGGGCCCCGCTGCTAGCCCCGACCGGGGAGCAGAATCGGGTCCCGGGAGGGGGCACGGAGGCTGCCGTGAAACACGGCAGCCTTCACGACTCTCCGCATTTGCGGAGAATCACGCCCTATGGCTGTGATTGTCCATTTGGGAATTCTCCTGCTGGAGCTGAATTGCACCTGATTTGTGCTCCAAATCAGGAAGTGAGTCCCAATCCTTACACATGCAAATTTGTACATGGCGAGGGATTCTCAAGGGAATCTCGTTATTGGGCCATCATGTTGAGCAGGCCGCCCAATAGTGAGGTCCCGTAGATGGTTACCCCCTTTGCCCCCCCTCTCCCCCCCCCCCCCCCCCCCCCCACCCACTCCCACACCAGCAGAGTTAAATGCTGTTAGTTTCTAGCTGACCACTTCAAAGTTTCTCAACCGTGAAGAAAGATGAATGGAGCAATGTTGACAGCTGTGTCTGTGAAAGCTGTCAATCACATTCCAGTAAAATCATTGTCAAAGAAAAATGAATGGATTGGTTGCAGCTCAAATATGTGAGAGGGTTTATACCCAGCTGAGTGGTTTTCTGTTTCCCGGAATTGACAGGTGCTGCTTCCTCTGCCTGAACCAGCAGGTGTATTGTTCAGGTGAATGTTAAAGCAGTGATTTTTTTTTCACTGCCTCTGTCTGGACTTTTCTCTAGTCTCCAGACAGGGATCTCTCTACTGGGGAGCTTCCTGACAGGGATCTCTCTACTGGGGAGCTTCCTGACAGGGATCTCTCTACTGGGGAGCTTCCTGACAGGGATCTCTCTACTGGAGAGGTTCCTGACAGGGATCTCTCTACTGGGGAGGTTCCTGACAGGGAACTCTCTACTGGGGAGGTTCCTGACAGGGATCTCGCTTCTGGGGCATTTTTCGTAGGGGGTCACTGTATTCAGGGTGTTTCTGTGGGGAGTCTCTGGCGGTGAGGTGGTGGGGAGTCTGGTGGGGGTGGGGTAGGGTGGGAAGGTCTTGCATTGTTGGAGCGGACGGTGACCTTCCGATGGATTTTGGGGGCAACTCCCTTCATTACTGAAACATGGTTAAAGGATGGTCACGACTGGGAGTTAAATATCTGAGGGTATCAAACTATTCGGAAGGACAGAGTGGATGGTAAGGGAGGTGGTGTTGCTCTGTTATTTAAGGATGACATCCGGGCAATAGTAAGGGATGACATCGGTGCTATGGAGGATAAGGTTGAATCCATTTGGGTGGAAATCAGGAATAGTAAGGCGAAAAAGCCACTAATAGGAGTAGTCTATTGGCCACCAAATAGTAACGTTATGGTGGGGCAGGCAATAAACAAAGAAATAACTGATGCATGTAGAAATGGTACAGCAGTTATCATGGGGGATTTTAATTTACATGTTGATTGGTTTAACCAGGTCGGTCAAGGCAACCTTGAGGAGGAGTTTGTAGAATGTATCCGCGATAGTTTCCTAGAACAGTATGTAATGGAACCTACGAGGGAACAAGCGGTCCTAGATCTTGTCCTGTTTAATGAGACAGGATTGATTCATGATCTCATAGTTAAGGATCCTCTCAGAAGGAGCAATCACAATATGGTGGAATTTAAAATACAGATGGAGGGTGAGAAAGTAAAATCAAATACTCGTGTTTTGTGTTTAAACAAAGGAGATTACAATGGGATGAGAGAAGAACTAGCTAAGGTAGACTGGGAGCAAAGACTTTATGGTGGAACAGTTGAGGAACAGTGGAGAACCTTCCAAGCAATTTTTCACTGTGCTCAGCAAAGGTTTATACCAACAAAAAGGAAGGACAGTAGAAAGAGGGAAAATTGACCGTGGATATCTAAGGAAATAAGGGAGAGTATCAAATTGAAGGGAAAAGCATATAAAGTGGTAAAGATTGGTGGGAGACTAGAGGACTGGGAAATCTTTAGGGGGCAACAGAAAGCTACTAAAAAAGCTATAAAGAAGAGTAAGATAGAGTATGAGAGTAAACTTGCTCAGAATATAAAAACAGACAGTAAAAGTTTTTACAAATATATAAAACATAAGAGTGGCTAAGGTAAATATTGGTCCTTTCGAGGATGAGAAGGGAGTTTTAATAATGGGAGATGAGGAAATGGCTGAGGAACTGAACAGGTTTTTTGGGACGGTCTTCACAGTGGAAGACACAAATAAAATGCCAGCGACTGATAGAAATGAGGCTATGGCAGGTGAGGACCTTGAGTGGATTGTTATCACTAAGGAGGTAGTGATGGGCAAGCTAATGGGGCTAAAGATAGACAAGTCTCCTGGCCCTGATGGAATGCATCCCAGAGTGCTAAAAGAGATGGCTCGGGAAATTGCAGATGCACTAGTGATAATTTACCAAAATTCACTAGACTCTGGGGTGGTCCCGGTGGATTGGAAATTAGCAAACGTGACACCACTGTTTAAAAAAGGAGGTAGGCAGAGAGCAGGAAATTATAGGCCAGTGAGCTTAACTTTGGTAGTAGGGAAGATGCTGGAATCTATCATCAAGGAAGAAATAGCGAGGCATCTGGATAGAAAATGTCCCATTGGGCAGACGCAGCATGGGTTCATAAAGGGCAGGTCGTGCCTAACTAATTTAGTGGAATTTTTTGAGGACATTGCCAGTGCAGTAGATAACGGGGAGCCAATGGATGTGGTATATCTGGATTTCCAGAAAGCCTTTGACAAGGTGCCGCACAAAAGGTTGCTGCATAAGATAAAGATGCATGGCATTAAGGGTAAAGTAGTAGCAATGGATAGAGGATTGGTTAATTAATAGAAAGCAAAGAGTGGGGATTAATGGATGTTTCTCTGGTTGGCAATCAGTAGCTAGTGGTGTCCCTCAGGGATCCGTGTTGGGCCCACAATTGTTCACAATTTACATAGATTATTTGGAGTTGGGGACCAAGGGCAATGTGTCCAAGTTTGCAGATGACACTAAGATGAGTGGTAAAGCGAAAAGTGCAGAGGATACTGGAAGTCTGCAGAGGGATTTGGATAGGTTAAGTGAATGGGCTATGGTCTGGCAGATGGAATACAATGTTGACAAATGCGAGGTTATCCATTTTGGTAGGAATAAAAGCAAACGGGATTATTATTTAAACGATAAAATATTAAAGCATGCCGTTGTGCAGAGAGACCTGGGTGTGCTAGTGCATGAGTCACAGAAAGTTGGTTTACAGGTGCAACGGGTGATTAAGAAGGCAAATGGAATTTTGTCCTTCATTGCTAGAGGGATGGAGTTTAAGACTAGGGAGGTTATGTTGCAATTGTATATGGTGTTAGTGAGGCCACACCTGGAGTATTGTGTTCAGTTTTGGTCTCCTTACTTGAGAAAGGACATACTGGCACTGGAGGGTGTGCAGAGGAGATTCACTAGGTTAATCCCAGAGCTGAAGGGTTTGGTTTATAAGGAGAGGGTGAGTAGACTGGGACTGTACTCGTTGGAATTTAGAAGGATGAGGGGGGATCTTATAGAAACATTAAAAATTATGAAGGGAATAGATAGGATAGATGCGGGCAGGTTGTTTCCACTGGTGGGTGAAAGCAGAATTAGGGGACATAGCCTCAAAATAAGGGGAAGTAGATTTAGGACTGAGTTTAGGAGGAACTTCTTCACCCAAAGGGTTGTGAATCTATGGAATTCCCTGCCCAGTGAAGCAGTTGAGGCTCCTTCATTACTTGTTTTTAAGGTAAAGATAGATAGTTTTTTGAAGAATAAAGGGATTAAGGGTTATGGTGTTCGGGCCGGAAAGTGGAGCTGAGTCCACAAAAGATCAGCCATGATCTCATTGAATGGCGGAGCAGGCTCGAGGGGCCAGATGGCCTACTCCTAGTTCTTATGTTCTTATGTTCTTATGCTCAGCAAAGCGATCACCCAGTCTGCGTTTGGTCTCTCCGATATTGAGGAGACCACATTGGGAGCAGCGAATGCAGTAGACCAAATTGGAAGAGATGCAAGTAAAACGCTGCTTAAGCTGGAATGAGTGTTTAGGGCCTGGGATGTTAAGCATGGAAGAGATAAAAGGGCAGGTGCTACACCTTTTGCGATTGCATGGGAAGGTGCCATGGGTGATGGGAGAGGTACTGGGTATGGTGGAGGAAGATTATCTCAGAGCAAACGGTCTCTGCGGAATGCTGAGAGAGGGAGTGAAGGGAAGATGTGTTTGGTGGTGGCATCACGCTGGAGTTGGCGAAAAGGGCGGAGAATTATGCTTTGCATACGGAGGCTGGTGGGATGAAATGTAAGAATAAGGGGAACTCTATCCTTGTTCTGGGAGGGAGGGGAGGGGGCGAGGGTAGTGGCGCGGGAGATGGACCGCAGGCTGTTGAGGGCCCTGTCACATCTACATTTATCGCAGTTCACCCTCTGATGTTAGTTTCTCTGCTGTTTGGCCTTTCACACCTTTTGTTCTCTCTGGAGACTGCCATTAGCACTCTTTCCCTTTGGTTTCTGTGGCTAACAGCACCTGGTGTCCCTGGGTTTCTGTGGCTATGACTCATCCTTCATTCTCACTGCACAGTATAAATATTTCCCACTTTCTCTGTCTGTTAGCTTTGACAAAGAGTCATTGGACTCGAGACGTTAGCTCTTTTCTCTCCCTCCAGATGCTGCCAGACCTGCTGGGATTTCCCAGCATTTACTCTTTCATTTGTTGTGATGTGTTGGGTGCAGATGTTATTAGTGTAGGGTTTGTTGCAACATGTTGGTACAGATGTTTTAGAATAAGGGTTTGCATGCAAGTGTAATGAAATGAAATGAAAATCGCTTATTGTCACAAGTAGGCTTCAAATGAAGTTACTGTGAAAAGCCCCTAGTCGCCACATTCCGGCACCTGTTCAGGGTGGCTGTTACGGGAATTGAACCCACGCTGCTGGCCTGCCTTGGCCTGCTTTAATAGCCAGCTATTTAGCCCTGTGCTAAACCAGCCCCTTCATGTAGACGAAGCCCTTGGACCTAAATTCCTCTGGGTTCCTGCAACCTCATTCTCCCATCCTTTTTCTTTTTTTTTTTTTAAATTTAGATTACCCAATTATTTTTTCCAATTAAGGGGCAATTTAGTGTGGCCAATCCACCTACTCTGCACATTTTTGGGTTGTGGGGGCGAAACCCACGCAGACACGGGGAGAATGTGCAAACTCCACACAGACAATGACCCAGAGCCGGGATCGAACCTGGGACCTCAGCGCCGTGAGGCGGTTGTGCTAACCACTAGGCCACCGTGCTGCCCTTCATTCTCCCATCCTGACAGAAAACTGCTGGAAACTCATGAAAAATAGCAGAGATCAAACTGCATTGTTCCTGGGAACTTGCTGCCTTTTTTGGAAAGGCCAAAACTCCAGTAATATGGAGGTGCTGCGGTGTTGGAGTTGCAATCAATCTGCTAGGATGTTAAACCGAGGCCTGGTTTGTGTAAAAGATCACATGGCACTATTTGAAGAAGAGGAAGGGAATTTTCCTCCATGTCCTGGCCAATATTCATATCTCAACCAACATCAGTAAAACAGATTATTTGCTGATAATCACATTGACGTGATTTTGTGCAAATTGGCTGCTGCTTATCACTGAATACACTTCAAAAGTACTTGATTGGTTGCAAAGCATTTTGGTATGATCTGAGAACATGAAAGAATGAAATGAAAATCGCTTATTGTCACGAGTAGGCCTCAAATGAAGTTACTGTGAAAGGCCCCTAGTCACCACATTCCGGCGCCTATTCGGGGAGGCTGTTACGGGAATTGAACAGTGCTGCTGGCCTGCTTGGTCTGCTTTCAAAGCCAGCGATTTAGCCCTATATTAATCCAAGTTCCTTCTTTCATAGATTATCATAGTGGAGGCGGTGTTGCAATGTTACTGTCACTGGACCAGTAATCCAAAGACCCAGGGTAATGCTCTGGCAACCGTGTTTGAATCGCAACCACAGCAGAAAATTGAATTCAATAAAGAAAATATAAAAGATTAAAAGTCCAGTAATGACCATGAAACCTTTGTCGATTGTTGCAAAAATGCATCGGGTTCACTGATGCCCTTTAGAGAAGGAAATCTGCCGCCCTTACCTGGTCTGACCTACAGATGACTCCAGACCCACACATCAATGTGGTTGACTCTGAAATGGCCTGGCAAGCCACGGAAGGACAATTATGGATGGACAATAAATGCTGTCCTAACAGCGATGCCTACATTCCATAAATGAATGAAAATAAATGTTGTGGTATAGATAATACACACATTGTGGTTAATTTTCAAAATTGTGAAATATTGAGTAATGTACGGTGTTGGATCTGGCCCTCTGTGTGTGTGGCTGATGTACCTTGTTGTTTTTTGGATACTTTATCCACAGTGAAATAGGATGCAGGGTTCTCCTTCTTCTTCTTGGGGTCTTTGATGAACTTGGCGTACGGGTCTTTCTCTGGTCCCGGATCTTCTGGATCAGCCGTTGGTTTCTTTTTCCTTGGCTTCTTTTCTGCGGCATCCTCTTGTGTTTGCGTGAACATTCGGATGAGAGAAAGCAAGCATTGTCATTGGCGAGAGACTTCCAGGACAATCAAAAAGGAATCTGCGGAGCAGGGCGACACCGGACCTACCATCTGGGAGGGATTGGAGAACTATTGAGGATCTGTGCGGGCGGGCTCAGGGGGGTCAGGAATGATGATGGTAGCCAATAGACACACATTGAGGAAAGGTTTGATAAGCACGGACCGAGGATCTAACTAAAGCTTGAGCTCAGAAGCACAGGGTAGAGATCAAACACATTGTTATATATATGGGTAAACATGCCGTTCATCTCTGTGAACTCTGTGCACACTAAAAAATACACGCATAAATTCTGTTACGTTAATTAAACATTAACTTTTGAAAAATTAGTAATACTGAAAGGAGATGAAGATCCCTCCTCTAACAAATAGTTTGTAAGCCAACTCTATCTCCGTGACTGAACTATCTACTCTCCTCCATTCCATTTTTATCCAACCCTCACTGAAATACTTTGTTTCCTGTTCTAACGTTGGATTATCGCTGAATCGTTCACCTGCCCACTCCCTCCACAGACACTGCCGCCTTCCACACCTTGTTTCTTAATTTCAGAATTCCAGCATTTACAGCTTTCTCTCTGTTTTGTTACCTGTGGGGTAGGTAACATGTGCTACTCAAACCTTGGTTAGTGATGAAGTCTTCTGAATCTCGATGAAGTAGACTCGAACTCGTCCAGTAGTAACAAAAGGTTTATTGAGTAACTATAACAATAATTGCATGAGTTCTTTCCTTTAACTTTGATACTAGTGATGAGGTTAACAAGATCTAACTACGGTAACTATACGTAACTCCACTAGCCATCTGAACTAGTCTGCTATTGCCCTGGTCACAGTACACCCAAGAGAGAGACCCAATGTGGTTGCCTTTTATACCCCTGTTGTTCCTGCCCTCTAGTGATCATGTGGTGTTACTGATTACACATCCCCCTTTTTTTCGTGTTACATATTTTCTGTATGTTGTAAAGAAAATTGAACAAACATAATGGATGCAGTTTGCAAATGCATTACATAAAATCAATGAGTTAGTCCGTCAAATGTGAATACATTTAACCTCTTAGGTTTTTTTGCTTGCGTGAAATAGGTAGACAAATGATGTTATGTACAAGTTGTGATGAACTTGATGATTAATCAAAGCCAATTAACATTTATGAGTCCAATCTTAATTTAAAAAAATGTTGTGAGTCTATACTTTATGAATTTGTTCGGTCGAGTTGCTTTCTTCTTCTTTTGTTGAAGTGGTGATGTTGATGTTGTTATTTCTTCGTGAACGTCGTCAGTGTTCCTGTATTTAAGTAACCAAGAAGTCATCAATTAGGTATTTGAATGGTCAAATCACTTTGTTGTCTGATTAATGCTTTTTTTTTTCTATGCTTGCAGTAGCAATTCTGTGTTACATCTTTGTTGTCTGACCTGGACTTTTTCCTGTACTTGTGGTATTGATTCTGCATGTCATTTTTCTTGAAAGCTGGTTTGCTTGTTGGTTGTGGAGCAAATGTGAATTTGTGAGATTTGTTGTCATGCCATGGCATGTTTGTAGTCTTGTCATTGTTTTGCAGTGTGCTGTGGCATTGTCCTTCATGTGCAGAGTTGTACCATGTTGTACAGGTCGTTGTTTCATTGTTGTTGTTTCTGTCTTGGTCGTTTTCGTTGTCGTTCTTGGTGTTGTGCTTGTTGGTTCCGTTTTTGTTGTGCTTCTTGTTGTTTTTGTTGTTGTTCTTGTAGTTTTTGTTGTTGTACTTGTAGTTTTTGATGTTGCTGTCGTTGTTCTTGCGTCTGCAACGCCTCTTGTTGTCTTTGTTGCTCTTGTTGCGCTGCATGCTGTTTTCGTTGTTGCTGTTGTTGTCCTTGTTTCTCCTGTGCTTCTTGCAGTTTTTGTTGTTCTTGTTGCGCTCAATGAGTGTTCCGTGTGGATGATGTGAGTCATTGTCACAGTTATTGGTGTCAGTGTCCTTTGTTGGTATCTGTTACATTGAGTGTTTCTTCTTGAGAATTGCGAGAATTATCTGATGTTGCATTGATGTTGGTGACATCAGTCATTAGTGGTGGATTTGATTCCTCTGCTTTGCTTCCTTGGTACTCCTCTTCTAGAATCATTTCTGGTTCACTTGAAGTCCGAGGAGATAGGAGAGGTGCTAAATGAGTATTTTTCGTCAGTATTCACACAGGAAAAAGACAATGTTATCGAGGAGAATACTGAAATACAGGTTACTAGACTAGAAGGGCTTGAGGTACATAAGGAGGAGGTGTTAGCGATTCTGGAAAGTGTTAAAATAGATACGTCCCCTGGGCCGGATGGGATTTATCCTAGAATTCTCTGGGAAGCTAGGGAGGAGATTGATGAGCCTTTGGCTTTGATCTTTAAGTCATCTTTGTCTACAGGAATAGTGCCAGAAGACTGGAGGATAGCAAATGTTGTCCCCTTGTTCAAGAAGGGGAGTAGAGACAACCCCGGTAACTATAGACTAGTGAGCCTTACTTCTGTTGTGGGCAAAGTCTTGGAAAGGTTTATAAGAGATAGGATGTATAATCATCTGGAAAGGAATAATTTAATTAGAGATAGTCAACATGGTTTTGTGAAGGGTAGGTCGTGCCTCACAAACCTTATTGAGTTCTTTGAGAAGGTGACCAAACAGGTGGATGAGGGTAAAGCAGTTGATGTGGTGTATATGGATTTCAGTAAAGGGTTTGATAGGGTTCCCCACGGTAGGCTATTGCAGAAAATACGGAGGCATGGGATTCAGGGTGATTTAGCAGTTTGGATCGGAAATTGGCTAGCTGGAAGAAGACAAAGGGTGGTGGTTGATGGGAAATGTTCAGACTGGTGGTAACTGTTGGGTAAGACATCACTCATTTGTGTGCAGGGCTTTCCTCCTCGCCGCATAACTATCCATCTACTCTACATTCACCGATGCAACAAGTCACTGTTTACAGAATCTAGAATGTTACAGCATGGAATGAGGCCATTCACTCCATCATATGCTGGTTCATTGAAGGAGCTCTCCAATATTTCTTACTACCTTGCTGTTTTCCCAAATCGCTGTTTTTTTTTTGGTTCCTTTTGAAGTATTTATCTTATTTCCTTTTGAAGGTTACTATTGAATCTGCTTCTGCTACCCTTCCGAGCACAGCATTCCAGATGGGGCGGGATCCTCTGTCGGCGAAATCCTCCTCTTCACCGGCAGCACACTCGCACCTATGGATTTCCCGACGACGTGGGGGTGCCCACAATGGGAAACCCAATTGACTGGCTGCCGGAACGGAGGATCCCGCTGCCACGGGGGCGTGCTGCACCAGAAAACTGGCGGGGCGGGACGGAGAATCCCATATGTGTAAACAAAATCTCCTCTTCTCCCTGCTGTTCGTATAAACCTTATTTAGATTTAACTCTAGGTATGTTTGGATAACATTGTTCACTTTCAGAATGTGAACCAGAAGCATTATTTACCATTAATGACCATCGACAGGATGATCTCATTGACCCCCAAGAGGACCCCTGACCTTCCATCATCAGAAGCTTGGATCCCCGAGTGGATACTAGAAGACGGATCTATCGTTCTCTCATCTCCTCCTTGAGATGTGGACAAGTGATCACTGAAGAAAGATCGCTAAAGGTCATTCAGATCATTAAAGTCCATCAAAGCTGCATGCTGTCCATCCCATGGTAGGTTACACTGTGAGCATCAGGCAGTTCATCCTCATTCTTCATGTGCAAGCTTGGACATAGAGAGTGTCAGTTGTCTTGTCAATCCTGGGGATGAACATGTGTAGTAAGAAGGGTTAAGAGATGGGATATGCTAATGTATGACGTAGATGATGATGCACCACTGACACCAGTAAAGTCAAGTGTTAGACTCTCTCTCTCTATCAAGAGAGAGCGAGAGAGGTTGGAATCATGCCTGGGAGCTTCATGCTGACTCCATGTTTAGATGCATTACTAATAAATAAGTGTTAAGCAGATATCAGAGTATGTCTACAGCCTGTCTTTGAAACAAGTCCCATACCTTTTGTGATGTTGTATAAGTGTCAATGCGAACAATGGCATGTACCTTTTAAGAAGCTGCACAGTGACAGCCTTAGGACATCACCGTGTGTAAGAATGGAGATGAAAAGATAAAGTCTCCATGTTAACTGTTCATTATTACTTGTGATCCCTACTGCAGATGTTTACTGCTGTCCGTAACTTTGAGTCAGACACATGGTCAAGTAACCAGCCTATGTAACTGTTAGGACCCAGGCTAGATCAAAGCCTGTGCAGAGCTCTATATAGTTGTCAATAGTAATAAACTCCAAGTAAATGTGCTCGACCAGAACCTTTGTCAGACTCAATATCTTGCTTAGTGTAGATAGCATACAGACAGATCCTTGAGGTCAACATCAAGACCCTCAATATATATAGTGGCAGCAGACCCAAAGATGCCGTGACGATGCCAAGAATCCAAGATAAAAGGACACATTTCACAACATCATAGAGGAAATTTCAGAATGAATGTCTTTCCTGTGCATGCTGATGATTTCTGTGCATTTTTCAATATTTTATGACCTTACACAATTCACAATTTAAAAAAATAAATTTAGAGTATCCAATTCGGGGGCAATTTAGCGTGGCCAATCCACCTACCCTGCACATCTTTTGGGTTGTGGGGGCGAAACTCACGCAAGCACGGGGAGAATGTGCAAACTCCACACAGACACTGAACCAGAGTCGGGATCGAACCTGGGACTTTGGCGCCGTGAGGCGACCGTACTAACCACTTGCGCCACTGTGCTGCCCTCACAATTCACAATATTGAGAATGTATTGGAATTTAATACGCCCTTTTTCCCATTCTTAGTAATAGGTGAGAAGAATTGCAAGGTAACCCTTTTATATTATAAGCAATGAAATAACTTCCCTGGCCAGAGACAGCTGAATCTTACCAGTGGATCAAGAAGACACAGGCCTGCTCACTCTAGACACTCAGGGGTAGAACTCATCTTTGTGCAAAATTAATGATAACAAGTTGACAACTTTATACTGGCTTAATTTTTATTGAAGTTAATGGAAATAAAAATTTGTAGAGTTTAAAAAATGGGCTGCTGACTCACCATCACCCATTTTACATTATATTGCATTGCAAAGCCAAGATCTACCCCATTGGGTATACCCAGGAAGCACACACCAGAACAAGGATCTCATTATCATCCTGGTGTCACACTTTCTGATGAAATTCAAAAATAAATCTTCCTCAGAATCTCGCTGCACCCCTGCTGAGGGCAATGGTTATTGATGAAGCATTACACAGATAGTGGCAGAAATAATGTAGCTTTACATTCTGAATTTTGCTGAAAGAACAGACATTTTGCTGAAGTTTTCCACCTTGCACTCATTCGGACAAACACAAAAATGCCAAATTTCAAACAATCACAACGATTTATACTACAGGAGAAAGGGGTGCTGATTGGTTGGAAAATCAATGCTGATTGGCTGAGGTGTAGCCATCGAGTTTGGATCTTGGAGTTCTCCGTTGCCTGTTCCACGGCAACACCTCATCAATCAGAGTCGATTTGCCAGCTAATCAGCAGCCTTTCCTCTTGTAATTTAAATTGTTGTGATCTTTTGAAATTTGCTATTCTTGTGTTTTTGCAATGCGTTCAAGTTAAAAACTTCAGCAACATGTCTCTCTTTTCAACAGTATTTAAGTTCTGTACGGCCAAGTGCCTATTCGTGATATGTGAATCTAGACATTAAGAGTCAATAAACATTTGAGCCATGGATGACACCAACATTGAGCCTAACGCTATTGTTACCACAGCGACTACACACTTATACTTTCCAATCAATAGCCATCGATAGTGATTTCCTCCTCTGGCGTCAGAGAGGTCAGTTGTAGCTCACTGGTCTGCCTCTCTATTTCCAGTTTTTAGAACAGGTTCCAAAACTACTGAATAACCATACATCACATTTGGACATTTAGGCATGCAAATTTCCCTATTTGCATACAGTCCAGGAATGCCACACGACACATTGTGCTTCTGCCTCCCGATTGGAATGTCCTCACCTGTACAACAATTGGCATGACCAAAATGTCTTACTTTGATTCGCAGTCTTTGCTTCGACCAATGGCGCCTGTTCACCAGAGCGTTTACTCTTAGTCTTCTTCAGCTTCTTGTCTTCGGTGTTGGACTGAACCATCAGAGGCTCCTGACGTTTCTTCTTCTGTTTCTGCTCAAGCAGTGCACGCTGTGGGGACAGGTAAGACAGATTTTAGTCGGTATAGATTCAGTCATTGAGAATGAGAACTGTTCACGATTATGGATTAATTGGATACCTTCCCCACCCGTCATGTAGCATCTTTGCTGTCCGAGGATTTCTAATCATGGCTCAATGGGGAAAATAGATGAGGAAGGCCCCAAGAATACTTTCATCAGTATGGGGATTGAACCCATCGCATCATCATTTCCTTGAATATCAGCTGAGCTCCCATAGTTGTGTACCCAACCCCCGTTTACTTTCCTGCACTAATATCAATAAACAGTTCATTTCTGACTGTAAAATGTGAGTGGCAAATTTTTTGAACCGACTGGTGGGCACACCAGTCTCAGTTTGATCTCTGGCAATGATGTTAAATCTTTCTCTTTTATAAATTTAGTATACCCAATTATTCTTTTCCAATTAAGGGACAATTTAGCGTGGCCAATTCACCTACCCTGCACATCTTTGGGTTGTGGGGATGAGACCCACGCAAACACGGGGAGAATGTGCAAACTCAACACGGACAGTGACCCGGGGCCAGGATCGAACCAGGGTCCTCGGCGCTGTGGGGCAGCACTGCTAACCATTGCACCCCCTGGCATGCAGCTGAATCAACCCGTGATTTATGTCTCTTCTCTGAAAATTGTATGCTGAAATCCCTGAATGAAAATGAAATGAAAATCGTTTATTGTCACGAGTAGGCTTCAATTAAGTTACTGTGAAAAGCCTCTAGTCACCACATTCCGGCGCCTGTCCGGGGAGGCTGGTACGGGAAGCATCAATCTGTCCCAGAGAGTTTGCCTTGGAGATCAATTTGGATTGTGCAGAAAAATACTAGATCGTTCCAGTTGCAACTTCTTCAGTGAAAAAACCCTTTATTACTTCTGAAGCATTTCCACGAGTACCAACAGAGCAGCTCAATCTGTTATCAAAGTCACAGTTTGAGAAGTTAAGTACTGTCAACCACAGAGATTCACTAGCATGGGCTGACTGCATCAAACTAACTGGAGCTTGGCAGATCCAATGATCCACAAGTCCTGGACTTGTCTTTGCTGTTTTCTCTTTAACTTTCAGCTTGTCAAAGACACTGGTCCCTGCAGGGTGGGGCCCACAGGGGCTGACCAGATCCCCAGCTTGGTGCTCTCCCCCCAGCTCATCACCACCTGCTTCCGGAGGCCAAGTGACCAGCAGTGACATTTGCTGCAAAGATTAAGAAAGAGAAGAGTGCTGCATTTGTACAGGATTAAAATAAAAGTGATTGCTTGCACTGCAGGCCAGATTAGGGTAATGTTTCCTGCATGACACTGGGGACACTGACAAGTGCCTCAGTGGCTATGGGATTTATGGCACACATCTATAGCACATCCTCTTTCAAAACAGTTCAAGGTTCTCAGAACTTGGGAACAACGGTCTCCTTCCAGAATGGTTCTGCCTATTAGGGAAAACATGTATGTGTTTCCATTCACCTTTACCCAGGCCACCAGGAAGTTAGCCTTGACAGATTTGGGAGTTTAAAGATCAGACAAAGTTCAGCTGTAAACACTATTGCCTCTGCAATGGCTGATGTCCATTCCAGATATACACTTATCAACAGAGATCCTCATGTACCATCCCGGCTATGCACTTATCCACAAAGATCCTCATGTACCGTCCGAGATATACACTCATCCATAGGACTTCTCATGTACCATCCCAGATGTACACTTATCCACAATGTTTCTCATGGACCATCCCAGATATGCATTCATCCAGAGAATGAAGGAGCAGTGCTCCGAAAGCTAGTGTTTGAAACAAACATGTTGGACTTTAACCTGGTGTTGTAAGACTTCTTACTGTGATCATATTCATGACATTAGGAAAACTTGGAGAAGGGCAGAAAAGATTGTGATGGAGGTGTAGTAGTTACAGGATGAAGGGAAAAGAAAGGGATGTGTGAGTTTCCCTTACTGGAGGGGAGAGTGAAGCTAAGGAGGATCTATTAAAATTTTTTTTAAAATTATTGTCACAAGTAGGCTTACATTAACACTGCAATGAAGTTACTGTGAAAATCCCCTACTCGCCACAGGAAAGCAAGACTAACATGAAAGCAAAGATGGTCACTGCTGGGCTGAAGTTGGAAGAGGCCCAAAGAAACAGGGTGTAATTTCCTCTTTCAAGATGAGGGAGAAATCTGGCAGAGTAGACTGTCCGATCATTCAACTTTCACTTCCAACTTTCGCTTCCAATGTCAGGTGGATTCCAGAATGAATGCACATTCTACTTTGCTGGTGGACCACTCAAGGAGTGAAGGTGAGGATTACACCAAGTGAAGAATTGGAAGTGTAAGTGGGTGAAATTTGAGTTGGGCAGGAAGGCAAACTGGACGGTATTACATTGATCACCAATTACATACTGCATCTCTCAGTCCATTCCATTAGATTGAATGGGATGGAATCCGAAGTAGGGTATATAACTGGCAGCAGATATGATACTCTCCGCTTTACATTCCCATCCGAGGAAACTTAACGCCCAAGAGGACATGAAGAAAATAGAAAAGTGGAGATTCAGACATTGCAAGACGTCACGCTGATTAATAGTTGCAGGGGGCCAGGCCCTGCCTCAGGCTTGTGGGATGTCCAAAGTAAAGTCAGATGAAAAGTCTAAAGCAGAGTTACAGAGGCATGTAACATAGACAAGATTGGCAGTAACTGGGCTACCCTGAGAACCAGAACTTTTAAAACCAATGGATAAATTGAAAGTAAATATGCTTGTGTTCAGTAAACTGTGCTAAGTCAATTGCAATTTGTGGGAACATATTCTATACTGCAACAATAACTCTTTGGGAATGGATTTAAGCATTTGTAAATCCCTTGAACTATGGAATCTCAACTTCTATTGAATAACAAAGTCCATCAGCCCATCAAAATTGAATTTGAAACATTTTTTTTGGCTGCTCAAGTATTTCATTTATTAGATGTTCAAAGTATGCCAAATAAGCATATGCTTTGACAATAATCCCCCATCGATTACATGGGAAAAACAAGGAATAGTTTACTCAAAAAGCATGACTAGAAACTAAAGCAGCCTTTATTTCAAAGATTAATGTTTTGGAACGCCTGAGATTCCTAACATTGCCTTCAGAAGCCAAATCATTAAGATGAAGGGTTGCTGGGCTCTCTGGCATGTCGTTTCCTCACCATTTCTTCAGGCAGGCTACAGTTTATCTTGCCACTCTCAGCCGACTCCGACAGGGTTGTCATTACTGGATGGCTCTGAGTTTTCCCAAAGAAAAAACTGATCTACCGTTGCCCTGCTGTGGACTTTGGTAATTCTGGATGCTGCAGAATCACTTCTCCAATGTGCTCAGAGCTGCCACTTGAACTATTACTGGAAACAGAACCAAGCCGCCTCCTGTCATGGGTTCCTGCAAGGGAGCCATTTGAAGGAATGGCTGCCATTGCAATTTTTCAAACTACTATCAGGATGTCAACCCTTTCAACACCAAACAGGAACCCAAGTGTGATGACTGAAGAAGGTAAACGCTAGACCACAGGGCCCCTTGAAACAAACGAAGGGCACAAGGAACTCTCAGAACCCCAAACAAAAATCAACCGCTCCGGAGAAGATTCACCTTGAATTTGAAACATTAACCAGCAAGGAAATAATTAAAAACAGTTCATTCGCTAAAGAAGTAGGTTTCCCAGGGAGAAAAAACAATAGGAAAATGAATTGATCCCATGGGATACTAAAGTGTTGAATGTTGAATGTATTGACTTGTTACAGCTATTGAAACCGAGGCATTAAACAATTGAAAGTTAAAAGGTTAACACCTTCACCAAGATGAAAGGGGAAGGAACATTAGATCAATGCACTGAACACTCACCCACTAGTAATGCATAGGATTATATAAGATATAGGACGCAGAAACAGACCATTCATTCCAACCAATCCTTGATGGTGTTTATGCTCCGCTTCACCTCCCACCATCTTGTCTCATCTAAATCTATCAACCTAATTCTCTATTCCCTTCTTCTTCATATGTTTCTCTAACCTTTCCTTAAATGCCTCTATTCTATTCAATTCAACCACTCCCTGTGGTAGTGAGTTCTTTGGGTAAAGAGGTTTCTTCTGAACTCCCTAAAGAATTCCTCAGTGACTATCTGATATTGGCGGCCTCCATTTATGCTCCTCCCTACTAGAGAAAACATTCTCTCCATATATATGTCACAACTCACTTTTATATGTCCTCATATTATCAAAGGAAACTTCATCGCTGTGCATGCTCCCACCCTCTGTAACAAACGTTTCTGCCAACTCGGCAAATAATAACTGATGCAGAGCTGAGCGATGGAAGATGAAAGAAGATGAGAGAACTCTTCATTCAATGCAGGGTTTTGCTTCAGCCTCCAGTCAGATCCCAATCTCTCAGGGATTTCCACTTCTGCAGTACACTGTCACCATTGTTCCATACACCAAGCAACCGCTGGGATGTATTTTTAATCTGTTAGAGCATTTTACATATGGATTCACTGAAGGAGGTAATGCAGGCAAGCTGCAGCTCTCTCAGCTACATGTCGCCAGTGGACAGCTCAGTCTATCAGGAGTTCTCCCTTCTCTTACGCTTTACATCGTGGAGGTCCCGTTAATTCCATTCAAGTATTGTATTCCTCACGTGGGTCAAACTGCTAACAATTTTGATTGAGGGCTCCTTCTCCTTTTTCCCAATGACCCATTCAAATCCAACGACTCCACATTTCCCCAGGTCAGAGGAAACATATCTATTAAAAAAAAAATCCCATTCCCTTTTGTAAGTGAGTGCTGAATGTGGTTCCAACACCTTTGCAGGAGGTGCTTTCCAGATCGTAACTCTGTGAAAAACAAATCTCATCTCTTTCCTGTTTGTTTTGCCAATTACTTTAAATCTGAGTTCTCTAATCAACAACCCACCCGCGAGTGAAGACAGTGCCTCCTTATTTATTGTCAAAGAGGTTCATCTTTTTGAACTCCTTTTTAAAACTCCCTTTATTCGTCTTTGCTGTAAGTGTTTCCATATAATTGAAGTTCATAGAATTTACAATGCAGAAGGAGGCCATTCGGCCCATCGAGTCTGCACCGGCTCTTGGAAAGAGCACCCTACCCAAGCCCATACCTCCACCCTATCCCCATAACCCCGTAACCCAGTAACCCCACCTAACACTAAGGGCAATTTGTACCCTAAGGGCAATTTATCACGGCCAATCCACCTAACCTGCACATCTTTGGACTGTGGGAGGAAACCGGAGCACACACGGGGAGGATGTGCAGACTCCTAATAGAAGTCCCTCATAGAAGCACAGAGTCGAACCATAGAATTCCTACAGTGTAGTGGGAGGCCATTCAGCCCATCGAGCCTGCACAAACCCTCTAAAAGAGCACAATACCTAGACCCACTCCCCTGCCCTATCCCAGTAACCCCTTAACCCCACCTAATCTGCACATAATTTGGACACTAAGGGTCAATTTTAGCATGGCCAATTCACCTATCCTACACACCTTTAGACTGTGGGAAGAAAATGACGCAGACACGAGGAGAAAGTACAAACTCCACAGAGACAGTCACCCAATGCTGGAATTGAACCCGGGTCCCTGGCCCTGTGAGGCAGCAGTGCGAACCTCTGAGCCACTGTGCCACCCCAATCATCTCTGGTATAATTTTAGTGAACCGTGTCTCACCCTCTTTAAGTTCCAGCTATTTCCAAAAACATGGTGGCCAAGATTGGACACCATCTAGAGCAAACCCATTACCCCTACCATCCAGAAAGCCAGGTTAAGCTGATACATGGGAACACCACAACCTGGAGGTTCCCCTCCAAGTCACTCAGTACCCTGACTTGCAAATATATCGCCATTCCTTCACTGTCGCTGGGTCAAAACGCTGGAACTCCCTCCCTAACAGCACTGTGGGTGTACCTACACCACATGGATGGCAGCGGTCCAAGAAGGTGGCTCGCCAACACCCTGTCTGCTTCTCTCTCTACAGATGCTGCCGGACCTGCTGAGCTGTGCCACCATTTTCTGTTCTTATTTCACATTTCCAGCACCCGCAGTGTTTTGCTTTTATTTAAGCCGCCAAAAATACATTTGTTTCTGTGATCATCACTCCGCGAGCTGATAGCTCTGGGAAATGGAACACGCAGCTCACATCAAAGGGAACATTGTTACCGTCTTCACACTCCTGGTGGGAAGCCACGTCTATCAGGAGCCAATATGGTAAATTATAAGGGTGAAGTTCTGAGGACAGATTGTGTAAACCTGGTTTGAAATTCACTTAATTCGTACAGACTGAGGGGTGAAGTCGAGGTGTTTGGAATGTTATGATTATTTCAGGTAGGCACAGAGAAACTATTGGAAAATGACCTCAAATATAAAGCTAGTCCTTACAGAGGGAACTCAAGACGCACATTGTCATGCAAATCGCTTCCTCGGAAGGCTGTGTATTCTTGGGGAGGGGGAGGCAGCTGAATATTTCAAGCCTTTGATCAATAGATTATTGTTCCTTAAGAGTATCAAGGGTTATGGAGGAAAGGCAGGTGAATGACGTTGAGGTTCAGATGAAGCATGATCTAATTGAATGGTGGGGCAGGCTTGAGGGGTTGAGTGCCTCCTGCTGGTCCTATGTTCACACTGCAGTGCTCATTTGGATTTTTGCAAAGTGTTTCAGGAACGAGAGAGTCCCTCCTGAGAGAAATCCGTCAGAGAATTACCCTTAAAATGCCAGCACTGGGAAGACAGTAGTGTAGTGATAATGAAAGGATAAAGAAATAAAACCAAGCACTCCCAGGTCAGTACTTGGTTGTACAATCCCAAGGCTTGGTTTCCAATCTAGCCCAGAGTGATGTGTGAATGTCCGTAACGGCACAGTTAGATAGATAATATCCTCCACATTGCCCAACCTAAATACCTTAACGCAAACCTTAGAATGGACATCCCTAATATATCAGTTTGGCATTCTCCACATGCTTATGCAGTTGGGTGTCAATTTGTGTCTGATAAAACTCCTCTGAAGATCCTTGGGATGTTTTCCAACATTGAAGGTTGAACATAAATGGGTGCTATTGTTACAGCAGCCAATGTGTGTGCTCTCTCTAAGTGAGACTGCCAGTGTCACAGAGAATGAAAGATTCTGGAACCAGTTTGAGATGGCCAAAACCACTTCACTCAAGATGCATTGCTGGCATGTATCCCATCTGTCTGGGCTAGATTGGACACCAGTCCCCAGAAGAGTTTCTGATTTACAATCTGTTTACAGCTCAGTTTAACGTACAATGTGTAAGAGAGGTCACTTACCGGCCGGAGAACAATGTGATGAAAGCAAGCAAGGAGAACAGAGAAGGATTTGTTACAACAGACTGGAAGAACAATAAAGGACATCTTTAACAAGCAAGAGTATTGATATAATAAGAGTGAAAGGTTACAGATCATCATCATGGGGTGGAATAACGAATGAACCCAGTGCTGTGTTATAGAGAGCCAAGTTTCCACCATTGCAGTGTTTGTTAGTGCTAATTGTTCCCATTCCTTGCCTGAAGATACTCACTCATGCAGGGTTACAAGCCTTGGGTACCTCACCATGCACAAATCCAGCGTTTCTTCACTATATGGATATTGAATTGACCTTTTGCCCACGGAGTGCATTACAACTGGCCCAAATTCACCCTTCACCACACATCTCCACTTTACAGCAGGGCTCACTACACACACATACACACACACCCACACTCACAAATATACACTCATACGAGCACACACAAAAATAACACAAGTGTACACGCAAATGCAAATACACACATACAAGACACACAAGGATACAGACGTGACATGCAGAAATGCATATATATTAATTCCCGGCAAGTGGGTGTCACTGGCTAGACCAGCATTTATTAGCCACCCCTAATTATCCTCGAGAAGATGGTGGTGAGCTGCCTTCTTCAACCGCTGCAGTCCATGAAGTGTAAGTACACCCACTTTACTATTTGGGAGGGAGTTCCAGCATTTTTGACCCAGCAACAGTGAAGGACGACGATACATTTCCAAGTCAGGATGGTGAATGGCTTAGAAGGAAACATGGAGATGGCGGTGGTTCCATGTATCTGCTATCCTTGTCCTTCTATAGGTTGTATAGTCTGCGGGTGTGGGAGGTGCAGTTGAAGAAGCCTTGGTGAGTTGCTGCAGAGCATTTTGTAGATGTTGCACCCGGCTGCCACTGTGCGTCAGTTATGGAGTAGGAGAAGGTTCAAGGTGGTGGATGGACAATTGGGTCACATGCCCAGGTGGAAAATTCCAGCATGCAATAGCAGCATTCCAGTCTGAATCTGGGCCCAGTGGCAATGAAGGATATCGTCCTTTGCAGAAAGGGTGGACCCCCTGGCATCAGGATGGTACAGGAGAGCAAAGAGGGGCAGGAGGCAATGGAGGCCAAATCTTCAACGCAGTATCTACCGCTGAAGACAGATCTGCCTGGGGAGGGCTAAGAACACACGCTGCAGGAGACTGTGACTCTCCAATAGGACGGTCACAGATTCTGTACCTTCAGCATGGGTGTCCCTGTAACTTTCAGCTTTGATTTCCAAGCCCTGCCAGTGGCCACCAGTCACCATGGCCTTGAATTTCTTCACTTCTGCCTGTGGAACTTTGCAGCATCTCACAAATGGCTGCACGCCACTGCTTTCCTATGGTTATTGATGCCCTCTTTGACAGAACTGGACAGCATGTTCATTTAATGGGAGGCACAAATTTGTGGAGACATGGGGCACTGGCTATTCCTCCATCACTGGATTCTGCCAGAGGGATGACATCATCAATAGCATCCATGTGGCCATCAGGATACTGGCGAGCCAATGAGATCCATCAACGGGAGGGTTTTCATTTTCTAAATGATCAATTTTCTCCATTTGTGCCCTCACTTTCCTGACAGCTGCCATCATTCCATCATCCTCTGGCAATCCAGGTTGTCTCAGGTGGTGACTCCAACTACCAAAGTGCCTGGATGGATCTGAGAGGACAAGGGTCCGCCCTTGAAGAGATGGCTACTGACCCCTCCTCCTGTGGGAGCACTTGACAGGCACAGAGGTAATACAACCAATGTCATCAAAGGTTTTCCCTGGTGAAAATCATAACTTCTGCACTGGAGGCTGTTTTCTGACATGAAAACAAGCCCTGCTCCTCTTTCCTGTGTTGATGTCAAAGATTCAGTCCACATAAGTGTAGACAAGCAAGAACACATAAGACACACAACACACACAGCCACGTAACCATGTGTGTACCCACACACGTACGTACATACCCACACTCATATCCACATACATGCACACACTCATTATCCATGTGTACATATGGGCGGCAAGGTGGCGCAGTGGTTAGCACTGCTGCCTCACGGCACGGAGGACCCGGGTTTGATCCCGGCCCCGGGTCACTGTTCATGTGGAGTTTGCAAATTCTCCCCATGTTTGCGTGGGTCTCACCCACAATCCAAAAAAGAAGTGCAGGTTAGGTGAATTGGCCATATCTTTTTATTAAAACAGTAAAGAATGTATAGAAGGCCAGCGGTACAAACACTAATTTTGTGTTAAGAGAAACAGGGTACCCTCCCCTCAGTACCAACGTATAGGGAGAGGAGGTAGGAAACTCTGATTATTAAGACAGTTCGCAACACAGTTGTACAAAAAAGAAATGGTACAAGCACTAAAGTTTGTGCTGGAGAGACCAGATACCCTTGCCTCTGTACCAACAGAAGGGAAAGGAAGGGGGATGGTGAGGAGAGAAGGGAAAGGAGGTGTGGGGGGGGGGGGGGGGGGTGCGGGGGGAGGGGGGCGCGGGGGGAGAGGGGGGGGGGCGCGGTGGGGGGGGGGGGGCGCGGGGGGAGAGGAGGGGGGGGGCGGGGGGGGGGGGGCGGGGGGAGGGGGGGGGCGGGGGGGGGGGGGGGCGGGGGGAGAGGGGGGGCAGGGGGACGGGGGGGGGGGGCGGGGGGAGGGGGGGGCGCAAAATTGCTCCGTCATTGGAAAAAGAAAATTGAGTACTCTAAATTTATTTAAAAAAAAACATGTGTACACATCACCCCACCTGCATACAGACATTTATACATATTTGACTGCATACATACACAGGTCACACCGCATTTCAGGCTGCCCATCGACAGGCCTCTGTCAATGTCACAGTGGGTTAATCAGCAGGATTAACGAGGCAGTAAACTATTGCCTCCAGAATTCGACTGTTACTGTCCCGTGAACACCCATCACCTCCAGTGAGAATGTACTCCACTGTCTCAAACTCCAAACGTAGTCCCGGGATGAATTGGCCTCTCTCCAATCCTGAAATGACGGACTATCTCACTTTTAGTTTTAACGTGACTATGATGAATTTCTCGTTGTGATGTTGAACAAATTCAATTCTGGATATTTCTGGAATGCAGAAATTTGGATAGCATGGCTCCACTGACAGACACACTGTAGGTGAAAGGGAGGTGGCTGGAGGGGAGAGCTTAGCTGTTGAGTATATGGGAGCACGGGGCAAGGGAATCCTGACAAGCGTCTATTCACTTGCTCCTCCTGACCCCACACGGGTGGCACGGTGGCCCAGTGGTTAGCACTGCTGCCTCACAGCTCCAGGGTCCCGGGTTCAATTCTGACCTCGGGTGACTGTCTGCGTGGAGTTTGCACTTTCTCCCCGTGTCTGCGTGAGTTTCCTCTGGGTGCTCCGGTTTCCGTCCACAGTCCAAAGATGTGCAGTTTAGGTGGATTAGCCATGCTAAATTGCCACTTATTGTCCCAAGGAAGGGTTACTGGGTTACGGGGATAAGGTGGAGGTGTGGGATTACATAGGGTTCTCTTTCCAAGGGCCGGTACAGACCTGATGGGCTGAATGGCCTCCATCTGCACTGTAAATTCTATGATTCTATCATTCTATGATAAGGAGCTTTCCATCAATAACTACTTGTGTAGGATCCTTTTCCTGCTGTCATCGTCTCTAGCTGGTGTGCCTTTCCCCCTGTGTCACCTTTCTCCCTAATTAAAGAGGGACTCTGTTGGTTTTCAGCTTGGTGTCTTTCGTTGTCAGCTTGGAAAAATGAAATAGAAGATAATATGATCCAGGTACCCACCTGGCCAGTTTAACTGCCCACACACTCAGTTTCTCCAAAAGCTTGCCATTAAAATCCTCACCTCACAGTGTCAGAAATAACACAACAGAGACATCCAAAATATCAGACTCTGCGATGAGAAAAAGCAAATAAAGACTATAGAAGCCGAGAAACCATGTGGATTACAACCAACAGGAACTCAGTAAATGATTTATTTGAAGCAAATAAGCGCTCGTAGGAATTGGGGGCCAATGTGTTAACTGGCCAAGCAGCACAGGGATATTTCAACCAGCTACTGGTCACAACAGTCATGCCACATAAACTGGTGAGCATTCGTGCTTTACATCATTCCTGAATAGGCTTGACGCGAAGCGAACTTGCATTTATATGGCACCTGTTTCTGCCTGTTGCATAGTGAGATCCCACAGCCACAGTGACCCACCTGCTCTTTGTTCAAGTGGCTGCTCATTATGTGTGCATCTGGATGTTGCGTGCTGGGAGACTATTGGGCAATTATGGGCATCAGGTTTGAGGCTGCTCCTTCCCCCACACACTTGTTAAGCAGGAATAACCCGATGGTGATTTGTTTTCTGCATTGCCACAGTGATTGCACTGCCGTATTAAATTGGCTGCAAAATACCCTTGGATATCAGAGGCCATGGAAGGTGAGATATAAATGTATGTTTTTCCATTATTTTTGTTGAGGAAATAGTAGAGACCAAATGTGTCGCTCTCCCGCCGCTGAGATCACTAACTCGTTGGTCAGTAGGGGTAGAAACTACACTTTGTGCGGCATCTCATTGCGCTGCTGCACTTCGCAACTTTCTCTTTGGCAATATTTCTATTCAGTTACTGCCTTTGACTCTGGATGCAATTAGCAGATATCCAGCCAGAGTCAAGCAGTTTCCTTTGCTTATTGGCACCTCGCAGTACAGCAGCTCATTCAAAGTTCTAGCAATGAAGTACAAGTGGAGGATTAGAGAAGATATTCTTATGCCAATCAACATGCCACATCGTGCATTGATTTTTTCTCTCTATTTTATATGATTCCTACTCCATGCTGTAGTTTCAGTTTCATCCAGATGATACTGGGCTCAGAGGGTTCCATTATAAGGGAAGGTTTCATTAACCTGGTTTACATTTGTTGGAGGGTAGAAGACTACATTGAATGGTATTGATTATAACCACCTTGGCTCCCATTGTTTGGTGATATAGTTAACAGTCCTCTCTCCTTCAAATCTGTTGTCATCATTCCTCTCCTCAAAAACCAACACTTGAACCCTCTCTCCTTGTGAACTGCTATCGCCCCCATCTCCAACCTTCCTTTCCTTTTCAAAATCCTTGAACCTGTTATTGTTTTCCAAATACCACTCACTCACCTATATTGGTTCCCAGTGAAGTATTATCTTGAATTTAAAATGTTCATCCTCGTGTTCAACTCCCTCCATGGCCTCAATTCTTCTTGTTACAATCCCAGTTGATCTTATAACTGAACGGGAAGGTTCCAGATGGAACCCTGGCTCTAGAGACCGTATTACGTCTTTTTAATCAAACGTGGAGGAACATAGTCACAGGACTGCTAATTAGATTTAACAACAAGAAAGAAACATGTATGTGGCTAGCACTGCTACCTCACAGCTATAGGGTCCCGGGTTCAATTCCGGGTGACTGTGAGGAGTCTGCACGTTCTCCCTGTGTCTGCGTGGGTTTCCTCCGGGTACTCCGGTTTCCTCCCACAGTCCAAAGATGTGCAGGTTAGGTGGATTCGCCATGCTAAATTGCCCCTTATTGTCCAAACGGTTAGGTTGGGTGACAGGGTGGAGGTGTGGTGCTCTTTCAAAGGGCCGTTGCAGACTCGATGTGCCGAATGGCCTCCTTCTGCACTGTAAATTCTATGGGCGAGATTCTCCGCAAATGCGGAGAATCGTAAAGGCTGCCATGGGACAGACCGTGACCCACGGCAGCCTTCACGCCCACTTCCGGGGCCGATTCTCCCCCCCGGGTGGGGCTATGAGCGCGGCCCCGTGCGTCACGGCGGCACAGCCTTGACGACGGTCGTCAAGGCCGCACGTCAAGCGTCACGCCAGCTGATGCGGCCGATGACGTCTGCCGCGCATGCGCAGGTTGGACAACGCCAACCCGCGCATGCGCAGTTGCCGTCTTTTCCCTCAGCCGCTTCGCAAGACGTGGTGGCTTGATCTTACGGGGCAGCGGAGGGAAAAGAGTGTGTCCGTTACGGACGCACGGCCCGTGATCGGTGCCCACCGATCGCGGGCCTATGCCCCCCTTGGCATGGCCGTGGTACTGCCGTGCCAATTGGGCCCTCAGATGCCCCAAACGGGCGCCCGTTCCACGACGGCAGCGAGCAGGTGTGTTTGCTGCCGTGTTGAAACGGGCGTGAAGGCCCGGCCGCTCGGCCCATCGGCCTCGGAGAATCGCCGCTCGCCGTAAAAAACGGCAAGCGGCGATTCGTGGCGTGGGTCGGGCGTGGGGGGGTGAATACTGGGAGGGGGTGAATAGCGGGCAGGCATGACAAATGCCCGCTATTCTCCCACCCGGCGTGGGGGGCGGAGAATCGCGCCCTATGATCCTATGATCTATGATCCTATGTAAAATTGATTGCAATACAATACTCCTTCACTCCTCCTTTAGCTTAACAATTATGCACAGGCTTTAAGATTAATATGGATGATAAAGTATATTTGAAGCTACAATTATCTCATTTGCACACAAAGTTAGTATTTACGGATTTCCCTTCAGAATCCCCTCAGATGCTTGTCATATGAGAGTTTCAAAACTCTACTCCCGAAATACACTTTAAAATCTTCTTTCGTAGGAATATATTTACTTAGCGGCTCTCCACTGAAATCCCCTCCACATTTTATAAAGGATCTCTTTTGACCAGAGTTTCTGCTCCACCTTTAACAGTGAGTCCATTCCAAGGTTTTGCACAAAGCCCTTTAGGTTTTTGTTGCCTTGACTGACTTTCACTTACACCAATTCTGATATCCAGCCAATACCTTCTTCCCAATTACATTACAATCTGTTCACAGTGGGTTGTAAGACATTCCAAACTTTAGAATTACTTCAGAAACGTTTTTCTAACATTCTCACCAACCGATTCCTCCTCAGCTTTGTCTGGGGCCCATGAACAGAATCCTGTTCTACTTCCAGGTTTCCAAACCTAACCGAACCTTAGTTCTTTGTGAGCTCTTTTTCTTGCATATTGTCCAATTACATAGCTTTTCTTCTAGCAAAGCCGAGAGAGCTGGTCTTGCTCTAACTTTTTCCAAACAGAGTTGGGGGAGAGCTGGTAACTGCTCTGTGATTTGGTTGCAATGGCTCCAGCTTCCAGCTAAAAAAACTAAAGAAGAAAGAACGCTTTTTCCTTTACCTTACAAGCGCCCTTAATTGTGAAGCAACTATATTTACCATGTACACCGCAGCTCTCTCAGCACAATAGAACCCCAGCTGGATCTGAAACTAAGCCCCACATACACAAACATCTTTGTCCAGCATGAAATCTAACTATAGGTTTCTTTCAGGCCATGAAACATAAAATTAAACCTAACTAAACTAGACCTTATTTATAATGTTTACCAATGCAAATATAATTCCCTTTTATAGTAAAACTTGATTTCCTGATTTCCTAACACCCTATCAGTGAAATCTCCTCTGGCCCTACAATCCTTCAAGATATTGCCACTCATCTAATACTGCCCTCTTGAACATCCCATCATGATCATGTCTTCAGGTACCTGGACCCTAACCCAGAAATTCCCTTCTGAAACCTCTCCAACTCTCTTTCATTCTTTACAACACCCATTTAAATCTACCACCTTTAATAAACTTTTGGTTATCTGGCTTATTATCTCCTATGCCTCACCTTGTTTTGTAACACTCCTGTGAAGTACATTATTTTTATTGATGACACCATAAGACCATATGAAATAGGAACAGGAGCAGGCCGTTCAGCCCTTCGAGCCTCCTCCACCATTAAATAAGATCATGGCTGCTCTAACACTCACTAAGTCCACTTTCAAGCCTTCCCCCCGTAACCCTTGATTCCCCAACTGATTAAAAAATCTTTGGTCTCAATCTTGAAAATGTTCAAGAACTTGGCCTCTACAGCTTCCTGGGGTAAACAATTCCATAAATTCACCACTCTTTGAGAATCATAGAATCATAGAATTTACAGTGCAGGAGGCCATTCGGCCCATTGAGTCTGCACTGGCCCTGGGAAAGAGCGCCCTACCCAAGCCCATACCTCCACCCTACCCCACACCTCCACCCTATCCCTGTAACCCCACCTAACCTTGTTTGGACACTAAGGGAATAAATTCTTCCTCAAATCCATCTGAAATAAGCACTCCCTTATTCTGTGACTATGTCCTTTGATCCTACACTCTCCCATGAGTGGAAACATCTTCCCAACATTTATCCTGTCTAACCCTCTAAGAATCTTAAATGTTTCAATCCTATCACTGCTCATTCTTCTGAGTGCCCAGGAGTACAGACACAACCTGTTTAATCTTTCCTCATATGGCAGTCTTTCCATACCTGGGACCATTGTACTGCCTCAAATGATAATATATCTTTCCTGAAATAAGGGGTCCAAAACTGTACATCATATTCTAAATATGGCCTCACTAATACCTTGTTCAGTTGAGGTATCTTGAAATAAAAGCCAGCATTCCATTTGCCTCCCCTATTACCTTCTGCACCTGTATGTTAGCTTTCTGGGTTTCATGAACAAGGACGCCCAAGTCTCTATGTGCTCCAGCTTTCTGCAGTGTCTCTCCGTTGAAATAATAATTTGCCTTCTCATTCTTTCTTCCAAAATGAACAATCTCAGTTTCCCATATTGAATTCCATTTGCCAATTTTCTGCCTTCTCACTAAATCTGTCAATATCTCTCTCTAAGCAATTTATATCCTCCTTATAACCTGTCCCCCACATTTGTATAATCCACAGTACACTCTGTTCCTTCCTCCGAATCATTAATATATATTGTTAAGAGCTGAGGTCCTAGCACTGATACCTGTACCATTGGTTACTGTCCTTCAACCTCCGAAAGATCCCCTTTTCGCTACTCGTTGCTTCCTGTCAGTTAGCCAATCCTCTATCCATTCCAGAATATTACCTCCAACACCATGAACTCCTTTTGTATGGAACCTTATCAAATGTCTTTTGAAAATCTAAATACACAACATCGACTGGTTCTCCTCTATCCACTCTGGCTGATATTCCTCAAAGAACTTTAGCAAATATGGTAGGTTTGAAACAGAGAATTCAGGTTAAACCGAAATTCAATCTTGGTTAGTCGACACTTTAAGTACTGTGTACAATTCTGATCACCGTATTACTGACACATTACAGAGACACTAGAATTAGAATTAGAACAGTACAGCACAGAACTGGCCCTTCAGCCCTCGATGTTGTGCCAAGCAATGATCACCCTACTCAAGCCCACGTATACCTATCCCACTAACCCAATAACCCCCATTAACCTTATTTTTTAGGACACTAAGGGCAATTTAGCCTGGCCAATCCACCTAACCCGCACATCTTTGGACTGTGGGAGGAAACCGGAGCACCCGGAGGAAACCCACGCACACACGGGGAGGATGTGCAGACTCCGCACAGACAGTGACCCAGCCGGGAATCGAACCTGGGACCCTGGAGCTGTGAAGCAGTTATGCTAACCACCATGCTACCGTGCTGCCCCCTTTAGCGGGTGCAAAAAAGATTTACAAGGATTATACCAGAACTGCAAGGTTTAATACATCAGAAAATCTTTAATATAAATTAGGAACAACAATGATCCTCATGGGATCCCACTTTCCACCTTCTGCCACTGTGAATAACTACCCTTTACCCGTACTCTCCATCTTTACCTCAGCCAAGTTATTCATTCTGCTACAGATGATGTGTGACCTATCAAAGTGCGTCAAATGTTAAAAGGATTTAATAGGGAGACCATTTCCTCTGGTGATTAATCAAGAATGAGGGGGGAATTATCGCAAAATTAAATTTGGCCCTTTCAGGGGGGGGGGGAAATAACGTAGCAATTTGTTCAGCCGAAAGTGGCAGTGGGAAACTCAAATTCTCTCCCACATGAGGCTGTGGGGGTGCTGGGACAATTGGAGCTTTCGGCGTTGAGATTAATTAAAGCCCTGTCGGATGAGGGTATCAAGGAATAGGGAGCAGAGAGATGACCTACTGGAGCGTAACGTTCTTGTATATTTTTGTACTAATCACTTTGAGGGTGACATCCGTTCTGTGGTGAAATGCTCCATATGTACAGTCTGAACTATCATCGTAATTCCCAGCATGATGCATAATCATAGCCACTTGATGCAACTCAGTTCCAGAGAAAGGACAAGTATTAGCATGACCCTGCCCCAGAGCTCTGATGTTGAGGTGACTGAGTGCGTGCAGTATAATGCTGAGAACAGCAGGATTGCTGGCGACAGATGGCGCCAACCACATCCCAGAATATTATCATCTCATACTGACATGTGGATGTAATAAAGGTTTGTTTGGTTCCAATTTGCTTCCCCTTCATCTCCTAAAGCCACTGACTATTGTTGGAGTACACATTACCATGTGTGATAGTTACCCCTTAGTGGCTTCCCCAAGTGGTAAATCTTCAAGCGTGTCATCATCCCATTCATCCCATCGTGCCAATTGGTCACATAGTTCAAAATTTCTCTGCCTTTTCCATACCCTCCTGATCTTTCATTTTGAAATCTATAATTGCCTTTCCCGGTGAAGGATATTGTAGATTTTGCATCGAGTATCATTCCTAGTCCGACAATACACCACCAATAAACCTTCAGCGTAAACGAAAATCTCTTCATTCTCTCCCTCCATTCTTGTTGATCTTGAATTTATGTTCTGTAGTTAGCAAATCAATGGAAAAAGTCCCCCCCCCCCCCGCCACCCCCCCCCCCCCCCACCCCCCGCCCCAGATTTGCTTATGAAAAACCTCAACCCACCTCCCATTTAAAAAAAATTGTTCATGGTATGTGGGCATCGCTGGCTGAGCCAGCATTCATTGCCCATCCCTAATTACCCTTGAACTGAGTGGTTTGATCAGCCATTTTAGGGGGCTAAACCACATTGTCAACCACATTGCTGTGGGTCTGGAGTCACATATAAGCCAGACCAGGTAAGGATGGCAGATTTCCTTCTCGAAAGGGACATTAGTGAACCAGATGGGATTTTTTAACAATCAACAGTGGGGTTCACGGTCATCAGTAGACTTGTAATTCCAGATTTTTATTGAAATCAAATTTCACCATCTGCCATGGTGGGATTCGAACTTGGGGCCCCAGAGCATTACACTGGGTGTCTGGATTACTAGTCCAGTGACTAGTAAGCCCTGCTAGGCCCGTTGCTAGTAAGGACCCTGAATGAGGCGAGGGAGGGGGGGGGGGGCTTTGCCCCGACGATGTCTCGAGCAATAATCTCACTGATCCTGAAGCGGGATAAGGACCCCCTCCAGTGTGGGTCTTACAGGCCGATCTCGCTCCTCAACGTGGACACAAAATTGTTGGCTAAGATACTGTCCAGGAGGGTGGAAGATGTGGTCCCGATGGTTATCCATGAGGACCAAACAGGGTTTGTGAAGGGGAGGCAGCTGAATGTTAATGTGCGGCGGCTCCTTAATGTCATGATGATGGCGTCGGCGGATGGGGAGATGGAAATAGTAGCATCGATGGATGCGGGGAAAGCTTTTGATCGGGTGGAGTGGAGCTACCTGTGGGAAGTGTTGAGGAGATTTGGGTTTGGTGAGGGATTCATTAGCTGGGTGAGGCTGCTGTATAGTTCCCCGAATGGTGACGAATGGGAGGAGGTCGGAGGACTTTCGGCTGTCCCGGGGGACGATGCAGGGGTGCCGCTTGTCTCCCCTGCTCTTCGCATTAGCGATTGAACCCCTGGCCATGGCGCTGAGGGATTCGAAGAAATGGAGGGGTTTGTGCGGGGAGGGGAGGAGCACCGGTTGTCTCTGTATGCGGATGATTTACTGTTGTACATCGCGGATCCGGGGTGGGGGGGGGGGTATGGGGGGGGGGGGGGATGCCAGAGGTGTTGAGGATGCTTGGGGAGTTTGGGGATTTTTCGGGCTATAAGCTCAATGTGGGGAAGAGTGAGCTGTTTGTGCTGCACCTGGGGGACCAGGAGAGGGAGATAGGGGAGCTCCCGTTGAAGAGGGCGGAAAGCAGCTTTAGATATCTTGGTGTCCAGTTAGCTAGAAGCTGGGGGGCCCTGCATAGGCTAAACTTTTTGAGGCCGGTGGAACAGATGGAGGAGGAGTTTAGGAGGTGGGATGCGCTGCCACTCTCTTTGGCGGGCAGGGTCCAGTCAGTTAAGATGACGGTGCTCCCGAAGATTTTGTTTCTCTTTCAGTGCCTCCCTATATTGATTCCGAAGGCTTTTTTTAGGAGAGTTAATAAGAGTATTCTGGGGTTCGTGTGGGCGCGGAAGACCCCGAGAGTGAGGAGGGTATTCCTGGAGCGAGGCAGGGAGGTAGGTGGTTTGGCGTTGCCCAACTTGTGTGGGTACTACTGGGCTGCGAATGTGGCAATGATTCGTAGATGGGTGATGGAGGGGGAGGGTGCTGCATAGAAGAGGGTGGAGGTTGCGTCCTGTGTGGGCACGAGCTTGGAGGCATTGGTGACGGCACCGCTCCCACTCCCCCGGCAAGATATTCCACGAGTCCAGTAGTGGTGGCTTCCCTCAAAATTTGGGGGCAGTGGAGGCGGCATGGGGGGAAGTGAAGGCCTCAGTTTAGGCCCCAATACGGGGCAATGACCGGTTTGCACCAGGGAGAATGGATGGTGGGTTTTTGAGTTGGCATAGGGCAGGCATCAGGCGGATGGGGGACATTTTCCTCGACGGGAAGTTTGCGACTTTAGAGGAGTTGGAGGGGAAATGGGGTCTCCCCCCGGGAATACCTTCAGGTATATGAAGATTAGGGCGTTTGCTAAGCGGCAGGTGGCAGAGTTTCCGCTATTGCCGCCAAGGGGGGTGCAGGATAGGGTGTTCTCGGGGACGTGGGTCGGTGAGGGTAGGATCTCGGCAATTTATCAGGTGATGCAGGAGGGGGAGGAGGCCTCGGTGGAGGAGCTGAAAGCAAAGTGGGAGGAGGAGCTAGGGGAGGAGATCGACGAGGGGTCGTGGGCGGACACCCTGGGGAGGGTGAACTCATCCTCTTCTTGCGCACGGCTCAGCTTAATTCAGTTAAAGGTGCTGCATAGGGCGCACATGACTGGGGCCAGGCTGAGCCGCTTCTTTGGGGGTGAGAACAGGTGCGGGAGGTGTTCGGGAGGCCCGGCGAACCACACCCACATGTTCTGGGCGTGTCCGGCGTTGGAGGGGTTCTGGAAGGGGGTGGCGGGGACCTTGTCCAAGGCGGTCGGTTCCAGGGTGGAACTGGGCTGGGAGCTCGCTATCTTTGGGGTAGCATCGGAGCCAGGAGTGCAGGAGGCGAGAGAGGCCGGTATCATGGCCTTTGCGTCTCTAGTAGCCCGGCGTAGGATTCTTTTACAGTGGAGGGACGCCGAAGCCCCTGACCCCAGAATCCTGGATTAATGACATGGCCAGGTTAATCAAACTGGAGAGGGTCAAGTTTGCCCCGAGAGGGTCGGTACAAGGGTTCTTCCGGCGGTGGCAGCCCTTTCTCGATTTCCTGGCAGAGTGTTAGAGGGTGGCCAATCTCAGCAGCAACCCGAGGGCGAGGGGGGGGAGGGGGGGGGGGGAGGAGGGGGAGGGGGGGAGGGGAGGGGGAGGAGGGGGGAGGGGGGGGAGGGGGGGGGAGGAGGGGGAGGAGAGAGGGGGAGGAGAGAGGGGAGGAGAGAGGGGGAGGATAGAGAGGGGGAGGAGAGAGGGGAGGATAGAGAGGGGGAGGAGAGAGGGGGAGGAGAGAGGGGGAGGAGAGAGGGGGAGGAGAGAGGGGGAGGAGAGAGGGGGGGGGAGAGAGAGGGGGGGGAGAGAGCGGGGGGGGGGCGAGAGGGGGGGAGAGAGGGGGGGGAGGAGAGAGGGGGGGGAGGAGAGAGGGGGGAAGAGAGGGGGGGGGAAGAGAGGGGGGGGGGGACGAGAGAGGGGGGGGAAAGAGAGGGGGGGAGAGAGAGGGGGGGGGAGCGAGAGGGGGGGGAGAGAGAGGGGGGGGAGAGAGAGGGGGGGGGAGAGAGAGGGGGGGAGAGAGAGAGGGGGGGGGAGAGAGAGGGGGGAGAGAGAGAGGGGGGGAGAGAGAGAGGGGGGGGAGAGAGAGCGAGGGGGGGAGAGAGAGGGGGGGGGAGAGAGAGGGGGGGAGAGAGAGGGGGGGAGAGAGAGGGGAGAGAGAGGGGAGAGGAGAGGGGGAGAGGAGAGGGGGGAGAGGAGAGGGGGGAGAGGGAGAGGGGGGGAGAGGGAGAGGGGGGGAGAGAGAAGGGGTGGGGAGAGAGAGGGGAGGGGGGGGAGAGGGGGGGGGAAGGGGGGAGGGAAGGGGGGAGGGGGGAGGGGGGTGGATTATGGTTCTGTTAATGGGGTTTGTTTTTGCGACTATATGTTTGCTACTTTCTTTTTTGTTATTAATTTATTGCTTTGTATTGGGAGGGGGGTGTTCTTTCTGTTTATTTCTATGCCTTGTTTATTTTATTGTTCGAGAAAATTTGTTGTTGAAAAATTTGAATAAAAATTATTTTTAAAATAAAATAATTGGAAAAAGGGGACAAGGGTACAAATTGGAAAAAGGGGACAGGGACACAAATTGGAAAAAGGGGACAAGGGTACAAATTGGATAAAGGGGACAGGGGTACAAATTGGAAAAGGGGACAAGGGTACAAATTGGATAAAGGGGACAGGGGCACAAATTGGATAAAAAGGATGTGGGGAAAATTGAATATGCGGTGCAGGGGTTCAAATTGGGTAAAGGGGTCAGGAGTACAAATTGGATAAAAGGGACAAATTCGATAAGCGGGACAGGGGCTCAAATTAGATATAGGGGACAAGGGTACAATTGGATAAAGGGGACAAATGTATAAAGTAGATAAAGTGACGGGGTACATATTGGATAATGGGGACATGGATTCAAATTTGATAAAGGGGACGAGGGTACAAATTGAATGGGGGGCAGAGTAAAAGTTGGATAAAGGGGACATATTTACAATGAAGCTGCAAAACGGCTGTGGTGGGGAGTTTGGGCTGAATTTCTTTCCCTAACTGAATTTATCTTCTGACCCTTCTGGTGTTTTTCTAAATTTTTCCAATTAAAGGACAATTTAGCATGACCAATCCACCTACCCTGCATCTCTTTGGGTTGTGGGGATGAGACCCACGCAAACACGGGGAGAATGTGCAAACTTCACACAGACAGTTCCCAGGGCCGGGATCGAACCCGGGTCCTTGGTGCCGTGAGGCAGCAGTGCTAATCACTGCGCCACCGGGCAGCCCCGATCCTTCTGCAATATATATTTTACTACGAGGAAAAGAGCCATCAGTTTAAACATAGAAGTGCAGGATTTATGTAACAGCTGTTAAAGAAGACACTGAGTAAAGCTTTCTCAAATACTCGTCAAACATCTCTTCTGAACTATCGTTTCTTTTGGAAATTAAATCAATATGTTCCAGTTCATAAATGCTTTGCTTATGAGGCAGATTTTTGCCAACAGAGTCTCTTTTGATGCGAGGTGGTTTCCATTTTGTTCTCAGAGAGCTCCGTCAGTTCTCTCTGACAGCACTGTCTCCATGAGCTGCCTTGTTGTGGTCCGCACATTTTTCGTCCTCTTTGATCTTTCCCATACTTTGGTCTGAGTTGATGCTGAAGATGCTGATTGGAGGATCTGCTGTCGCTGTCACACTATCAAGAAGTTAAAAACATACTGTGCTTTGCAGGGAGAGCACTTTCCTGCAGCAGCTGAAAGCATAAGTCAGTCTAAATCTCCTTGAAAGTCGCGCCTTAAACTGAACAATGTTTGGGCAGTGATGTGGTATTTACCAGTGCTACAAGCAGACAGAGGTCTTGTGGTGCAGTGGGTAGCATCCCTGCCTGTTAACCAGAAGCTTTGGGTTCAAGGCCCACTCTAGGGTGGTGCATTCATAACACAGTCAAACAGGCTGAGTGTCAACCTGCAAATCCTGGATCAAAACCCGGGAACTTCTCTGACAGCACCATGGGCGTACCCACCACATGGACTGCAGTGGTTAAAGAAAGCAGCTCATTATAACCTTCTCAAGGGCAATTAGGGATGGCCAATAAGTGCCGGCACATCCAACGATGCCCACATCCCTTGGATGAATGTTAAGAAATTATTTCCCTCACTCGCCAATAACACGTGAGAGAGAGAGAGAGTAATAGTGAGAGAGATTCGTGGTCAGCTTTGTCAAGAACATTGGAGTCTCCACCATCATTATCCCAGACTATAACATGCCTGTAAATGTGCATGTTGCCACGGGAGCTCTGACAACTGGAGTGAACTGGAACACCTCACTACAACAAGCAGATATTCCTTGAATGCAAGATTTTCCTACAAAGTCCACAGCCCAGCTTCGCTCTGATCTTCGTTGAACCTTGTTGCCCTTTCACTGCCAGATTTATCTGTTAATTTAGATGTCTAACATCCTGTTTTTCAGGGTGGGTTGTATCCCCCTTTTGGGTCGGGTCAATTTCAGTATAAATCTGAAATTGGTGATCCCCTCCTCACATGAGTTGCACTTTGCCTACACCCTTTCCTGGCATTGATGTTGCTCACTGAATGGTTTTTAGTTCACTTTAATTTGCTGCCATCATTCCTGCTGTAGTGATCTGGAATGCAGTGGCTGAAAAGGTGGTGGCAGCCCATTCAATAGTAACTTCCAAGGGGAAGTTGGAAATATGTATAAATTGGAAACATTTACAAGTCTTGTGAGATCTTGTGATGCATTGGGTACCGTCCTTGCCTCTGAGCCAGAAGCTCCGGGTTCGAGACCCACCCCAGGACCTGATGGCCAAGGAAGGTGCCTTCATAAAGCGGATGAACAGGTTGAATGGTCAACCTGCAAATCCTACCAGTGGCTGGCGGTAAGAGCGGGAGAGCCTCCTGATTAGCCACGTGATGGAGAAAATGTTGAAGCCCCTACCATCACAATCCATTGCTTCAGACTGAAACACGCATGGGAAAGTGCGCATTGTCATCGAAACGTAGGCCGGAAAATTCCGGCCATTCACGCCGGCGGGATCTTCCAGTTCCCATTGACAGTGGGCCCCAGCCGAGTGTTCATTGGTGGTGGGGAGAGTGCAACAACAGGAAACCCCGCTGACAGCGGTGGGAGCAGAAACTCCCGCTGATCGCCAATGGCAGGTTGCCTCTGCCACCGTGAAACATGCTGCAGGGGGCATACAAAATCCTGCCCATAGTCCTTCTGAGTGAAGTATAACACCATCACATGGGAACGAGTGAGGGAATGGGACTCATTGGATAGCTGTTTCAAACTGCAGCGCAAGTACATTGGGCTGGATGGTTCCCTTCCGTGTTGGAAGATTCCATGAACCCACAGTAACTGCTTCCCAAGGGTGAATGTGGGTGGAGTAATAATGAAGAAATGATTAAACAATACGACCTGTATTCTCTGAGACAGGACTGAATGATCACATGGTGATTGTAATGTTCTTGTCGAATGGCGTGATTTATATTACAAGAACACTTGTAGCTAAAGCTGTAAGCGATTTATTAACATTAACTGTGGGTTAGATATATACAAAACAACAAATGAATAATAGTATGAGCATGCACAAGCAACCTCTCCCAGCTCCCCAGTCAGTCTGAGGTCACCGGACTCTAACATTCACTTATATACCAATAAGACTCCTAGTGGTCAGTCGGTGAATTACAACACAAACATGCTATCACTGTAGTGATCTCCTCAATTTGACGGGCTACAAAGATTGACCAAGAACGAGTTTGGGCACTTTCAATCAAAAACCTGTGTATAGCCCTGTTGCCTCACGGCGCCGAGGTCCCAGGTTCGAATCCCGGCTCTGGGTCACTGTCTGTGTGGAGTTTGCACATTCTCCCCGTGTCTGCGTGGGTTTCGCCCCCACAACCCAAAGATGTGCAGAGTAGGTGGATTGGCCTCACTAAATTGCCCCTTAATTGGAAAAATGAATTGGGTATTCTAAATTTAAAAAAAAAAAACCTGTGTAAGCATTGGTGACAAAACATCTTTAAATATGATTCTAATCAGTCATGCATTTCATAATAAAAATCAGACCTGTATTTCTATCACACCTTTTATGGACACCCGGAAATGTTACAACCAATTAAGTGCTTTTTCAAAAGTAGCCACAGCTGTAGATGAGGAAACACAATAACTAATTTAGGAAATGTTACCATTTGAGGTGTCTACTGCTCCCATGAATCAGGTACTTAGTGAGATGAAGGGAGCATGCTGTTTCTTGAATTACAATCTAATTTGCAAGAAGACCAAGAAGAACTTTGTCTGGTTGGACAAAGTCCGAGATCGACTTCCAGAGTACAGCGTCAAAATTCAAAAACACAAGCGTTGTTCCATGGTGTCAGGTTTAACATAACCAGAGCATCAAGTATATGGTGAAGGTATTCAGACAATGCAGGAGGAAGTAGAGGGGATTTTGAAAGCAAAAAGATCAGAGAACAAAGAAGAACTGAGAACATTCTGAGGGATTGTTGTGTGTTACTCTAAGTTTAACCCTGACTCTGTTAACACATTTGCGAGACAGCATCAATTCAAAGTTGGATAGGTTGGGAGCGGTCTGTGGAATATCAGGAAGCATTTAAAGAAGTGAAGACAGTATTGATTAGTGATGTTCCTTTGACTCACTATAATCTCAAGAACAAAATCAGATTTTGTGTGCGATGTCTCACAAGGGCTAGGTGCGGTGTATTGCTATAATCTATAGAGAGTTGTGAACACAGCCCAGTTCATCACGCAAACCCACCTCTCATCCACTGACTCTGTCTACACCTCCCGCTGCCTTGGGAAAGTGGGCAGCATAATCAAAGATCCCTCCCACCTAGGTTACTCTCTTTCAAACTCTTCCATCAGACAGAAGATACAAAAGTCTGAGAACACTCACTAACAGATTCAAAAAGAAGCTTCTTCCCCGCTGTTATTAGAATCCTGAATGACTCTTTAATAGACTGCACTGATCTCTCCACACATCTTCTCTGTTGTGTAGTGCTACACTCTGTATGCTTCACTTGACGTCTGTGCCTATGTACTTTCATTGTGTATTTATCGTGTGTCCTATGTTTTTCATGTATGGAATGATCTGCCTGGATTATATGCAGAATAATACTTTTTACTGCACCATGGTACATGTGACAATGAATCTAAATCTAACAGGATGGAGGACAGTGTGGAGAAACCTGCAGCATATGCTACTTAGAACATAGAACAGTACAGCACAGAACAGGCCCTTCGGCCCTCGATGTTGTGCTGAGCAATGATCACCCTACTCAAACCCACGTATCCACCCTATACCGTAATCCAACAACACCCCCCCCCCCCCCCCCACCTTACTTTTTAGAACACTACGGGCAATTTAGCATGGCCAATCCACCTAACCCGCACATCTTTGGACTGTGGGAGGAAACCGGAGCACCCGGAGGAAACCCACGCACACACGGGGAGGACGTGCAGACTTGTACTATCTTGAAGTCAGAGAGCAAAATGATTGACAGTTGAGAAACAGGCTGCATCATATATACTGTTGTAAGTTCCACAAATACTTGTATTGTAGGATGTTCCCTTTGTTAACTGCCAATCAGTCCCTTACGAACATCTTTAGTGAGTATCATCTCTAGAGGCAGCTTGGCTTCAGAGGTAGATGTTGATTTTATTTGCCCACCAATACAATATTAACTTGTATACTTGTGTTTGAGTTTTTTGAGATGAAACCTTGAGGCAAAATCTAGAAGGTGACCTGGACACCAGTAATATTTTTGAGGGGTTGAAATCATTTTATGCCGGGGACGATGGAGTGTGCACAACCTGATCAGTACCATTTTGGAGTGGCCTCTCCTGCTCTCTGAGACCCTCTCCCACTCACTGCTGCCTTGTCCAACTCTCCCACTCACAGCTCCTTTCACTTGCTTCCTCCCTCTCCTTGCCTCTGTCCTGATCCCTCATTTACAGGGAGTGTTTGGGACAGAAAGCAGCGAGTGGAAGAATCAAGCAAGGAAGTGACAAGAGAGAGTAAGCCTGTGGCAGAGGTGATGAGCGGGTGGTAAGTAGAAATAGATAGGATTTCTGGCCAAAATCCGGGGGTTGACTTTTATACAAGATCGACTATCACTCGAGTATAAATGTAAATTTTGCAGATCATGCAAATGTGGATAGTTTGAGGTTTCCTACGAAGATTGATTGATTTCTTTTTTAAATTACTTTGTGTGAGTTACAAAGCCAGGGCTCAGAGTGTTAACAGGGGCAAACCCCTAATCCAGCTCCTTGCCTACTCCAAAAACCAATTCAAGTTCAAATTGAATCCAATTCATGGTCCCCACAAGAGAGACATGCCAGATCCAGGCATTACAACTGATCTCACGCTCACCTTAGCCAAAAGGCCGAGAAACGATAAGATTGATTGATTTCTAGCCAATGAGTTGCCTGTGAATTATTTTACATTCACAAATGATATACGTGTCTGCCAGAGAAATTAAATGATGAAACTCACAGGGATGTGGTGCTCAGTAAAGTGCTCAATTATGTCATAATGGCTGGTGTGAAGAGTGTGATTGCGAGAAATTGCTGGAGCATTTCACACATGGAGTCTAGATCAAGGCTATCTCCCATGGGGGTTCAGGAGTCATTATTCCACCAAGATTTAGAGAGAGATTGTTGAAGGAACTTCATCTAGAGCACACAGGGATAGTCTGTATGAAAGAAGCAGCAAGAAGCTAATTTTGGTTTGTATTGATGGAGATATTGAAGAATTGGTGAAAGGTATGAAGTATGTCTCAGAATGAGAAATGATCCAAGCAAGGTCCCTTTCATTCCATGGTCCAACACAAAAAGAAAACTATGGGAAACTTGGCAGCTAATTTGCATACAGAAAGCTCTCACAAACAGCAACGATGATCCCTAGTGAAGATGATCCTGCCCGACAGGTGAGGAAACCTGCCATCGCGACAGTCCCCGTGATTGGCTGCCTCTGTGGTGAATATAATGAAGACTAAAGCCCTGTCCAAAAGTGCATGTGTCACTTAAGTTGATAAAAGTACACATATGTGGCACAACATAATCTAACTAGCTACCTGATGACCCAAATTGACTGCCTGCCGCTTCCCAGTGGGTAACCACCTTCCCAGAGATGCTGCCACTGGGATAATCATGCAACTGGCACATCCCAGTGCAAAATGATCAGATCATCGCCTCCAGTTTCGATCAGGATCCTCCCTCTGTTTGCGGCAGTGGGAGTCTCCAGTCCCGCTGCAGTAAGTGGGAGATTTGGTTGAGCGCCGAATCCTCTGCCCTTGCTAGCAGCAGTAAAATCCAACGGAGAATCCCGGCCCTCAAACTCTGCCTCTGTTGGGCAAAATTCAGCCCAGTGAGTGTGTGAAATGGTAATCATGCCAGTCCATGGTGCTGACATTTCGCACTCGGATTAACTCAAAATTTAAATTACAGCGGATTTCATAGGATGTACAGCACAGAAAATTGGCCATTCGGTGTAAGTTGCATGTACCATAGTCTCGAACCTCCCCCCATCTTTCCTTATTTAAAACTATCACCATAACTTATTCCTTCCTCTGCCGTACGATGGTCTAACTTCCCCTTTAAATGCATCGACACTATTCACTTCAACCACTCGCTTGGGTAGCAAGTTTCATATTCTCTCTGGGTTGCAAGTTTCTTCTGAATTCCCTGATGGGATTTCATGGCAATTACCTTGTTGTTGTATAAAGTCAGCAGTGTCAAATCATTTTTATTTTCTCTTTCCCCAGTATCTTTCCGCGTGGCTGAGCATACCGATAGTGCAGCAATAAGCAGGTGTCGTTGAGACTGATCTTGTCCAGGCAATGCCTTAACTGACGCTTTGGACATTTTAATTGATGTCATTCCAATCTCTCCTAACCCATGGCCCCTCTTTTTTCATAACTTACTACTGTTGACTTAACTCAACAAGGAATAAGTGAACAAACCAGGTCAAATACAAATCAAAATTGTGCTCAACGTTAAGCAGAACCGGCTGCAATTGTTTGAGATTAAAGGACTTGTGATGTAGGAACCCCCACTGTATTCATCTGTGAGTCAGACCATGCGGTTCTGTGTTCTTTCAGATTGTTCAAAATATGCGATTCTGCAGTGTCAAGAAGTTGCAGCTTTTGTGATCTGCCGAAAAAAACCTACGTTCTCAGGATGTAGCAGCATTGAAGGATGCCTTTTAGCCCTCCATGCCTCTTTGAAAAGACTAAACGATCAATCACACTCCTTGATTCTTCCCATAGCTAGGCAACTGTTTTCCTTCTTCAATCCCTTTTGAAAGGTACCAATGAATCTGCTTTCATCAGCCAGTGCATTCGAGATCATGACGACTTGCTGCTAAAAGTACATTTGCCTTGAGCTTTTTTTTTGTCAATTATCTTAAGTCAGTGCCTTCTGTCTTTTTAAAAATTAATTTGTGTGATTTGAGCATTATTGACAAGGCCAGTGTTTATTGCTCATTCTTGAGGTCAAGGTCATGGCGAGCTACCTTCTTGAATACAGCTGAGCGGCTAGCTAGGCCACTTCAAAGGACAGTTCAGAGTAAATCATTTTGTTCTGGGTCTGGAGCCACCTGTAATGCACATTCACAGACTTCACTGTGGTGATATACATCACTGTAAATACACAAGGGGTTAATGTAAATACACGTAGACTAGATAGACACTAGAGGGAGCACCAGAGACATGACACACAGACATTCAACCAATAGGTCAGTAAGGTAGGACACGACCAATGGGCATTCACGATACACTCAGAGGTGACACTACCACAGGAGGGCATTACACCAACCCATATAAAAGGACACAGCACACATGATCTTCCTCTTTCCAGTGGAGACACTCAGTGAGTACACAGGATTGATTTGAAACACATCACACCCACCACGTGGATTGTAGCAGACTGGTTCGTCCGTCTGAGTAGCTATTGCAGGACTAACAGGAGAGTCGAATCCAAGTAGCAGAATTGTTAACAGTTTAATAAACGTGTTAAAGCTATCTTCAAGTCTGACCCTTCCTTTGTCAGAGTGCACATCAAGGAAGCAGCTTATGCTACGTCAAGAGCATAACAAAACATTCACTAGAAACATAAAGGCATTTATTAGTAAGAAAAACTGTACAGAGGCCAGCAGCCTCACAGCTGCCCAGGTCTCTACATGACTTCTGCATATCTTCTGCCTAATCTGGGAAGATTATCCACCCTCAGTCAAAGTACATCTGTAGCTGAGTTACATCTTCCTCACAACACACATTCCTGCCTTGCTTTGTACCATTCCTGAACTAGGAAGTATCATATTTTGTCCCCACATCCAAAGCATTGATATATATTGTGAACAGGTGGGGTCCATGTAAACAATCCTCAATCCACAACGATATATTGCCTCCTAATTAAGCTCCGGTGGGGGAATTATCAAAAGCCTTCTGAAAATCCAAATATGCTACATCCATTGACTTTCCTTTATCAGTATTGTTAATAACATCTTCAAAAAACTCCAACAAGTTAATCAAACATGACTTCCCATTCATAAATCCACGCTGATTATACCCAGTCAGATCATGATTGTCCAAGAGTCCATTTATCACATCCTTTATAATAGAAACCAGAATTCCAGGTCTATAATTCCCTGTTTTCTCTCCCTATCCCTTTTTAAATAGTGGGGTGACATTTGATACATTCCAATGTATCAGGAATCATTGCAGAATCTATAGAATTTTGGAAGGTGATCACCAATGCATCCACATCTCTATTGCAACCACTTTAAACACTCTGGGATGCACAATATCAGGTCCACGGAACTTATCAACTCTCAGTCCCATTAATTTCTCCAATACAGCCTTCCTATTACACTGATTTCCTTCAACTCTGCATTCTCTCAAGTCCCTTGGATCTCTGCATTTGTGAGGTTTCCAGTATCTTCCTTAATGAAAACAGACACAAAGTAATAATTTCGCTTCTTTGCCACGTCTTTATGCCCCATTATGATTTTTCCTGAATGGATCCACATTTCTGTAGCCAAACACTTCTTTTTCATGTACTTATAGAAGCTTTTACAGTCCATTGGTATGTTTTTTGCGAGATTGCCTTAATATTCTGTTCCCTCTTTCTTTAACAGTTTCTTAGATATCCTTTGCCTTATTCTCAAAAACCTCCCAATCCGCAGGTTATTACTATCTTGGACATCTTTATAAGCTTTTACTTTTAATCTGATACAATCCTGAACTTCCTTGGTTAGCCACGGTTGACTGGCTTTTTTGGGGTTTTGCACCTTGACAGATGTATAGATGCTGTACACTATGTAATAGTTCTTTGAAGACTATCCATTGCCGATGCACAGTCATCCCTTTTAATGTATTTTCCTAACCACCTCAGCTAATTTATCATTCATTACTTTATAATTTCCTTTATTCAGTTTTGGATTCAGATTGAATTTGGAGAATCCTGACGCCAGCTGCCGTACTCTCCGGTGCCGGTTTTCGGGCGGAGGCCGTTGGCAGCCCCCCCCCCCCCTCCCCCGGCAATTCTCTGGGTCCCGATGGGCCGAGAGGCCGTCGGTTTCTGGCCAGTCCCGCTGGCGTGGATTAGACATTGTCCCACATGGCGGGACCTGGCAGGTAAGTGGGCTGGGGTGTCCTCAGGGGGGAATGGGGGATCCGATCACGGGGGGCCCCCCACGGTGGCCTGGCCCGCGATTGGGGCCCACCAATCTGCGGGTGGGCCTGTGCCGTGGGGGCACTTCTCCCTTCCGCACCGGGCCTTGTCAGGCTTCTCCATGGCCAGCGAAGAGAAGACAACCCCCTGCGCATGCGCCAGAATACGCTGGCGGTTCCGCGCATACGTAGGATCATGCAGGCCCTTTGGCGCATGCGCGGACTCGCGCAGTCCCTTTGGCGCTGGCTGGCGCGGGTGCAACCCCTCCGGCGTCCACCTAACCCCTGGAAGAGCGGAGAATTCTGCTAATTCCGGTCAGCCGATGCCGGAGTGGTTTGCGCCGTTTTTGACGCCGCCGTTGGGCCATCGCGCCGATTGTGGAGAATCCCGCTGCTGATGCCCTCCCTCCTATACCGTTTTTCCATTCACACATTAAATCAACTAATCTTCTTATTCTTATGCTCACTGGCATGTGGAACTGGGAGTAATCCTGAGATTACTGCACTTGAGGTCCTGCTTTTTAATTTCCTTCCCAACTCCCTGAAATCTGCTTTCAGGACTTCATCCGTCTTCCACAGTTTGTATATTTAAAGCAGAGATTGATAGATTTCTGATGAACGATAACGTAAAGAGTTATGGGGATAGTAGGTGTAAAAGGCATTGAAGTATCTGGTCAGCCATGATAGTACTGAATGGCAGAGCAGGCTTGATGGGCTGAATGGCCTACTCCTGGTCCTATGCTCCTAACAATGATACAACCTTTATAAATCCAGATTCATTTAATTAGAATAGAATAGAATCCCTACAGAAGGAGGCCATTCATCTCATCAAGTCTGCACCAACCTTCTGGAAGAGAATTCTACTTCGGTCCACTCCCCGCCCAATTCCTGTCACCCCACATCTTTGGACACTAAGGGGCAATTCAGCATGGCCAATCCACCTAACCTGCACATGTGTGGACCCAGAGGAAACCCACGCAGCCAGGGGGAAAACATGCAAACTCCACACAGTCACTCAAGGCTGGAACCGAACACGGGTCCCTGGCGTTGTGAGGCAGGAGTGCTAACCACTGTGCCACCTGAATTCAAATTCCCCTGCTGTTGATGTAGGATTTGAACTCAATTTTCCAGGTCATTGGTACAAATTTCTGGATTGTTAAGGTTGCACCTTGCTTAAACTTCACCTCACCAAAACCTCAAAATCCTAACTTGCACCAAGTTCCATTTACCTATCGCCGCTGTGCACCCTGTCCTATTAGAAAAGACGGTATTTAAGCTGCCCCTCGAAGGGTGATGAGTTAAGAGAGGATCCCCTCGGTAAGAGGACATGGGAAAGATGATTGGCCTTGTCCTTATCCTGCTGACAGTGGAGGGTCTATCAGAACCCCTTTCTCTCAGGAGAGCAATCCCGGCGTCTCTACTTTCAACACACAACTGAAGTGCCTGACCCCCGATATAATTCTACCAAATGTCCTTGCTCTATCTCTCAATTATCCATGCTGAACACAAGGATAATGCTTGCAGAGTGCCTTCCTCACCAGGCAGGTTGCACCTTCCTTAAACTTCACCTCACCAAAAGCTCAAAATCCTAACTTGCACCAAGTTCCGTTCACCTATCGCCCCTGTCCTACATCAACTCTCGGTCCAACACAGCCAGAATTATAAAAGCTTCAGTCATGATTTCAATGCCTGTGCAATATAACAAATGAGTGTTGTACACTTAAGCTCTATGCTTTTCCAAACCACTGAATTAACTTCACAAAGAAATAGCTTTTAAAAACAAAAGGGAACTGAGATGAGCATCTCAAAAGGCTGTGACAAGGTCATTGAGTAGTTTACGCGTTAATCATCACAGCAGACTAAGTCTCAATCTGCTTAGGCACCAAGGAAACGCTAAATCCATCAGGCCCAACACGCAGCAACATTATTTTCATTCCGAGCCCTTGCAGCGTTGTCCGAGTTAATGAAAAAACTAGATCCCTCTTTCTAAAACTAACATTTCCTCGCAAACCCCGTGTTAATTCCTATGTGCTGACCACCCACCATCCGCCAGGCACTTTCTCACCTTCTCCACAGACATCCTTGGCAGCAGGCAAAAGAGTTGAGCCCCCTCCCCCTGTCAGACACGGGTAGTTTGGGTTCCTCCGCCGTTAGTCCCTCGGACCAGGTGCGCGACTGGATGGTCCACGGTGAACAGCAAAGAATAAACAAGAAAAGACAATATTTACGCTACCCCTTGGAGGGTGATGAGCTAAGAGAGGATCCCCTCGGTAAGAGGACATGGGAAAGATGATTGGCCTCGTCCTCAGCAAGAGCCTGCTGCCACGTAACTGGGGCCGTCAACCACTTAGAGCGGATTGAGGTAAAACACCTCCTGTGAGCAGCGGCCCAGGGGTGGGAGGGATATACCAGATAAACCTGACTAATCTGTGTATTAATCACATCAAGGAACAGACACACCTCCAGTCCCCCTGCTTTAACTGTCCATGACTGTGTCTGTGAAATGGTGGATATTAACTTTGTTATATTTGATAGCAGATCACTCCCCCGCACCACTGCTCCCTACTACCTCCCCCCCAAAAAAAAGTTGATGCAGCTTTGGAAACTAGTTCTGTTGATAAATGATAACTGTTGGTGTCTTTTGTGAGGGCCATGAAGAATCCAGCACGAGTTGAAGGATAGAAAGAAATAACATTTATTTACAATAATATAGATCAGCACCAGCAGCAGCAACCCCCTTGCTGCTCACTCTCCTCTAGCTGATTCCAAACTGGCCAGCTTTATTTATGCAGGGAATCTGCTAATGATTTCTCCGCTCCCCTCTTTGGGGAAGCTCATACTCCCAAAGGATTGTGGGATTGCCATTAGTCCCCAACCAATGGTAAGCAGGCAGGTTATAACAGTGTCCTGCATTTTTCAACCTCCGATGAGTTCAGTAGCAATCAGTACAACATGCCGAGTATATAGGAGTGAATTTGGACTTTGGGCAGTATAACATGTTCCAAGTCCTGAGAAGGTTTAACAATGAAGGTTTATTTAGGCAAACAAAAGTAAAGGCCACAAGGCGGCTTATAAAACATAAGACCTGTGGTAGTCACCACTGTTGTATACATATCACATATGAGATGTAATACGGTAAGGCTCCTGTACTACAGGTACGGGGATAAATCCCTGCCTGCTGGCTCCGCCCAGTAGGCAGAGAATAAATGTGTGGGCTCACCGAGCCGCAGCCATTTCAGCAGAAGCTGTGGGAGGCTACACATCTCTGCTTAATAAAGCCTCGATTACACTCTACTCTCGTCAATTTATTAAGCAGAAACTTTACAACGATGGACCTCCGCATCAAGCCGGATCGCCTGCAGCTGCACCCTCAAGCAGACAACGCCAAGTCGGCCTTCGCCCACTGGCTAGCTTGCTTTGAAGCCTACATCGGATCTGCGACAGAACCACCCACAGAGGCACAGAAACTCCAGATCCTGTATACGTGGCTGAGCTCCGATATCTTTCCCCTCATCCGGGACGCACCTATGTACGCTAAAACCATGGCGCTACTGAAAGAGAACTACGCTCAGCAGACCAGGCCAGGCACCTCCTGTCCACGTGGCATCAACTCCCCGGTGAGTCTGTGGAAGGTTTCTGGCGTGCCCTGCATGCCCTGGCGAGGGACTGCGATTGCCAGGCCGTTTTGGCCATTGAACATTCCGAACTCCTAATTAGGGACGCTTTTGTTACGGGGATAGGGTCGGCGTACATCCGCCAGCGCCTCTTAGAAGGGGCCACCCTCGATCTCGCAGCAACCAAGAAACTCGTGATCTCACTAACGGTCTCCTCCCGTAATGTACAAGCGTACACCACCGACCGCATTGCGCCCCCCTCCTGGACATCGTGGAGCCACCAGCGAACACCCCATCGTGGACCCCACCAGGGACTGCCCCCAGCCAATCCAAGCCTGCGCCACGCGGCAGCCAGCCAACACCGGGGGACCCAAGTGCTACTTCTGCAGACAGACAAAGCACCACCGGCAGAGCTGCCCAGCGCGGAGCACACTCTGCAAAGCCTGCGGGAAGAAAGGACATTTCGCTGCTGTGTGCCAGTCCCGCTCGATCGCCGCTGTAACCAGGCCAATTGTTCTTGCACCCACCATGTGCGACCCGTGGGCGCCGCCATTTTCGCCCCCGCAACCCACGTGTGGCCTGTGGACGCCACCATCTTCCTCGCCACAGAACACATGCGGCCCGTGGGCGGCACCAACTTTAACGCCTCCCGCCACGTGCGCCCCGTGGGCGCTGCCATCTTCCCCGCCTCATACCCCTGCTCGTCGGGCACCTCATCGGGCCGCTCATCACCTGCTAACCAGCCAGGGGCCTTCCAACACCAGCTACAGCTCGCCTCCATCATGATCGACCAGTTCCGGCCACACAATCTCGCAACCGCGTCAATGACAGTAAAGGTCGATGGGCACAAGACATCATGCCTTCTTGACTCCGGGAGCACAGAGAGCTTCATCCACCCCCATACGGTAAGGTGCTGCTCCATCGCGGTAAACCCTATTAACTACAGAATCTCCCTGGCCTCCGGATCCCACTCCGTGGCAATGCGGGGTACTGCACCGCGACCCTCACCATCCAGGGCGTAGAGTTCAGCGGCTTCCGGCTCTACGTCCTCCCCAACCTCTGCGCTGCCTTGCTACTCGGCCTGGACTTCCAGTGCAACCTCCAAAGTCTAACCCTGAAATTCGGCGGGCCCCTACCATCCCTTACTGTCTGCGGTCTCACGACCCGCCTTCTCTGTTTGCAAACCTCACCCCGGATTGCAAACCTGTCCCCACCAGGAGCAGACGGTACAGTGCCCAGGACAGGATCTTCATCAGGTCCGAGGTTCAGCGGCTGCTACGGGAAGGCATTATCGAGGCCAGCAACAGCCCCTGGAGAGCCCAAGTGGTAGTTGTGAAAACTGGGGAGAAAAACAGGATGGTCGTTGACTGCAGTCAGACCATCAATTGGTACACGCAGCTCGAAGCGTACCTCCTCCCACACATATCTGATATGGTCAATCAGATTGCACAGTACTGGGTCTTCCAGACAGTGGAGCTGAAATCTGCCTACCACCAGCTCCTCATTCGCAAGGTGGACCACCCGTACACCGCGTTTGAAGCGGATGGCCACCGTTACCATTTCCTTAGGGTTCCCTTCGGCGTCATTAATGAGGTCTTGGTCTTCCAACGGGAGATGGACCGAATGGTTGACTGGTACGGACTGCGGGCCACCTTCCCATACCTGGATAATGTCACCATCTGCGGCCACGATCAGCAGGACCACGACGCTAATCTTTCCAAATTCCTCCACACCGCCAAACTCCTCAGCCTAACGTACAACAAGGAGAAGTGCATGTTCAGCACCAACCGCTTAGCCATCCTTGGCTATGTGGCGCAAAATGGAGTTCAAGGGCCCGACCCCGATTGCATGTGCCCCCTCATGGAACTCCCCCTCCCCCACTGCCCCAAGGCTCTGAAACGATGCCTGGGGTTCTTCTCATACTATGCCAAATGGGCCCCTAACTATGCAGACAAGGCCCGCCCACTCATTCACTCCACTGTTTTCCCCCTGATGGCCGAGGCTCCCCAGGCCTTCAACCGTATCAAGGCCGATGTCGCCAAGGCCGCGATGCATGCGGTCGATGAGACGCTCCCCTTCCAAGTCGGGAGCGATGCATCAGACGTCGCTCTGGCCGCCACCCTCAATGAGGCAGGCAGGCCCATGGCATTCTTTTCATGCACCCTCCATGCCTCTGGAATTCGGCATTCCTCCGTTGAGAAGGAGGCCCAGGCCATCGTCGAAGCTGTGCGACATTGGAGGCATTACCTGGCCGGCAGGAGATTCGCTCTCCTCACTGACCAACGGTCGGTTGCCTTCATGTTCAATAACACAGAGGGGGGCAAGATCAAAAACGACAAGATCTTGAGGTGGAGGATCGAGCTCTCCACCTGCAATTACGAGATTTTGTATTGCCCTGGTAAGCTCAACGAGCCTCCCGATGCCCAATCCCGAGGTACATGTGCCAGCGCACAAGTGGACCGACTCCGGACCCTACATGACGCTCTCTATCACGCAGGGGTCACCCGGTTCTTTCACTTCATAAAGGCCCACAATCCGCCCTACTCCATTGAGGAGGTCAGGGCTATCACCAGAGACTGCCAGTTCTGCGCGGAGTGTAAACCGCACTTCTACCGGCCAGACCGAGCGCACCTAGTGAAGGCCTCCTGCACCTTTGAACGCCTCAGTGTGGATTACCAAGGGCCCCTCCCCTCCACCGATTGAAACACGTATTTCCTTAACATGGTCGACGAATACTCCAGATTCCCCTTTGCCGTCCCATGCCCCGATATGACGTCTGTCACCATCATCAAAGCCCTCAACGCCACCTTCGCCCTGTTCGGTTTCCCCGCCTACATCTACAGCGACTGGGGATCCTCATTTATGAGCGATAAGCTGCGCCAGTACCTACTGAGCAAGGGAATCGCCTCGAGCAGGACGACCAGCTACAACCCCTGGGGAAATGGGCAGGTGTAGCGGGAGAAGGCCTTCCAGCTGGCCCTACGGTCCAAGAATCTCCCGGTCTCCCGCTGGCAGGAGGTCCTCCCCGACGCCCTTCACTCCATTCGATTGCTACTTTTCACTGCGACTAATGCAACCCCCCATGAACGTCTCCTTGCCTTCCCCAGGAAGTCCACCTCCAGGGTTTTGCTCCCAACGTGGCTGGCAGCTCCAGGACCCATTCTCCTCCGCAAGCACGTGCGGCTTCACAAGGCGGACCTGTTGTTTGAGAGGGTACAGCTATTCCATGCAAACCCACGTGGCTCCCTCAGGGACCTGGTACCAGCTGGGTCCCCCCACCCCCCCGCCACCCTTCCTCCCCCCAGGGCACCTCACCACACCCCCCGCTCCAGGACGATCCGTCCTCCCCTTGGTCCCACCCGGGGATGAGGGTAAGGTCTACACGCTCCCGGAGTCACCGGCGTCCGAGCCAACGCCTGCATCGCCACCGGGGCAGCGCCGCTCACAATGGAAGATCAAGGCACCCGATCGGCTGAATTTGTGAACTTTCCCCAAATGTTAACCTATGCATGTAAATGGTTTTCCACCACCCGCGCTGGACTCAATTTGTAACAGGAGGTGAATGTGGCGGTCACCACTGTTGTATATATATCACATACGAGAGGTAATACGGTAAGGCTCCTGTACTACAGGTATGGGGGTAGATCCCTGCCTGCTGGCTCTGCCCAGTAGGCGGAGTATAAATGTGTGGGCTCACCGAGCTGCAGCCATTTCAGCAGCAGCTGCGGGAGGCTACACATCTCTGCTTAATAAAGCCTCGATTACACTCTACTCTCATCGCGTTGTCATTGATAGTGCATCAAGTCCCAACCGGGACTACCGACCATGCAGGTCCCGGGCTGGCTTTTAAGTACCTGGTTCACGAGCCCCAGCTGTTGGGTCTCCGCCCCTCTGCAGGGGAGCTCGTATTCCATGAGCCCCATGAGAGATCAATAGAGTAATCCCCATGGGTCTCGTGAGAGTTATTACTCTGAGGGCGCCGGGGGGCGGGGGGGACTTACTCTGGTATTGCCTGGTTATATTGTCCAATGACAAAATTACCAAGGTGTTGTGAGGCCTCTCCTGTTCCATTATGACAATGCACCATATTCTCCCCAGTCAGTTACAACACACCAGAGGCCATTCAGTCCACCAAGTCTATGCCAGCTCTCCATGGAGCCATGTAATCAGACTCACATTCACACTCCATTCCCAAAGCCCTGCAGATGTATTTCTTCCATGTGCCCATCTAATTTCCTCCCCCCGATGGCAGAACTAAGCCTCTCTCAGTGCCCGTTTCACATTAACCGGCTGTTCATTGGCAGTGAATTGTGAAATAGAGTCCCGTCATGGGAAACGCAACATTGAACGCTTTGAAATGATAAAAGGGGTCACATGTGACATATTTGTGCTATTTGAAGCCAATCCCACCGGTTCCAGCCCGTACAGAATTTCCATTGCCGCACCTCTGGAGTCTCCTGGCCAGTGGGTACTTGAAAAGCTACCCCTTGGAACCCAGCACCAACCTGCTTTGTTCAAAGTTCATGTGGAAATCCCAGTTGACCCAATTACCTGCGAGGCGCGATTCCCACTTTTTGGTCAACTCTTAACAGCCATCTGATGTGGCAATCTGCTCTTGGTGTATCAAAACCACATCAAGAAGTCAGGCCATCACGATCTTCCAAACAGGCTGCTAGAGAAGGGTAATAAGACCATATGGCGATAGGATTTGGGAGAGAATTAGGCCATTCAGCCCATCGAGTCAGCTCCACCATTCAATCATGGCTGATATGTTTCTCAACCCCATCTTCCTGCCTTCTCCCCGTAACCCCTGATCCCCATATTAATCAAGAACCAGGGGCGGCATGTGGCGCAGTGGTTAGCACTGGGACTGCGGCTCTGAGGACCCGGGTTTGAATCCCGGCCCTGGGCCACTGTCCCAGTGTGCAGTTTGCACATTCTCCCCATGTCTGAGTGGATTTCACTCCCACAACCCAAAGGTGTGCAGGTTAGATGGATTGGCCACGCTAAATTGTCCCTAAAAATTGGAAAAAGAAATTGAGTACTCTAAATTTATTTTTAAAAATTAATCAAGAACCTATCTCTGTCTTAAAGACACTCTGTGATTTGGCCTCCACAGCCTTTGGAGGCAATGAGTTCCACAGATACAGTACCCACAAGAAACTCCCCCCATCTTGGGTTTAAAGGATCGTCCTTTCAGTCTGAGGCTGTACCCTCGGGTTCTAATCTCCCCAACCAGTGGAAACACCTTCTCCAAACCCACTCTATCCAGGCCTCTCAGTATTCTGTAAGTTTCAATGAGAACCCGCCTCATCCGTCTAAACTCCATCGAGTACAGACCCAGAGTCCTCAAACGTTCCTCATACAACAAGCTCATAATCCCAGGGGTCATTCTTGTGAACTTCCTCTGGACCCTTTCCAAGGGCAGCACATCCTTCCTTAGATATGGGGCCCAAGACTGCTCACAATACTCCAAATGAGATCTGACCAGAGCCTTCTACAGCCTCAGAAGTACATCCCTGGTCTTGTATTCTAGCCCTCTCGAAATGAATGCTAACGATGCATTTGCCTTCCCAACTGCCGAGTGAACCTGCACATTAACCTTTAGAGAATCCTGAACTAGGACTCCTAAGTCCCTCTCTGCTTCATATTTCCAAAGCCTTTCCCCATTTAGAAAATAGTCTATGCCTCCACTCCTCCTTCCAAAGTGCATAACCTCACACTTTACCACAGTGTATTCCACCTGCCATTTCTTTACCCACTCTGCTAGCCTGTCCAAGTCATGCTGCAGCCTCTCCACTTCCTCAACACTACCTATCCCTCTACATATCTTTATATTATGTGTAAACATAGATGCAATGCCCTCGGTTCCTTCTTCCAGATCGTTAATGTATATCGTGAATACTTGTGGTCCCTGCAGAACACCACTGCTACCATCCTGAAAAAGAACCCTTTAACCCCTTTCTGCCTTCTGCCAGTCTTATCTTATACTGTACAGCACCTTGTCAAAGGCCTTCTGGAAATCCAAATAGATTATGTCCACTGGCCCTCCTTTGTCTAACTTCCTTGTTACCTCCTCAAAAAACTATAGCAAATTTGTCAGGCATGACCTCCCCTTTACGAAGTCGTGCTGACGCAGTTCTATTTTACAAAGCACTTCCAAGTACTCTGCAATCTCAACCTAATAATGGACTCCAAAATCTTACTAATGACCAACGTCCGACTAACCAGCTTATAATTTCCCATCTTCTGCCTCACTCCCTTCCGAAACAAGAATGTTACATTAGCCACGTTCCAGTCCTCTGGGTCCCTCCCTGACTCCAGCAATTCCTGAAAGATCATCACCAATGCCTCCACAATCTCCTTAGCTATCTCCTCCAGAACTCTGGGTGTAGTCCATCCAGTCCAGGTGATTTATCCACCTTCAGACCTTTCAGCTTCCCCAGAACCTTCTCCTTAGCGATGGCCACTACACTCACCTCTGCCCCTGATTCTCCTGGAGTTCTGGTATTCCACTGGTGTCTTTCACCATGAAGACTGATGCAAAGTAACTATTCAGTTCCTCTGCCATTTCTTTGTTCCCATTAATACTTCTCCAGTCTCATTTACTAATGTCTACTCTCGCCTCTCTTACCTTTCCTATATCAAAAAAAACTCTTGCAATCTTCTTTTATATTGCGAGCTAGATTACACTCATATTTCATAGTCTCTCCCCTTATTGGTTTGTTAGTTCTCCTCTGCTTGCTTTTAAAGGCTTACCAATCTTCTGGCTTCCCATTAATCCTCACCACATTGTATGTTTTTTGTTTTGCTTTTATGCTGTCTGTGGTGGTATGATTTGCATAGCTGTCTGCCATTGGTGCAGAACACCGGCTTACCATTGGCCCTGGTCGATCATGTGCCTCTCGACCGATTAGTTAAGACCAGTCATGTGACGGCTCTCCGATTGGTCGAGAGGCTGAGTTAACCATGCCTCCATACCGAGGTATAAATAGTCAGAACGCCCGGCGGTCGTCCATTTACTGTAGTCGACCGCAGGGCTAAGTTCTAGCTTATTAAAACCTAACTTTTGTATAGCAACTCGTCTCTCGTGCAATTGATGGCTCATCACTGTCCCTGACTTCCCTTGACGGCCATGGATGCCTTGTCCTCCCCTTCCCATGTTTCCTCCTCATTGGGATGAATTTCTGTTGTGCCTCCCGAATAACCCCCAAAAACCCCTGCCAGTGCACCGTCTTCCCTGCTTGGCTCAATGCCTGTGCCCAACAATGTGAGAGTAAACCACATAAAATTGATAGCAGAGGAGTGGAAATTAGAGATCTTCAGCCTCTGATTATGCTGATAGATTTTTCTGGTTGAGGGTGTCAAAGGATTTAGAATGAAGGAGGGTTAACTGTGTCAAGCTACAGATCTGATTGATTGGGTGGTGCAGGACAGAGGGACTGAGTGGCGTATGTTTCCCTATGTGTGGGAGGGAGTGTCCTTGTACAAGAAGCAGAGAAAGTTAACATACAAGTAGAGCAAGCAATTACAGGAGGCAGGTGATCTACCGTCCTTTATTGTAAGTGAACAGGAGCACAAAAGTCTTGCTACAATTGTGCAGAGCTTTGATGAGACCTCATCTACAGTACTGTGATGAGTTTTGGCGCCTCTCACTGAGGAAGAATATACTTGTCTCAGAGGGAGTGCAATGAAAGTTGACTAGATTTCCGGATGATAGGTTGTGAGGGGTGGTTGTGGTGGGTAGGGAGTGCTGCTCTATGAGGAGAAAGTTGCGTTTCTGGACTTTCTGGCAATCTCAACTCTGAAAGAGTTTGATGGGATTGCGACTGAAGGAGCTCTTTATCCCCCACTGCAAGGGCATCGTCTCAGGAGAAGGAGGTGGCCATTTTGAATTGAGACCAGCAAAGACTTCTCCGCCGAGGGATTTGTGCACCTATTGGAATTTTCTACCTCAGAGGGGTGTGTGTGTGCTCAGTCATTGAGTATGTTTAAGGCTGAGATAGACAGATTTCTGAACTCTAAGGCAATCAAGGGATATGCGGCAGAAAAGCAAAGCTGTTTTTAAAGATCATCCATGACAGGGGCAGCACGGTGGCGCAGTGGATTAGCCCTGCTGCCTCATGGCGCCAGGATCCCAGGTTCGATTCCGGCTCTGGGTCACTGTCCATGTGGAGTTTGCGTATTCTCCTCGTGTTTGCGTAGGTCCTCCCCCCCAACACAACCCAAAGATATGCAGGCTAAGTGGATTGGCCTCGCTAAATTTTCCCTTGGAAAATGAATTGGGTACTCTAAATTTATTAAAAAAAAGATCAGCCATGATTTTATAACAGGTGAGACAGGCTCCAGAGGTTGTAATGGCTACTCCTCCTTCTACTTCTACTTCTTGCATTGTAATGTGAGGTCATTTTCTGCAGCACTTCATCTTGAGCCATTCACATCAGCACAGGGGGATTGCAAGCTGAGCGTTTTGTGATTTTCTCAGAATGGTACATAAATTGTGCAGGAGACCACCCAGATTAGTTTATCCTTGTAGATCATGCTCAATGGTTCTGGACTTTGCCCAATTTAAAACCTTGTGGGATTTGTCCTTGGCTCCCTGCAGTGAAATCCCAGGACATCAATCAGAATGACATGACTCAGCTCCCATCTACTGCAATCTACAGATGTCTGCCAGACCAGAACAAGGGCCCGTCATGTTTCAGCTAGGAAGAGGCAGCTCAGAGACATGTGTGATCCAGATTCTCATTGAGTTTGGTACTGTGCACACAGATTGGCTGCAAACCAACCTAGTCACGCACGCTGATACACAGACACAGAAACAAAAATATACCCGCTCATGAACATGAACACGCTCGCTCGCACAACGCTCACACTGAAGGCCATTCAACACAGCGAGCTCATACCCGTGCACACTCACAAACATGGAGGCTGGAACTTTCCCTTCCCGTCCAGGCCATAAGACATCGCGGGCGGGACTGGAAGATCCTGGCTGGAAACATGAATGGTTGCAGCACAGAAAATGGCTTAGCTGGTGCTCTCCCGTGCCCTTTCCTCTAGCCCTGTCATCATTTTTCTTTGCAAGTGTTTACCCAATTCCCTTTTGAAAGTCATGACTGATACTGTCTCTACCACTCTCAGGTAGTGTATGCGATCTGCTCCCTGCGTCCCGCCGCAATTGTGGAGCGGGATCTGACCGGATTTCGGGAGATGTCGTGAGTTGGGTCCCGCCCACAATGAGCGGGACCCAGGGCGGGATTCTTCCCGCCCCTCGCCAGGCCGGAGAATCCCCGCGAATGGGCCATGCCGCCCCGACGCCGGCACGCGACTCTCCGCAGTGTGGAGAATCGGCGCCATTGGCGCCGGCGTGGTTGGCGCGGCGCCAGTCACGGGCCGCACTACACGGCCGGCGTTCCGATTCTCCGGCCCAGATGGGCTGAGCGGCCGGAGCAAAGGAGCCGAGTCCCGCCGGCTCCGTTCTAAACTGCTCTGGGCCAGCGGGACCTCGGTGTGTAAAGGTCGCGTGGCGGCCTGTGGGGAGTATGAGGGTGGGTCCTACCTTGGGGGGGGGGGGGGCTCCGATATGGCCCACCAATCGGCAGACCGCCCTCTGTGCCTGGGGACCTCCTTTCCTACGCGCCGGACTACATGTCCTCGTTGGCGACTGCGCATGCGCGGATTGACAGCTGGAGCGGCATAAACCGCTCCAGCGCCGTGCTGGCCCCCTGTAGGGATCAGAATTAGGCATCGGAGCGGCCTGTAATTCGCGACGGCGTTTACGACGGCATGGACACTATGCCACGGGATCGGAGAATCCCGTCCCCAGTCTCGCAAGGCTAAGTGAGAGTTTAAGAAAGCAGCAGAAAGGCATTTGGAGGTGTCTTCCAGACGATCGGAAGCCCCCGGGCACTGCTGCTGCCACCTGGGCACCTTAACACTGCCACCCTGGCACCACCTTGGTGCCAGCCTGGCACTGCCAGAGTACCCAGGTGGCACTGCCTGGCTGGCAGGATCACTGTCAGTGTGCCTGGCTGGCAGTGACATGGTGTCAGGCTGGCATTTTCCCCACGCCAGGGATCAGGCCCTGCCCGTGTGAGACAGGGTGCAGGGGGCCCGAGAACCCCCTTACAGGTAAGTTGGGGCGTTCGGGGGTTGGGAGACCATAGATCACGTCAGGGGGGTTGAGAGATTGGGGGTGACATTTAAAAATGGCGTTCCGAACTCTTCACGCACTCTCCGCTCACCACCACACTCAGGCCTCTCGTGTGTCAGCATTCTCAGGTTATGAGGATGCCAAGGTCTACAAATGTGTAGAGAGTCTGTCCACCTCGATAGCAAGTGAAGAAAACCACTGGGAGCCCTGACCTTGGAGGAGGGCGTAGCAGCTGAGATGTGTCATTCAACCTTTCTGGGCCCCAAGATAAAACCATTCATTGGCAGGGCCAATCTCTACTCTCAGTCAGGCAGGAGTCAGACATTTCGCAAAGGATAAGAGGAGCATCGCTCGGTCCTCACTGCAAGTCATCATAATATTCCTGCAGTGTCCAGCCAATCACTTTGCGCCCTTCCCCCGAATCTAGCCACCATCATGATGACGTTCCACAGGCACCACAGTAGTGAGTGGGTGTCAGACCCCATGGATGGAGAGGTCTTCACTCTCCAGTCCTGGTCATCACCAAACTGAGAGTCAATGAGGGCACCCCTAGCCTTGCGGCCCATGTGGGCGCTGGCTATTGGCCGAGCTCCTTCCTCCTCCCCCGTGGGTTACCACCCACTGCCCTCCTCAACATCCTCCTCATCTGAGGAGATGTGATGCTACTCCATCTCCTCCTGGTCCAGCTGCTCGCCCCACTGCAGTGCCAGGTTGTGCAGTGCTCAGCAGGCCACAATGATGAGGGCACCCTCTGGAGGCTATCTTGACGGGCTCCCCTCGACCGGTTGATACACTGGAACTGCTCAATGAGTGTTCACGTTGATTCATGAGCCTCATTGTAGCAAGTCTCAGCGGGTGTTTGTGGCCTCTGCATTGGTGTCACCAACCACTTCCTGAGGGGGCACCCTTTTCCCAAGGAACCATCACTCCAACCTTTGCTCTCTTTCAAAAATGACGGAGATCTCAAGTGCTGTAAGACGTAACTATCATGGATGTTCTCCTGGAAACGAGCACACACCTGAATGACGTGCATCGCGTGTTTCACATATGGGTGGCATGGTAGCACAGTGGTTAGCACTGTTGCTTTACAACCCAGCTTGGGTCACTGTCTGTGTGGAGTCTGCACGTTCTCCCTGTGTCTGCGTGGGTTTCATCTGGGTGCTCTGGTTTCCTCCCACAGTACAAAGATGTGCGCATTAGGTGGATTGGTCACGCTAAATTGCCCTGTCGTGTCCAATTGTTAGGTGGGGTCGCTTGATTACGGGAATAGGGTGGAAGTGTGGGCTTAGGTAAGGCGCACTTTCAGAGGATAGTGTAGACTCGATGGGCTGAATGGCCACCTTCTGCACTGTAAATTCTATGAAACAGATGATCTGGAATCTGAGGGAGTAGTGTTACATGTGGTCTCTCGAATGGCGCCCCATGCCGCCATGGGGAACATACAGTCATGTGGGTGCAGTCGATGGTACTCTGCACCTGAGGCACACTTGCTATGTGGACGAAGCCCATGGCCCTGGCATCCCGGCTTGCTTGGTTCCAGCTGAAGTTGATATAAATGTGAACCCTCACGAACAGCGCATCTGTGACCTTCCTTATGCACTTGTATGTGGATGACTGGTCACCCGTGCAGTCCTGAAATGAGCAGCTGGCACAGAAGTTCAGAACGGCTGTGACTTTCAAGGCCACAGGCAATGGGTGACCTCCCAGTTCATGTGGTGCAAACTCTTGCATCACATGGTAAAGGTGGTCCACCGGTCCCCCGGACAGATGCAGTCTTCTCCGGCACTGAAGCTCTGACATCTGCAGGTCAGAGGTTCTACACCAGAACACCATTGGCCGGTAGTGACTCCTCCGAGGCACCACCATCTCTGGCCCTGCTCCCAGAAGATCAACGGGCTCTGCCTCCCCCTCCTCTACAGGGCGGGCGCTGGTCCTGGCCGCATGCAGCGGCACGTTGATGTCGCTGTTGTGCTCAAACCTACCAAAAGAATTGTCAACTAGTCTGGCTCAGGGCAGCACGGTGGCCTAGTGGTTAGCACAACCGCCTCACGGCGCTGAGGTCCCAGGTTCGATCCCGGCTCTGGGTCACTGTCCGTGTGGAGTTTGCACATTCTCCCTGTGTCTGCGTGGGTTTCGCCCCCACAACCCAAAAATGTGCAGAGTAGGTGGATTGGACACACTAAATTGCCCCTTAATTGGAAAAAATAATTGGGTAATCTAAATTTAAAAAAAAAATAACTAGTCTGGCTCCATGATTCTCCAGACTCAAAAACTGAAAGGAAAAGAATATCAGAGTGAGTGATGAGGAGTCTTGGCAGTTCACTGACCCACAGGCCCCTCACTATCTGGGAAATCTACCCAAGCGCATCCTTCCTTATGTGAGAGTCTTTCTACTCAGCCTCACACCCTCCCTGTCACACAATAGCTTCTTTACCACATTATCCCCTCTCAACTCCACCTGAATGGATCACTTTGACCCTTGAGAGCTTCAGCAGTCCCCCCCCCCCCCCCCCCCCCCCCCCGCCCTTGCATTGAGTGAGGAGTGAGGGCAGTTTGACTACACTCAATGGACCTGTGTTCTGATCTCACAGGGGAACAAGAAGCTGCCCCCCGATCATCTCCTGAATAGGGTGACTGATGAACGACTTCACCATTACTCCTTGCAGTGGAAGCCACATCTGTGTCACCTCTCTGTTCCGGAGATGAGAGCATTAACGTCAGAGTTCAATGCTTGGGCACTAGGCTTACAACCATTTTGTTCTACGTAAATAACCAAGTAAATTAAATCAAATAAACTGAGGGACTAATTAAAGGGACAGTCCCTTAGAATTGAGCGCACTCATGCATGCACAGCAATGTTGACTAAACTGGCACAATTGACTCATCAAGGAAGGGCCAGGGATGTGATTAGACAACTGGTTTTCCCTTGTGGCTGGCGAGGCACACTTGATGTATGTGAAGATTCATTTTGCAGTCAACTTCATCATTAGTGGGCCCCCTCATTTCTCCTAATGGGCTGTGGATCAAACGAGCCTTCCAACCTGAGCAACCAGCCACCCACACACTAATCTCTGGCAGTCTGGCCTCCAGAACCAGTGGCTTTGAACTTCCAGACATCTCATGCCCTCTGGTTTCAAAGTGAATCCTGAGTATGGGCGTTCATTCTGACTGCACTCGTCGTTCCCACTGTGTGAGGATCTTCAGGCCTCATGAGGCTGGAAACCACCCCTTATCGGAGTCCCCCATTCTGCCCATGCAGCCTGGCATCTCATGGGAGTCCATGCAGGGACCCCACAATCGCCCTCCCGTCCTGACCCTGTGGATTCACCTGCTCCCACTCACTTGCTGATCGCCACTCCAGAAGGGCAATCCCTCAACGGTCATATCACCACAAACCCAACAAGGGGGACACGAGAAGCAATGACTGCAGACCAGCCACCAGACTCCATTAAACCTCGATACTCATGTCACAGCCATGAAGGGCTGCTAAGGACTGTGAGTTACCCCTCCCCCCAAGTCGCCGAGACTGAACTCCACCTCCCAGCCCCGAGTTGTACTTATCTGGGTCATTGTCCGGTGCCCCCTCTGTAATTGGCACTCTGGATGGTAATGGAGCGCTCACTTCCGATATCCTCTTCAGAAATGAAGTTGCCAGATTCTCGTTTTTATACAGCTGATGTAAATCTTGCTGACGTGACGTCACAACAGCGCCCCGTCCGATGAATATCCACTGAGGGGGGATGTCCCGGTGGGAGGGCTCGCTGATGAGATGCTAATGTATTTAAATCAGGCTCTCGAACGTCCACGGTGGGCTTCTCATTCCGTCACTGGCAAGGTGCCTGGAAAATCGGAAAACACGATCTCGCCGGCAAGGAACATGTTTCCTGATTTTCGCCGTAATTTGCTCTTGCGCGCTGTTCCCACTGATAGCTAATACGGCTGAAAAGGGCCCCTTGTGTCTCTGCCTCCATTGGGAAAATTCCCTGGGCTGGGAAAATCCCCAGGCTGGGAGAAATCTGTCCATTACTCCAGTTGAGATCGAACCAGTGTTTTCCGAAGGTTCACCATAACATCCTAGTTTTTGGAGTCCGTGCCTGTATTCAGAAAGCCTTTCTGACAGCCACCTGCCCTGCCACCCTCAATGATTTGTGCACAGATACCCTCAGGTCCCTCTGCTTCTGCATCCACATTAGAATTGTATCCTTTAGTTTATAGTGCCTCTTCTTGATCTTCATCCCAAAATATACTTTGAATTTTTCTGAATTAAATTTCATCAGCCTTGCGTCCACCATTCTACCAGCCTGTCTATGTTTATCCCTATTCTCCTCACAGTTCACAATATCTTCCAGTTTTGTGTTACCGATCAATTTTGAAGGTGTTCCCTGTACACCCAAGCCTAAGTCATTAATACATGTCAAGAAAAACAGTGGGCGGGATTCTCCCAATGGGCAGCTAAGTGCCGACGCCGGAGTAAAAATGGGACTGTTTTACTCCGGCGTCGGCGCCCGTTCCGGGACCCCAGTCTGTGGCCCACAGGGGGCTAGGCCGGCGCTGGAGCGGCGCCCGCCGCCCCAGCTGCCGATCCCGGCTGAACTCGGCACCGCGGGGTCCGCACATGTGCAGTTGGCACATGCGCAGTGGCCTTCTTCCCCGGGGCGGCCCCGACCCCAAATGGCACAGGGCTACAGGAGCCGGCACAGAGGAAAGGAGGCCGGGGGGCACAGAGGCCGGCCCGCCGATCAGTGGGCCCCAATCGTGGGCTAGGCCACTACAGAGGCCCCCCCGGGGTCACCCCGCGCCGCCCCCCCCCCCCCCCCCCCCCCCCCCCCCCCCCAACAAGCTGCCCCCGGACTCTTCAAGGCCGAGGTCCCGCTGGCTCAGAGGATGTTAGAATGGCGCTGGCGGGACTCGGCTTTTTGATGACGGCCATCCGGGCCAGAGAATCGACGCGCTGACCCGGGGCCAGAGAGTCAGCGCATTCCCCGACCAGCGCCACGCCGACCACGCTGGCGCCGATTCTCCGCACTGCGGAGAATTGCGTCCCGGCATCAAGGCAGTGGGGGGTCAGAGAATTCTGCCCAGTGTCCTTAGTACCGACCCTAGGGGGACCCGACTGTATTAATCCATTTACTACTGCTCTGTTTCCTGTCACTTAGCCAATTTCGTATGGATGCTGCAATTGTCCCTTTTATTCCATGGGATTCAGCCTGTTATGTGACACTTTATCATATGCCATTTGGAAATTGATATACGCAACGTCAACCCTATACCTCAGAGGTGGCATAAATATCACCACAGTCCCTGAGGACTATAGACAGCTTTAGGCTTGCCTTAGGCTTGGCTGTCTCCGAGTGACAAACCTGCCAACACCCATCACCCCAGCTCACACTTTTAAAATGGCCACTTCGCCGGGTTAGCAGTTGGCAACGATGGAAACATATCCCAGAAATTTACTTTAATGAATGTAGCAAATGAGTCTGGAGAAGAGAAGGAGACATTCGGAACGGTGAGAGCTGCATCTTTTGAAAGCATTTACAGGGTGATAAGTCATTGTACAGACGGATGCACACTAACTTGTCAAGCACATGTATAACATTTCCTATGTTCGGCCACAATTTATATACTTTGTCTCTATATTTCAGTGGGAGTGGGGTGGTCTTGTGTTGCAATGAGTAGTGATGTACCGTCAATTACCACGAGACGAGAATGGTGGAACAATCGAGGCTTTATTGAACAAGATGTTGTGCCTCCTGTAGCTGGAACCAGAATGGCTGCAGCATCGGAGAGCACACACTTTTATATGCCGCCTGCTGGGCGGAGCCAGCAGGCAGGGATTTACCATTGTACCTGTACTTTATAGGCAGTGCCGTAATACATACAATATACGTGTTTATCACAGGTAGTGTCCCTGCCTCTGAGCCAGAAGTTCCGAGTTCGAGTCCCACCTCAGGACTTGATGGTCAAGTAAAGTGTGTTCACAAGCAAACAGGCCAAACAGGTTGCGTGTCAACTCCTACCAACACACGCCATCGAAAGCATCCTATCTGGCTACATCACAGCCTGGTATGGCAACTGTTCGGCCCAGGATCGCACAAAACATCAGAGAGTCGTGAACACAGCCCTGTCCATCACACAAACCTGCCCCCCATCCATTGACTCCATCTACACCTCCCGCTGCCTGGGGAAAGCGGGCAGCATAATCAAAGACCCCGCCCACCCGACTTAGTCACTCTTCCAAATTCTTCCATTGGGCAGGAGATACAGAAGTCTGAGAACACGCATCAACAGACTCAAAAACAGCTTCTTCCCCGCTGTTACCAGACTCCTAATTGACCCTCTTATGGACAGACCTCATTAACATTATATGGATGATAAGGGAATAGTGTAGATCGTCTTTAGAGTGGTTTCACAGGTCGGCGCAACATCGAGGGCCGAAGGGCCTGTACTTGCTGTAATGTTCTATGTTCTAACACTACACCGCTTTATGCTTCACCCGATGCCAGTGTTTTATGTAGTTACATTGTGTACCTTGTGTTGACCTATTATGTATTTTCTTTTATTCCCTTTTCTTTCCATGTACTTAATGATCTGTTGAGCTGCTCGCAGAAAAATACTTTTCACTGTACCTCGGTACACGTGACAATAAACAAAATCCAAATCCAAGCCAGTAGCAGGTGGCAAGTGTGAGAGGGATTCCTGATCACATCCATATGACAGAAAGAATGTTGGAGCCTCTACCATCACCTTCCACAACTCCCGACTACAACAACATGGAAATCCATGTTGCCATGGCAGTTTGAACTCCCTGAGTGATCTTTAACACACCACCACTGAGGGGGTGCTGCACTGTCAGAGATGTGGGGCGAGATCTTCTGGTCCCACTGATGGCGCACTCCTGGTGGCATGGGCGGTTTCAATGGGAAATCCCATTGGCAATGGTGAGGCCAGAAGATCCCGTCGCTGGTGAAATGCACCTGCCATCGAGAAACATGCTAGAGAATCTCGCCCGTGGTCTTTCGAACAAAACGTTAAATCGAGGCCCTCTCAGGTCAATGTAAACGCTCCAACATCACTACATCAAGAAGATCAGGAATCTCCCTGACTTTTAAACTATTAGAGTAGAGATGGTCAAAGGAAAATTTAATCGAGGTCTTCCAAATTTTGAGGGACTTTGATGGGGAAAACTTTTTATTGTCAGGAGGAGGGTCAGTAGCTAGAGAATACTAATTTAAAATTATTTCCAAAATAATCAGTGTTGGAAGGGGAGGGATGCAGAAATTAAGATTTTTTAAAAATTCAGCAACTCCTTTCACTCTTCATCTATTCACATGCAAGAGATTAAGAAAATATTGAAGATACCTGTTGCTCCAATCGCCTCTGAGGAGTCTCGGCTTCATTGACGAGGATTCTGAAAGGAAACAAGAATGCGGTGAGATACAAACTACCTCGAGAAAGGCTGGAGATAAAGCAGATTGTCCAGCAGGACAGGTTAGCAAGAATGTCTCAACAATCAGAGAAAGCTTCTTCCTACCCACAAGTAAATTACCATTGGAAACGCATGAATATCAAAAAGCAACAAAAGTATATCATAGAACCACTACAGTGTAGAAGGACGCCATTTGGTCCATCGAGTCTGCTCCGATCTTCTGAAGACCACTGTACCCAGAACCATTCCCCCGCCCCATCCCTGTAACCCCGCATATTGATCGCGGCCAGTTCACCTCACCTGCTTTGGACTGTGGCAGGAAACTGGAGCCCCCGGAGGAAACCCACGTAGACACGAGGAGAACGTGTAAACTCCACACAGTCACCTCAGGTCAGAATTGAACCCGGGTTTCCTGGTGCTGTGAGGCAGCAGTGCTAACCACTGTGCCGCCCTGTAACATCGTGCTGCCAGGTTGGCAGCACAGCACCAAATGGTTAAAATTGGACGGGATATCCATCAATCACATGCAGGTTAGGTGGGCATATGGATTTACAGAGATTGGGCAGGGCGTGAAACTTGGTGGGGTGCTCTTTCGGAGGGTCGGTGCAGAACTGATGGGCTGTATGGCCTCCTTCTGCATGGTAGGGATTCTATGGATGCAAAGTTGATAACCATTATACACTGTTACAAAGGTTATGTTTGAATTGCTCCTCCTGTCTTAATCATCTAAAACTTTGGTTTCGAAAAAAAAGTGTCAACAATTCTTCCAACAATGGAGATAGGATCCCTTCTTGCACATTGTCAGCTTCGGGGAGCATTGCTGAACAGCCTCACTGTGCAGGGTGCAGGGCTTTAAACCAGGCTCAAGGCTATCCGGCATGGCTCAATTTCAAAATGGTGTTCCCCATTATTTCGAGCCAAATCAGAGACATCACCAAGGTGGCTGAACATCCTGGCTTAATGCCTCTGCTCTAGCAACAAAGCTGTAATTTATTTTTAAAACATCAATGAAAAACATGGTGTCCCTATTATACATTTCTTGACATCCTGACAAATATTTACCCCTCACCCAACATGACTGACAGATAGATTGCTATGTGACTCAATGCTGTTTAGTGTGACCATTTTCCCCCAGAAGCCCGGATGCATTTCCTGGAGTATGTGGATGCTGAGGAGCCAACCTACCTCTGCTCTGGGTGACTGGCCCCAGAACGACACCTATCAAGGTGGCACTGCTGCTAAACATCCCACTGAGATAGAACTGGACACGGGAGCGGCAATTTCAATGATCAGTCTACTTACATTTGCTGCCATCCGAACAGGTCTTTAGCCACTACAGCTTTGCGACATGGGGGCCCGACTGGCCACGTTTACTGGGGAGCCCTTAGAAATCGAGGCACCGCCCAGGTGCCCGTCGCATATGGAGACCAGTCCACGTGACTACCATTGGAGGTAGTCCGAGGCACCGTACCCAGCCTGGTGGGGCGTGATTGGCTGCGTCACCTTTGTTTGGGTTGGCAACGCGTGTGGCCAGATGTATCCCGTGGACCGGATGGAGTGCTGTCCAAGTTTCCATTGGTTTTCAGCGAAGGCATCGGAACCACTAAAGGAGCTATGGCCACAATAAATGTGGAGGAACACACCCAGCCCCGGTATTTCCGCGCCTGCCATATGCACTTCGCACCAAGGTGGACCAGGAATTGGACTGTTTGGAGCAGCTGGGGATTATCGCCCTGCCCACTATGCCGATTGGGCCATGCCCCCGTGGTCCCCGTGTTAAAGCTGGACAGGTCAGTGTGGGGCTCTGTGGGGACTATAAAATGACCGTGAACTGGGTATCCCACCTTTTTAAAAATACATTTTATAGTACCCAATTAATTTTTTCCAATTAAGGGGCAATTTAGCATGGCCAATCCACCTAGCCTGCACATCTTTGGGTTGTGGGGGAGAAACCCATTCAAACACGGGGAGACTGTGCAAACTCCACACGGGCAGTGCCCCAGAGCTGGGATCAAACCTGGGACCTCCGCGACTTAAGGCTGCGGGGCTAACCCACTGCGCCACCATTCTGCCTTGTGTCATCAGCAAATTTAGCAAACATACATTTGATACCTTCACCCAAGTCATTTATATGAGTGGTAAATAGTTGAGGCTCCAGCACTGATCCCTGTGACACCATCCTATCTTGCCAACCTGAAAATGACCTATTTATGGCTACGCTCTGTTTCTTGTTAGCTAACCAATCCTTTATCCATGCTGAGATGTTACCCCTAACTCCATGAACCCTTATTTTGCACAGTAACCTTTGCTGTGGCCCTTGTCAAATGCCTTCTGAAAAGAAACCATTCCCTGGTTCCCCTTTATCCACATTACTTTGTTACTTCCTCAAAGAACCTCTAATAAATTAGTCAATCATGATTTCCCTTTCAGAAAACTGTTGACTCTGCCTGATTACATTGAGATATTTTAATTTCCCTGCCTTAACCTCCTTAATAATAGATTCTAGCATTTTGCCTATGACAGATGTTAAACTAACTAGCCTGTAGTTTCCTGTTTTCTGTCTCCCTCCTTTAATGAATAGAAGAGTTACGTTCACTATTTTCCAATCTCGGGAACTTTGGAAAATTAACCCAATGCATCGACTATCTCAGCAGCCATTACTTTTAAGCCTCAGGATGTAGTCCATCGGAACCTGGAGACACGGCACCTTTTAGTTTTCTCAGTACCCTTTTCCAGGTGATTGCAATTGTTTTAAGTTCCTCTCTTTCACCTCTTGCCTTACAATGACTTCTGGGATGTTATTTGTATCGTTTACAGTGAAGACAGATACAACATATCATAGAATCATAGCATCCCTATGGTGCAGAAGGAGGCCCATCGAGTCTGCACCGACCCTTGGAAAGAGCACCCTACTTAGGTCCATGCCTCCACCCTATCCCCAAAACCCCACCTGACCTTTTGATATTAAGGGGCAATTTAGCATGGCTAATCATCTAACCTGCACATCTTGTGACTGTGGGAGGAAACCGGAGCACCCGGAGGAAACCCACGCAGACACGGGGAGAATGTGTAAACTCCATACAGTCACCTGCAGCTGAAATTGAACCCAGGTCCCTGGAGCTGTGAGACAGCGGTGCTAACCACTGTGTCACCATGCCCCATAACTGTTCAACGCATCTGTCATTTCCTTATTTTCCATTGTTAATTCCCCCGACTCACTCTCTAGAGAACCCACGCTCACCTATTTGCTCTTTTCCTTTTCAAATACCTGTAGAAACTAACTATTTGACTAAATTGACCAGTGACCATTTGCTGGTTAAGATAGGTAATTTAGTCATGACCATTAATCAGTGCCTTTTGTTATTTCAAGAAGGAAAAGAATGACCTCTTTATACAGCATTTTACACATTCACCGGATATCTCAAAGTGATTTGTAGCCAATGAAATACTTTGCTTTTTGAGGTGCAGTTATTGTTGCCATGTAGGAAATACTGCAGCCAATTTGTGCACAGCAAGATTCCACCAATAGTAATGTCACGATGACCAGATGATTTGTTTTTGCGAGATGTTGATTGAGGGATAAATATTGGCCAGGGCACTGGGATTAACTCTTCCGTGAATCAGTGGCCAAGGGATCTTTCACATTTACCTGAGAAGTCAGACGGGCCTAAGATTATCATCTCCTCCAAAAGCTAAACATTGACAACTAATCAATCACCATCAATTAGCCAACACTGAATACAGGTAACCTGGGAGTGACAATCGATTAGTTAACATTGAATATATGGAATCTTTCTGTGTCTCTTACCCCCTATTATTGACGAGAACGCCCCTCCTGACACAATGTGGTTCCTCCAAAGCATGAATTGCTGATTTGGGATTCTCCACAAACTTGGACCAGAAGATGGTATACTCAGCCAGAGGTCCAGCCATGGCGAGAGCTGCTTGTCCCTCACATCAACACCTTACACTGACAGCGCTGACAGGAGCAGCCAGGAGGGATGTAGCAGTTCCATCTGATCCGATGGATATTCAGCATAATATGACACCCCTTCACTTTCCAACACATTTACGTTGCTGGGCAGCAGCCATGCTTCATGTTAACTAGTAAATTTGATAAGCAGGCCGTTAACCCATTCAATTAAATTTCTGACCCATTAAAGCTGATGCAACTCTTTTTATTATAACACAAATGTGTAGGGTTTAAATTACAGTTAGCACACTTAGACAAATAGCCTTTCCTCAAGGACTGACTTGAACCAGGGACTATGCAAGATTGGACATCACAACTGAAGAAAAACATATGTTCATTTTTCCTTGAATTCATTCGGCGCTGGCTGGCCCATCATTTATTGCCCATTCCTAATTGCCCTCGCTTGCCATTTCAGAGTCAACCACATTGCTGTGGAGCTGGAGTAGGTAAGACATGCAAGATGGCAGCTTTCCTTTCCTGAAAGACATTAGTGAACCAGATGGATTTTTATGACAATTGACATCGGATCGGTAGACGTTTAATTGCAGATTTGCTGCCTTCAAATTTCACCACCTGCCGTGATGGGATTTGAACCCAGGACTCCAGCGCATAACCCAGGGTCTCTGGATTACTAGTCCAGCGTGAATATCACGACGCCACCATCACTGAAATAGTAATCAAAGCATGACTTTCGCGACACCCACCTCCTGCTTCAGGTACCCTACCCCGCTTAGCGACCGTGGATTGCCATTAGAATGGCCCATGATAGTGGCAAAGTAGTGCAGTGGTTTGCCAATTCTGTCTGCAGTATGCCTGATCACAAAACTCTTCCACTCTTACCACCTGTCATTGGGTATATTGGAAAGATTTATAGTCTGACAATCAACCTGTTTGGCCACATTATAGACCTACCTTCCATCAATTCCTGAAGTGGCACTTGAACCCAGAGCTTCTGGACCAGAGATAGCGAATGCTACCATAGAATCATAGAATTTACAGTGCAGAAGGAGGCCTTTCGGCCCATCAAGACCTTGGAAAGATCACCCAACTTAAGCCCATGCCTCCACCTTATCCCCATAACCCAGTATCCCCACCTAACCTTTTTGGACACTAAGGGCAATTTAGCATGGCCAATCCACCTAACCTGCATATCTTTGGACTGTGGGAGGAAACTGGAGCGCCCGGAGGAAACCCACGCACACACAGGGAGAACGTGCAGACTCCCCACAGACAGTGACCTAAGCCGGGAATCGCACCTGGGACCCTAGAGTTGTGAAGCAACTGTGCTAACCACTGTGCTACTGTGCCTCTTGTGGGGGGTACCTTCCTTCACAACATCAGGAAGTCTGAAACAACTTGACAGTCAACAAAATACTTCCTTTGAAGTGTCATCTCTGCTGTAATGTGGGAAATTGCACACAACCTATTCCCACAAAGAGCAATGTGATGATTATGGATTTTTTAGGAATGTTGATCGACAGACAGCAGGTTAGAATGCCCCTGCTCATCTTTGAGGGCAGACCAGGCCTTGGATTTCATCCCGTTCAAAAGAACGCGGCCAGGATTCTCCGATCCCGCGCTGGGTTGGAGAATCGGCGCCAATCGCGCCTGCGGGGTCACCGCCGCGCTGGTCGGGGGCCGTTGAAAGCGCCCCCCCCCCCCCCCCGGCGATTCTCCACGCCGCAACGGGCAGAGTGCCCGCCGCGTTTGGCCGAGTCCCGCCGGCGTGGGTTACGTATGGTTCTACTTGGCGGGACCTCGGAGTTCTGGCTGTGAAGGCCGCCCTGGTGAGGGGGGGGGGGGGTGGGGGGTGGATTCGACTCCGGGGGGGGGGGGGGGGGGGGGGGGGGGTGGATGGATTTCGACTCCGGGGGGGGGGGGGGGGCCTCCATGGTGGCCAGGCCCGCGATTGGGACCTACCGATTGGCGGGCATGCTGATTCCGTGGGGGGCCTATGTCCTCCGCTCCCGGACTCTGTAGGACTCCGCCATACTGCCGGAGGCCCGGCACGGAGATGGCAACCAACGTACATGCGGGACCCGCGCCAGCCGTGGCTCGCCGGGTTTCGAACGCCAGAGCAGTGGACACCACTCCGGCGCTGTACTAACCCCCTAGGATGGGCCGAATGCCGAGGCCTGGAGGCGCTTTGACGCCGGAGTCGCTCGCGCCGCTTTTGATGCCGTCGTCAGAACTTGGCTGCGAACTGGAGAATCCCGGCCATGGAATCTTTAGGACTTGAACCCACAACCATCTAACTCAAAGACTAAAACACTATTGCTGAGCCACAGTGAAACACAGAATTCTAACCTTCACCCATAATTCCACCTTTTGCTGTTGAAGATAATTGTTGAGTGATCATGGGCTGTCTGATCTTTCCGTCGATTAGTGGAATCTCTAGGACCCTAACAGACTAGTGAAGTCTGGAGAGGCGAGGGGGCCGTGAAGCCTTGTTTTTCTCCATGGCCCCCATTCCACCAGGTGTACTGAGCAGGGATGAGGAAGAGTAATGGAGAATCCCTACAGTGCAGATCAAGTCTGCACTGACCCTCTGAAAGAGCACCCCACCCAGGGTACTCCATCCCCACAACCCCAGCCAACCTGCACATCTTTGGACACTAAGGGCAATTTATCATGGCCAATCCGCCTAAACTCCACACAGTCACCCAAGGTCAGAATGGAACCCAGGTCCCTGGTGCTTTGAGGCAGCAGTGCTAACCACTGTGCCACCGTGCCGCCCCTTGAGGAACTGCTAATGAACTGAGATTGCCGTGGAAACAGACAGTGGCACCCAGGGCATTGTGGGAGCTCTACATTGATACTGAAAAACCAGCTCTCCCCTCCCCCTGAAAGAATATTCTGTCTCTGTAACCTGTAACAGATCACCGAGAGAAAATTACTTTCCCTTTTGAAATATTAATGGACCAGCTGTGATGCTAATTGAAGGCAATTGAAGCACTTGTAAACGAAGCAGCGTGGAGCCACTTGTTCCTGCCTTTGTACGGTCATTATATCATGGCTGTTAGTCAGGGCTGGGAGGGTCTCGCTCCGAGTGAGACATTTGTGGGTTCAAGCCTCACTTCAGTAATTTGGCTGCTATTCCCTGCGCAGAACTGAGGGGTGCTGCAATCTTATTTCTTGGATGAGACGTTAACTCCAGGTTCTGTCTGTTCTCTCTGGTGGTTGCAAAAGAACTAAGATTAGATTTAATGTTTGACTTGCGCGCTCGGTGGGTAGAACTGGAAACGGCCTGAATCCCGTTCCCCCGAATTTAATTTAAAGTCGCAATATTATGCTGGCTGCCACTGAAGTGGTCTAGTGTGAATCACATCCAAATTGCTTGAGCGGGGTCGGCGGGTGTGCGGAAGCGCCGTGTCCAATAGCGGCCCATCGCAGACTTCAAAAGTGGCCTCCACAGGCTGCAGAAGAATCATTGTCAGAGTGATGGCAGTGACAGGAAGCCGCAGCGGATGGGAGGGGGGAGGAGGGGGGGTCGGTCGGCTGGTCAGCGTGCCCATTTCCCGGGTGACCACCTCTGAGAATGGGTGGAGGCAGTCACTCAAAGGAGGGATGAGATGAAGCCAAAAGATAGTAGGAGGAGGCCATTCCAGCTTATCAAGAAGGCACGGAGCGAGGTAGCAGCGGACATTAGCAGTCATGACCTTGTCTGGAGAACCTGGATCTGGTGGCGGAAGATGTTCAATGACCTGTGCTCAGCATGGGTGAGGACTGAGTGGGCATTGAACTGAATGTGGCACTGAGGAACGTGGTCGTCCGTGATTGCAATTGAATGTGCAGGTCTCATGTAGTCTCGGGTGACACCTGTACCGGTGCTTCCCAAGGCTGGCGAGATGTATCAGCAGCTACTGATCCATCAAAGATTCAGGTCTCCAAGGGGGTGCTAACATTCTCAAACATCTCGGGGGGTGTTTTGAGTTGATGGGGTGGGGGGGGGGGGGGGGGGGGGGGGGGGGGGGGGGTGTTGCAGCATGGTATGGTGTTCGAGGTGAGGGTCTCAGTGCTCATTGGAACTCTGCACTAACTTGCAGGAGAAATGGAGCCACAACCATTGGAATGATCTGCAACTGCCGGTTCTGGTGTTCCGGACCTGGTGATCCTCACAAGCCATGAGCTGGGGGGTCAGCGAGAGGGGGAGATCATCAGGCCGCGGAGAGGCTGATGTCTTTGAGGAAGATAAAATCTCATTAGGCTGCTGAGGCAAGGAACTACTGAGCCTGAGGGAGATGATGAGCCTTTGGAGTTGTCCATGAGGCACAGATGCTGGATGTCCAGCAGGATGCATGTGGCGATCTGGCGGAGATCCCTGAGGGTCTGCATGCCATGGTCTCTGTCATGGAGGGGTTGTCCCTGATTAAAAGGTTCAGATGCCTTTATCGACCCGGGGGTATCCTGAATAACACAGGCAAGTGAGTATTGCTCATACTAATTGTCCGCTGCACTTTCACAGTCCCGCTGTCTCCAGGGGGGAGTCCCATGAACAGGAGGACCCTGATACAGCAGTACCTTCCCCAGATGTGGATACCAACGAAGCCTCTGGTGCTGATGCTGGGCAGCCAGAGGTCGAGGACATTAAGCGCGCAATCGGGGGGCAGGGACGCACTGATTCAGCAACTCCTCAGATAGGTTGACATTCCCTGCCTTCCCGCAGCATCAGTGGGCACTGCCATCTTCCCAAACACATAATACTGATCCATTCCATGAGCCTATTCCCTTCCAAATAAAGTTTGATGTCTCTGTTCAGACAATGATTAGTCTGGCACCAATGAAGCACGCAGGACACTTCTGCCTTGAGTGCAGTATGGTATTTAGGGTGAAAATATCAAGATGAAACAAATAAAAGCAAATCCACCCAGATCGTGAACAAAGTTCTTTAAATGAAAATAAAGCATTAGCACCCAGTACAGAGCCTGCGTTGTGACGAGTGTGTCTTGAGTTTATGTCTAGGTGTCCCCCTGCCCCCCACTTTGATGACAGTGGCGTTGGAGGCAGGTTGCTGATTTGTTGCCCTGTTGGCACAGATTACCTTGGCAGTCATCCTCTGGTCGATGCAGCCCGAGTAAGCACCGCCTGGGAGGGTTTCGCTTGTTCACAGTGCCAGGCAACCCTCAGTTGGTGTGGACTCATAGGATGGAGCGGTGTCTGGCAGAGAGACGGTTCCCTCATCTGGGGCCCAATGAAAAGAGTCCACAGAGATGCGACCATCTCGTCCACCATTCTGAGGTGACTCCACACCATCCTCTTCACCAATGAAGAATAGGTAACCAATGCTGCTTGGCTCCACTTGCTCCCACACAGGCATTGACCTCCTGAGGGCTTGCAGGTCTGAGCACAACCCCAATAACTCACCATTGAGTTTGTGGAGCTGCCTCTCCGTGAGAATTGCCACTCTCTGAATGGATGAGTCTGTGCCCTTGTAGCTCAGGGTCAACACACATTAAAAGTGTCCACAAAGCACCTGGACCCTGTGTTGCCCACCGGGCATGTAAGGCCTCAATGGTGCCCAGGGACTTCACGTGCTGTCTCTCCAGGGGCACCTGGCTGCGAACAAAGCCGTGGAAGAAGGGCAGACAGTCGGGCTGGACAGCCCCCTCCATCTCCCCTGCCTGGACTTTTAATCAACTTTTAGTTTAAGTTTTTAACTTTCATTTTCTCTTTGTTTTTGTTCAAGGCAGTGTCCCTTTAAGGAGCAGCCCCTTTTAATTTGTCCCTCAGTTTGTTTAATTTAGTTTAGTCAGTTAGAACTAATACAGTTCAGATACCCAAGCACGGATGCTGAGCAATGATTCAACCGCTGCCATGTATCCACAAGGGCGGTGGTGGAGAGGAACATTGGGCAACTATAGATAAGGTTCAGATGCATTTCCCGGGGGTATCCTGAAGGACACAGGCGAGTGAGTATTGCTCATACTAATTGTCCGCTGCACTCTTCACAATCCCGCTGTCTCCAGGGGGGAGTCCCGTGAACAGGAGGACCCTGATGCAGCAGTTAATGGCATGTTTGGCCATGTCCAGGAGCAGGGTCAGGAGGAAGTCCTCCTCCTTCCATGACCCTCTCCTCACCGGGTGAATGGGTGTCTGAAAGGCATCATCAGTCACCTTTTCAGCAGGTAATCCTCGTGACCAATTAACCACCTGTCTAGACGAGCTGGAGCTGCAAAGAGCTTCGGCATCTGCGAGTGACAAAGAGGATACACATCGTACGAACTTCCTGGGTCCATCATGCACGCTTGAAGAATCTGGGTCCTGTGGCCAAATATAATCTGAAAGTTCCTCGGGTGAAACCTCTTCATCTTCACAAAGGCACCTGGCTGGCCAGCTGGTGATTTGAAGGCCACAAGGGTGCAATCAATGCCACCCTGGGTGCAGGGAACACTGCAGTGGCTGTGAATCCTTTTGCCCGCTCAGCCTGGTTGTCCTGGTCTGTACTGAAATTAATGGATTGGCTTACATGCCTGAATTGGGCATCAGTGACCAGCCTGACACAGCTGTGTACAGGTGACGGAGAGACTCCACATAAATCTTACCTGGGAGTTGGGTTGTAATTTCACAGCGTCCTGGCAGGATACTGAGCCATAAATATTTAGTGCCACTCTGACATCAGAGCCATGGGAGTAGGTGGCTGGATTCTCCGTGATTGGGACTGTGTCCCCACTCCAGTGTCAAAACTGTGGACTTTCACACCAGAAACTGGCACATGCACACGGTGGCAGCCTCCAGCGGCCCTGCCGTGCTCCATGGCGGACTCAGACCGCAGAGCGGGACCCTGAAAATTGACCCCCCCCCCGATCAGCCGCGTGCCCGAACCTGGCCGCCCGCCCAAAAATATCCCAGGCCCATATAAGGCCCCCCCTGCCCTCCAATCGGCCCGCCCCCGACCAGGGCAACTGTGGACTGAGTCCGAAACCGCCACGCGGGTATCATGGACCGTGAGACAATGAGTGGTCCACACCGTTGGGAATTCGGCTGGTCGGGGGCGGAGAATGGCGGAGTGAGCCTCCAGCAATGAGCCCAGGTAGGTGCTAGGCAGCACGGCGTACTCTGAGTACGCCGCTTTTCGGTGCCCGCAGAATCGGGGAGCCGCCGCCAGATCTAATTCCGGGCAGGGAAATGGATTCTCTGTCCCTGCGCCATCCACGAATACGGCATTGAGGTGCGGAGAATCCAGCCCAGGGTGTCCTCCCGCATAGTTGGAGGCTGTCTCGGACCCAATCACCTGAAAGATGCTCAGCAGGCTTCCCTTGAAAGCTGGAGCCTCCCACAGCATGGGATCTTGGTCACGTTCATTTCAGCCTATACATCCTGACAGCAGTGTACTGGTCTCTTCTGTAGGGGAGTTCTCCTTGCCCTCTCTGCTGGCCTTGATCATCCTGTACCTGCACCTCTACCCGAGGGGGATGCCTGCAGTGACCAGGCCTCCTCAATCTTTGTCCCCTCTCCTCCTCAAAGAAGGAGGTGCTCCCTGCCAAATAGACAATACCCATCAGCAGGTTGCCCAATGGGACACACCTGTTCACAAACAGTGACAGAGGGACCCAAACCTCCGATGCCAGATGGTTCAAATGTCATTTGAGCTCCACCACCCTGATGTACGCTATCAACATTCCACAACACCAACTCATCTCACCCCGCAATGCCTAACTCCTCAGCCAGTGTTTGCAGCAAATCCCTTTCATCCCACCCTCGCATGCAAAATAACATCGGGTTGCGAGTGATGTCATCAGGTTGCGAGTGATGGCATCGGGTTGCGAGCAATGACATGGGTTGCGAGTGATGACATCAGTTGCGATCGATGACATCGGGTTGCGAGCGATGTCATCAGGTTGCAAGCGATGTCATCCGGTTGCAAGTGATGTCATCGGGTTGCAAGCGATGTCATCGGGTTGCGAGCGATGACATTGGGTTGCGAGCGATGTCATCGGGTTGCCAGCGATGTCATCGGGTTGCCAGCGATGTCATCGGGTTGCCAGCGATGTCATCGGGTTGCAAGCGATGTCATCGGGTTGCCAGCGATGTCATCGGGTTGCGAGCGATGTCATCGGGTTGCAAGCAATGACATCGGTTTGCGAGCGATGTCATCGGGTTGCGAGCGATGTCATCGGGTTGCAAGCAATGACATCGGTTTGCGAGCGATGTCATCGGGTTGCGAGCAATGTCATCGGGTTGCAAGCAATGACATCGGTTTGTGAGCCTGACGTAGTCACACACTAATTAATAGTCTTCTGGGTTGGCCGTGCCCACCCAGCCACCATGAAATACTGCTCCAAGAGTTTATACATGGCAGGAAATGGAAATAAATGGGCTGGGGCTCTTTTTCTCCTCGGCAAGAGAAAGCAGAGCAGTGACCTGATACCTTTTAAGGCTACAAAAGGGTTTGTGAAAGTAGATATGTTTCCCCTCCTGAGGGAGTCCAAAGCTCGGGGCCTTAAAGACATCACCAACAAATCCAGCAAGGAATTCAGGAGAAATGACTTAACTCAGAGACTACCTAAATGGTGGAACTTTGCTATGACAACGAGTTGGTGCTTAGGAGGATGCTCTTGTGGAGCATTAACAGTGACATAGGTAGGTACCAGGAGAATGTTTCCAAATGTGGGTGAGATAGAACCAGCGGAGACGGGTTAAAAATAAGAAATCTCCCTTCTAAGACTGAGATGAGGAGAATCCTTTTCTGTGTGGGTCTTTGCCTGTGGAATTCACTTTCCCAGAGAGCGTTGGAGACTGCGTCATTGAATATATCCAAGTTAGACAGATTATTGATGGACAATGGAGTCAAGGGTTATGGGGGAATATTAGAACATATAGTGCAGAAGGAGGCTATTCAGCCCATCGAGTCTGCACCGACCCACTTAAGCCCTCATTTCCACCCTCCTAATAACCCCTCCTAAACTGTTTGGACACTAAGGGCAATTTAGCATTACCAATCCGCCTAACCTGCATGTCTTTGGAGTCTGGTAGGAAACCAGAGCACCCAGAGGAAACCCATGCAGACACGGGGAGAACGTGCAGACCCTGCACAGACAGTGACCCAGCGGGGAATCGAAACTGGGACCCTGGCGCTGTGAAACCACAGTGCCATCCACTTGTGCTACTTTGCTGCCCCAAACAGACAGGAAAGTGGAATTGAGACCACAACCGGATTAGCCATGATCTTATTGAATGGCATTGTAGTCCTGATGGGCGGAATGGGATCCTCCTGCTCCTATGTTCCTATAGGCTGGCTGGACCAAATAGTTTGCATCTGTCCTGTCATAGAAAAAGAACATAGAAAAATACAGCACAGAACAGACCCTTCTGCCCACGATGTTGTGCCGAACCTTTGTCCTAGATTAATCATATATTACCATAGAATTTACAGTGCAGAAGGAGGCCATTCGGCCCATCGAGTCTGCACCGGCTCTTGGAAAGAGCACCCTACCCAAGGTCAACACCTCTACCCTATCCCCATAACCCAGTAACCCCACCCAACACTAAGGGCAATTTTGGACACTAAGGGCAATTTATCATGGCCAGTCCACTTAACCTGCACATCTTTGGACTGTGGGAGGAAACCGGAGCACCCGGAGGAAACCCAAGCACACACGGGGAGGATGTGCAGACTCCGCACGGACAGTGACCCAAGCCGGAATCGAACCTGGGACGTTGGAGCTGTGAAGCAATTGTGCTATCCACAATGCTACCGTGCTGCCCTTAAGAACAAATTAATATACACTCCATTATTCTACCGTAATCCATGTACCTATCCAATAGCCGCTTGAAGGTCCCTAATGTTTCCGACTCATTACTTCCACAGGCAGTGCATTCCATGCCCCCACTACCCTCTGGGTAAAGAACCTACCTCTAATATCTCCCCTATACCTTCCACCATTCACCTTAAATTTATGTCCCCTTGTAATGGTTTGTTCCACCCAGGGAAAATGTCTCTGACTGTCTACTCTATCTATTCGCCTGATCATCTTATAAACCTCTATCAAGTCGCCCCTCATCCTTCTCCGTTCTAATGAGAAAAGGCCTAGCACCCTCAACCTTTCCTCGTAAGACCTACTCTCCATTCCAGGCAACATCTCGGTAAATCTCCTTTGCACCTTTTCCAAAGCTTCCACATCCTTCCTAAAATGAGGCGACTCTATATAACTCTGCAAAAAAAAAGGACATTTACTTTCCCATTTCGCAAGGACTCTTCTCTAAAGGTGATCCGTGAAGATATCGAAAGACTTGCTCTTTGTATTTTTGTAGCATTTCACTTTATTTCTTTGGTTTCCACATTTTAATTTTGAAACAGACTATTGTCTGGGAATGTGCTTAAAATCGGCCAAGTTCCATCACCAAGATTCTGCTGGCAGTTAACTGCTGTGTGGACTGGCCCTCTGGGGATAGAGTAAGGACAACTACAAGAACTTCATGGGACAATCTGGCTGGTGCAGTGTGATGTTTTCCAGGGTCAAATAGCCAAACAGCAAATCTTACCTGGGAGTCGGGTTGTAATTTCACAGTGCGTGCGGAATTTGGCTGGGGCCCTTTATTCCATCTGTCTCTGTAATCGGGTTTGGTTGTTCCAATTCTATTTCCCAGCCTATTTACCCATGGAGACATCCAAGTTTAATGGATGGGATTCTCCAGTCCGCGAGCAGCCTGTTCCTTGTCGGCACACCCTGGCCAGCATCGGAATTCTCCATTCACACCACCTGACAATGGGATTTCCCATTGTGGCCACCCCACACCGCTGGGAAACCTGCCGGCATGGGTGCGCTGCCAACGGATGGGAGAATCCCGCCCAACATGTTTGGTTTCATTACTTGGCCTGATCCAGACCTGATCATAATCTTTTTTAATAATAATCTTTTTTTGTCACAAGTAGTTTTACATTAACACCGCAATGAAGTTACTGTGAAAAGCCCCTAGTTGACACACTCCGACGCCTGCTCGGGTACACAGAAGGAGAATTCATTATGTTCAAATTACCTAATAGCACGTCTTTGGACTGTGGGAGGAAACCGGAGCACCCATAGGAAACCCACGCAGACACAGGGAGAATGTGCAGACTGCGCACAGATTGGACATTGTGAATTGTTCCTTTAAATGTTTCCCACTGCTCATATACAGCCATACCTTTTAGTCTATTTACTCAATTTACCATTGCTAGTTCTCTCATCATAGCTATGGTTTAATTGAAGATTCTTGTTTGTGATTGGAGTATGTCACTTTCAAATTTAACCTGGAATTCAATGATATTATGATATCTATTTCTCAGTGGATTTTCTTACTACTTTACACAATACCAGATCAAAGATAGTTTTATCCATAGTTGGTTCCAAAATGAATTGATCCAAGAAACTGTCACAAAATCATTCCACAAACTGATATTCTACACTACTCTTTCCAATTTGATTGTCCCAGTATCTATGAAGAATGGGTTGATTCTCCGGTTGCCAACGGTGAAATCACGTTCAGTGTTCCCTATCAAATCGGGGGCGGTGCTGCTTTTGCGATACTCCACCCTCTCCAAAGCGACGTACTCAGAGAGTATGCCTTGCCACGTATCAATGGCCTCAGGATGTGGCCCCCACATATCTCTGGCGTCCAGCAAAAATGGGAATCGGTGGCCGTTTTGCACCAGTTTTTCTGGCGTAAAACACCACCGTTCCCACGCCGGCGTGGCAACATAGCCACAGAATCGGAGAATCCAGTCCAATGTTTCCCACAATTATCCATAACTTCCTGGCTCCCCAGTATCGGCGTTCCCCAAAGATGCACTGGGGAATCCATCTTGTAACTTCCCAGGTAAGGGTTTATGTGGTAATTGGTCAGAAGTTTCCAGTTGAATTGCGTTTTGATGGAAACCATCTGATAGAAATGTTTAAATTTCTAATTTTGGATGATTCTGCCCAGGTAGTAACTCTGAATGAGTCAGAAGAAATAAAAGTACTTCTACCTTCAGTATAACTATTTTCACTGAATCCAGCACAAGTCATCCCCAACTCTGAAACCCCGTCCCCTGACTAATCATTCTCCAGGGTATTCCCAAGCCCCCTCCTTGACCCCCACCCAACCCCAGCCGCAAGTAATTCCCCACCCAACCCACGGGCCTGACTCTATGTCCCTCCCGTTGTCCAACTCCCCTAATGCCCAATGATTCCCTCCTCCAACTCGACCTGATACCCCTTCCTCCGACCCGACACAATGCAACACCCCCTCACCTGACCTGACACGACACCATTCTTCCCCAATCTGACCTGACATCCCCCCATGACCCAACCTGACAACCCCTCCCCATACCGACCAAACCCCCCCCTGTCCCAATCTAACCCAACGTCCCCGCCCTGACCCAACACCCCGTCCCCCTTCCCCAACCTGACACTCCTCAACCCTATCCGACACCCCCTTCCTCAACCCAACACCCCCTCCCTGAACCAAAATCACACCTCTCCGACCAAGCCCGACACCCGCCTGACCTGACACCTCCTCACCATCCGACAACCACGATCTCTTCCCCAACCCAACAACCCCCCTCCCCCATCCTGACCTGACCCAACACAGCCCCAACCCAACACCCACCTGACTTGACCCAACATCCCCTAACCAGCCCTGACACCTCCTGCCTCGAACCGACACACTGCTGACTCGACTTGACACCCCATTCCCCTTCCCGACCCAACACCCCTCTCCCCATATCTGATCCAACACCCCCTTCCTCACAACTTGACCCCACCCACTTCTACCCGGACCTGACCCAACACCCACCTATCCGACTTGACAACCGTGTCACCCAATCCCACTACCTCCCCCACCTGATCTGATTCCCAACCCAACCCGACATTCCAAACTCCTCCTGACCCTGCCCCCATGCTCCCCCGACTGACACAAACCTCCCAATCAGCCACGTCCCATCTATTTCCCTTTTCCATGACTATCCTTCTCACTTTGCCTTTTAAATCACAGCAGCCTGTGCAGTGAAATATAGGGCAGTGGTCTCCCTGAGACTGCCGGTGTTGCATCATGCTGTGGCCTTCAGAGACTTTTTCCGCAGTCCAGATCAGCACCGGAGGTTAAACAAAGTTTCCCAGAGCAGTAAATGCACCTTCCACTGCTCTGATTCCAACGGGACATGACTTGCCGCCACTAGTAGGATGTTATGGCCCATTCTCTTTGTTACAAGCTCCAATGCTGTCTTGTTTAAGGCTCTGTCCAATGGTAGAACTACTGTTAGGAAGCCTATAAACTAGTCATGACAACAGATCACAGCCTCAAATTACTTAGCGACATATTTATAAGTAAGACTATGTGTTTTTAAAAAATGGACGTACAAGCAAAATATGGCTGAGAGTGGAAATTCTGAGAATGTCTGGGAAGTTCCTGTGTGTCTTATACTCAGTCCTGAGAGATACCATGGAATATATGGTTGTTGCAAGTTCCGGGGTTTAGATATTCCAGTAAGCTCAGGGAAGGTAGTAAAAAAGGGGGAGGGGTGGCATTATTAGTCAAGGACAGTATTACGGTGGCAGAAAGGACATTTAATGAGGACTCGTCTACTGAGGTAGGATGGGCTGTGGTTAGAAACAGTAAAGGAGAGGTCACCCTGTTGGGAGTTTTCTATAGGCCTCCGAAAAGTTCCAGAGATGTAGAGGAAAGGATTGTAAAGATGATTCTGGATAGGAGTGTAAGTAACAGGGTAGTTGTTATGGGGGACTTTAACCTTCCAAATATTGACTGGAAACGCTATAGGTTGAGTACTTTAGATGGGTCCGTTTTTGTCCAATGTGTACAGGAGGGTTTCCTGACACATGTAGATAGGCCAACAAGAGGCGAGGCCATATTGGATTTGGTACTGGGTAATGAACCAGGCCAGGTGTTAGATTTGGAGGTAGGTGAGCACTTTGGTGATAGTGACCACAATTCAGTTACGTTTACATTAGCGATGGAAAGGGATAGATATATACCGCAGGGCAAGAGTTATAGCTGGGGGAAAGGCAATTATGATGCGATGAGGCAAGCTCAGGATGCATAGGATGGGGAAGGAAACTGCAGGGGGTGGACACAATGGAAATATGGAGCTCGTTCAAAGAACAGCTACTGCATGTCCTTGATAAGTATGTACCTGTCAGGCACGGCGGAAGTGGTCGAGCGAGGGAACTATGGTTTACTATAGTAGTTGAATCACTTGTCAAGAGGAAGAAGGAGGCTTATGTAAAGGTGAGACGTGAAGGTTCAGTTAGAGGGCTCGGGAGTTACAAGTTAGCTAGGAAGGACCTAAAGAGAGAGCTAAGAAGAGCCAGGAGGGGACATGAGAAGTCTTTGGCAGGTAGGATCAAGGATAACCCTAAAACTTTCTATAGGTATGTCAGGAATAAAAGAATGACTAGGGGAAGAGTAGGGCCAGTCAAGGACAGTAGTGGGAAGTTGTGCGTGGAGTCCGAGGAGATAGGAGAGGCGCTAAATGAATATTTTTCGACAGTATTCACACAGGAAAAAGACAATGTTGTCGAGGAGAATACTGAGATACAGGCTACTAGACTAGAAGGGCTTGAGGTTCATAAGGAGGAGGTGTTAGCAATTCTGGAAAGTGTGAAAATAGATAAGTCCCCTGGGCTGGATGGTGTTTGTTCTAGGATTCTCTGGGAAGTTAGGGAGGAGATTGCTGAGCCTATGGCTTTGATCTTTATGTTGTCATTGTCTACAGGAATAGCGCCAGAAGACTGGAGGATAGCCAATGTTGTCCCCTTGTTCAAGAAGGGGAGTAGAGACAACCCCGGTAACTATAGACCAGTGAGCCTTACTTCTGTTGTGGGCAAAGCCTTGGAAAGGTTTATAAGAGATAGGAATAATAATCATCTAGAAAGGAATAATTTAATTAGCGATAGTCAACATAGTTTTGTGAAGTGTAGGTCGTGCCTCACAAACCTTATTGAGTTCTTTGAGAAGGTGACCAAACAGGTGGATGAGGGTAAAACAGTTGATGTGGTGCATATGGATTTCAGTAAAGCGTTTGATAAGGTTCCCCACGGTAGGCTATTGCAGAAAATACGGAGGTATGGGATTCAGGGTGATTTAGCAGTTTGGATCAGAAATTGGCTAGCTGTAGGAAGACAGTGGGTGGTGGTTGATGGGAAATGTTCAGCCTGGAGTTCAGTTACTAGTGGTGTACCGCAAGGATCTGTTTTGGGGCCACTGCTGTTTGTCATTTTTATAAGTGACTTGGAGGAGGGCGTAGAAGGATAGGTGAGTAAATTTGTAGATGACGCTAAAGTCGGTGGAGTTGTGGACAGTGCGGAAGGATGTTGCAGGTTACAGAGGGACATAGATAAGCTGCAGAGCTGGGCTGAGAGATGGCAAATGGAGTTTAATGCAGAAAAGTGTGAGGTGATTCATTTTGGAAGGAGTAACAGGAATACAGAGTACTGAGCTAATGGCAAGATTCTTGGTAGTGTGGATGAGCAGAGAGATCTCGGTGTCCATGTACATAGATCCCTGAAAGTTGCCACCGAGGTTGATAGGGTTGTTAAGTAGGCGTACGGTGTGTTAGCTTTTATTGGTAGAGGGATTGAGTTTCGGAGCCATGAGGTCTTGTTGCAGCTGTACAAAACTCTGGTGCGGCCACATTTGGAGTATTGCGTGCAGTTCTGGTCGCCGCATTATAGGAAGGACGTGGAAGCATTGGAAAGGGTGCAGAGGAGATTTACCAGGATGTTGCCTGGTATGAAGGGATGATCTTATGAGGAAAGGCTGAGGGACTTAAGGCTGTTTTTGTTAGAGAGAAGTTTAAGAGGTGACTTAATTGAGGCATCCAAGATGATCAGAGGATTAGATAGGGTGGACAGTGAGAGCCTTTTTCCTCAGATGGTGATGGCTAGCACGAGGGGACATAGCTTTAAATTGAGGGGAGATAGATATCGGACAGATGTCAGAGGTAGGTTCTTTACTCAGAGAGTAGTAAGGGCGTGGAATGCCCTGCCTGCTACAGTAGTGGACTCGCCAACATTAAGGGCATTTAAATGGTCATTGGATAAACATATGGACGATAAGGGAATAGTGTAGATGGGCTTTAGAGTGGTTTCACAGGGTGGCGCAACATCGAGGGCCGAAGGGCCTGTACTGCGCTGTAATGTTCTATGTTCTATCACACCTGGAGGATATCAAGGAATTTCAGACAGAGACACTTCAAGGGAGGAGATGCAATGTAAAAACTGAACTGTAATCTCCTGTGGAGATAATGGAGGCTGATTACCATCTCAACAGAAATTTTCCAGATGTGATATGAGTTGAATTGTGTTTTTTTCACCCTCCAGGAATACACAAGAAAAGGGGACAAAAGCCTATGGCAATCCTGGTGTTTGTGTGCTCATCTTTTGTTCTAGTACTGCAGTGCTAGTGTGTGTTGTGAGGATTACAGCTGAATAACATCCACTAGACATCCCTACGCTTTCAGGTAAAGTTTCTCTCTCTATCTGATTGCTGGAAGCAAGTCACAAGTTAGCAAAGCCTCAGTCAAAAAGGTAACAGGGCCACTCCATTCAGCTAACCTGCCAAACAAGAATCTGCAAACCAACTACACAACTGCCAAAGTCAGCACTGCCACAATCACCCAACTTAAAGGTGGCAACATTTCACTACCTACTCCTCATGGCCAAGCCAAAGACTGATACGGATATCTTTTCAACTTTTTTGGACTCACTTCTCATTTCTAATCTGTGTGTGTGTGTGTTGCATTTTACGTTTGTAATTTTGTTATAGCATCTAATAAACTCACTCTTTAACTCAAAAAAGTACAGTTAAATTTGTTCCTTTTAAAATACAAATACATTTGGACTGGGAAATGGTACCAAGAAGGAAGGATCCCTTTTAAATTAACCTTGTTACAACAAACTGATGGGGTTGAATAAAGAACGGGAGCCAGTTCATCCCTTCACACCGGGAGAGTAGGATAACAATTTGGGGGTATCTCATCCGGAATCATAACAAAATTGCAGACCCAGCCATGGGACAAGTCATACTGCTCCCAACAGTATTTTCTGACTCGAGTTTTTTTAAATTTCTACTCATACTGATTCTACTTTGCAATCTTCTGAGGCTTTAAGTCATCCTTTACTGTCAGGGCATGGCCACCTCCTTTGCCATTTTGTCTGTCTTTCTGAAACATTGTGCACCATGGAATATTTATTTCCAAACCTTGGTCACCTTGTAACCATGTTAGTTAGATCTAAACGCTTAACAAAATTGAATGATTGAATAGCACAGATAAGAATATAACAGGAGAGCATCTTCAGTTATCCGAGTCTGCATCATGGTCCCAGTCGATCACAGCTGATCTGTAACTAACCTCCAATTTCCTGCCCTTGCTCCCTTTACCCCAGTACTCGTACCTAACAGAAAGCTTACAGCCTGAGAATTCTAAACCTCCCAATTGTCCCCTAGCATCCACAGACTTCTGAGGGAGGTAAAACCTGATTTTGTGTAAACAAGTTATTTCCTCGTTTCCGAAATAGGCTGGCTCTAACTTCAAGATTATGTCCTCTTGTGCTTAATTACCCACAAGAAGAAACTGCACTTCTGTATCTTACCCATCAAATCATTTTTAAGATTTAAATTCCTCTACCTACTCACTTGTCCATCGGCTGCCCTCAAAGAAATAGAAGGCAGGTTTTGGCAAACATTTCTCATTATTTAACCCTGCTGTCAGTCTGGTATATGTGTGCTATAACCACTCGGAGATCAGTGTCCCTTCCTGAAGAGCAAGATCCAGAACAGAATACATTTCTCTCCACAGATGCTGAGTTTCCCCCAGCATTTCCTGTTTATGTTTCCGATTTCCGCCATCCTCCACAGTATTTCGCTTTTATTTAACTGATTTAGCTCGTTGGATCTCTCCTACCGTTCCCAGTTTCTCACTCCATTTAGAAAATACACAGACTCCCTTTTTTGCAGCTTGCGAAATGTGTGACCTCACCGAGATCCATCTGACTTGGTCATGCTCGCTCAATTCTGGAAATGTTTTCGAAATGCGAACTCACGTTTCTGAAGCCCAGGCTTGCTGCAGTGTGTCTGAGTGGAGAGGCATTCTTTGGAAGCAATGTGACGGTCTGCTAGAAATCTCGTGGTCAGAAGGTAGATAGACAGATCTGATTAGCAGAGCGACTCATGGAGATTAAGAAGATTTCATTAGCAAAGTGCAAGTGTACTGGCAGAAGCTCACAATGTCTCCATCTGTCCCGGGTGACTGCAGATTAGGTTTATTAATAGGATCAGGGATGGATTGATTTACAAAGCACAATTTCTTCACAGGACTGAAGGTGTTGGGCAATGTTTCTACCTGTACTGGGCTCAGGTGAGAGATCAGTACTTCCACCTTTTGTTCCCTCCTCATTGTCCCAGCCCGGAATCTCCCCCGCCACCTCCTGAGTGGCCTGGAAGATTCACACTAAGAGGCAACTCTTCCCAGCTGTTTTCTCTCCCGCACGAAGATTTAGGGGTTGGGAGGGACTGGAATTTCAACATGAGCTGCCTGTCGATGGAGAGTAATAACAGACATTAATATAAGAGGCTAGCAGTAACAACAGGGTCTATAGGGATGCTTCCTCCCAATCCCATGAGGTTTCCCACTCAATGACTGCGGGGTTCAACCTTCGTTCTGGATGTCTGATGCTGAGTTTTCTGGATGAAAAGCTGCCGTTATTGAGGCTGATGTTGTTACCACAGCCTGGGCTAGTGTGCGGTCAATTCCAGCCCAACAGGTCAAGGAATCGCTGCAGAAGTGAAGTCACCAATAATTTGTATGAAAATTCCCCAAATCCTTGGCTGCGGATGTCCAATAATTTCAGTCACCAGGTTTGTAAGGTGAAACACAAATACGGTTTATTTGTAACAGAAATGAAGATGAAGTATGCAGTAATTTTTCCTGGATAACAAGCAAGCTAACCTACTATCCCTCCTTGAACTGTCCCACATTCTACCTAAACATACACAAGACATACAAACAGAGAGGGATGGAAAGGGCAAAAATATTAAGATTTAAATTAACAAGGGATGAGTCCTTGCTTTCGATGATGAATTCTTTGCAGCGAACTGTCCTCCCAACATGCTGCTTGATCAAAGCCACCTGTGTACAGTTGATGATGGTCTTCTTGCGGAACCATTCATTCAGTAGGATTTCTTCTGGAGAGGCACTTTAGCTTTTATTAAACTGGGCCTTCAACTCAAATGTCCACCTTTGAGTCGGCTTCGCTTTTAAGACCATTTGTCTCACATCAACCCCAGCTTCCAGCCTGGGTGTTGACCTCAATCCTTTGCAATTTCATTAAAATTACATCTAGCCTTGCTGGGAGAGATGAGAGTTCTTACACTGAATTTTAGGGAGATTTAACCTTATCAGCGAGCGAGAGATTTAGAGCTGCTCTTGTCACACTTCAGGACCAAAAGTGAAACTAAACAACCCAGCCTTCCGGGGGCGAGAGATTCCAGAGAAATCGAAACCAATCACTACTGGTTATCGGCAAAGCCCAGCATTTTGAGCAATTCATCGGCCGCTAGCCAAGTCAGTCAAAATGAGTCATCACTGATCTCTCCTGTTTGAATTAAAGGCAAAGGCTGCATTAAAGTCACAGGTCTATTAATCATTCGTGGATCAAAATTGAAATACCAAAGAAAAGAAATGGGAAAACAGGGAACAATTAGGGTTTAAATAGGAGGATTCTTATTATGCTGGGTCACTGTCTGTGTGGAGTCTGCATGTCCTCCCCCTGTGTGCGTGGGTTTCCTCCGGGTGCTCCGGTTTCCTCCCACAGTCCAAAGATGTGCGGGTTAGGTGGATTGGCCATGCTAAATTGCCCGTAGTGTCCTAATAAAAAAGTAAGGTTAAGGGGGGGGGGGGTTGTTGGGTTACGAGTATAGGGTGGATACGTGGGTTTGAGTAGGGTGATCATGGCTCGGCACAACATTGAGGGCCGAAGGGCCTGTTCTGTGCTGTACTGTTCTATGTTCTATGTTCTATTCTTACAATATAAGTGGAGGTGATATTGATAATAATGGGGGAATAGACTACCAGTTGATACACGATAAGTCGAGTACAGTGAGGATGTAAAAGGGTTTGTGCAGGACGTTGTTCATTTTATTTCTCAGAGATACACAGAGATGGCACTAGTCTATGTGCGGAATATTCCATTTTTCAAACTAAATGCTGTGGCAGGTGGGTTTCAGGCTGCATTTCCCACTGGTTAGCCTCGCCGGGAATTGCTTCAAGCTCTGGAGTTAAATAATTTGCACAAGCGAGTCCCTCTCCAAATCACGTGGCTGGTCGGGAACTGTTTCATCCACCCCATCGCCATCTAATGGGGGTCACAGGTCCAGGCGCCATATTTAGATGCCACCAAAACAGAGATACTCACGATCTCCAGCCCAGCCCTGTGAAGGTGACATCTCCAGATGGCTGTGTTGAAGGGCTGCACCGAGGTTTAGTAATAACTCCCTGGACATCCTCATCTTGGAGTCCACCAACACCGGGATGGCCCCTACCCCAGGGATGGCTCCAAGGAGCTCACCAACCCAACTTTGTTGGCCTGGGAGGCGATTGCAAGGGAGGTCAGCGCATCAGGCAACCGCCTGAGAAATGTCACCCAGTGCAGGAGGAGGATGAATGATCTGATTCGCTGCGCCAGCGTAAGTCAACCTTCAGCTCACTCCAGTCTCACACTCTCACAAGGGCATCACGGACCCACGGGGTTTCACTGTTCAGGGGTGTGGTGATATGCATCACTGTAAATACACAAGGGGTTAATGCAAATACACTAAGACTAAGTAAACACTAGAGGGATCACCAGAGACATTATGACATGCAGACATACAGCTAAGGAACACAGTGAATAGGACATGACCAATGGGCAGTCAAGACACCCAGAGGTGACACTACTACAAGGGGACAACCCATATAAAAGGACAGGGCACACATGCTCTTCCTCTCTCCACAGGCAACACTCAGAGAGAAGCACAGGGACAGATCAGAAGTATCACACCCACCACATGGCTTAGAGCAGACTGGTTAGTTAGACTGAGTTACTATAGCAAGATAAGGAGGAGAGTTGAACTCAAGTAGGAGAATTGTTAACTGTTCAATAAATGTGTTAAACCTATCTCCAAGTCTGAAGCTTCCTTTGTCAGAGCACACATCAAGGAAGCAGCTTATGCTACATTAAGAAGCATAACACAAGGGGTTTCACACAATATTAATGGGAGACACATCAGCACTGACTGTCTCAAAGACACTTCAACATCACCAGCAGCTAACCTATCAACATTGGAGACTGCTGCCATGGAGCTCCCATAGCCACAAGCGTGCAATCGATTACACCCTGTCCTCTAAGGGAGTGGTTTTTAACCGATGTACCGCTGCACACTAGTGTGCCGTGAGAACTATCCAAGGGTGCCGTGATATTTTGTATAAAGGTACAGGATTTCCACTGGCACATTCCCACTGGAGTTGGAGTTCTGGGTGTCTGGGTTCTGGGTCAGGGAGTCTGAACCGGCTTTGGATGGGACGTGGAGACTGAACAATTGAATTTGATTTGAAAGTGTATCCACGTGAGGACAGCAGCTTTTAACAAGTGAGAATAATTCAAGGATAGCTGTGTTTGAAGAGTGAGGACTCAGTTAGGAGAGCGGGACTGTAAAGAGTCAGACTTCACTGAGGACTTTCAAAAGCGAGTTGTCAATGAGGACAGTTGGTCAGTCGAACATATAACAGCGAGGAGAGTGGGGCTGAAGGGAGAGAGTCTTCAGCGAGGAGAGTGGGGATGGAGGGAGAGAGTCTTCAGCGAGGAAAGTGGGGATGGAGGGAGAGAGTCTTCAGCGAGGAAAGTGGGGCTGAAGGGAGAGAGCCTTCAGCGAGGAGAGTGGGGCTGGAGGGAGTCTTCAGCGAGGAGAGTGGGGATGGAGGGAGTCTTCAGTGAGGAGAGTGGGGATGGAGGGAGAGATTCTTCAGCGATGAAAGTGGGGATGAAGGGAGAGAGTCTTCAGCGAGGAAAGTGGAGCTGGAGGGAGAGAGTCTTCAGCGAGGAGAGCGGGGCTGGAGGGAGAGAGTCTTCAACGAGGAGAGTGGGGCTGGAGGGAGAGAGTCTTCAGCGAGGAGAGCGGGGCCGGAGGTAGAGAGTCTTCAGCGAGGAGAGTGGGGCTGGAGGGAGAGAGTCTTCAGCGAGGAGAGCGGGGCTGGAGGGAGAGAATCTTCAGCGAGGAGAGCGGGGCTGGAGGGAGAGAGTCTTCAGCGAGGAGAGTCGAGCTGGAGGGAGAGAGTCTTCAGCGAGAAGAGCGGGGCCGGAGGGAGAGAGTCTTCAGCGAGGAGAGTGGGGCTGGAGGGAGAGAGTCTTCAGTGAGGAGAGCGGGGCCGGAGGGAGAGAGTCTTCAGCGAGGAGAGTGGGGCAGGAGGGAGAGAGTCTTCAGCGAGGAGAGCGGGGCTGAAGGGAGAGAGTCTTCAGCGAGGAGAGTGGGGCTGGAGGGAGAGAGTCTTCAGCGAGGAGAGTGGGGCAGGAGGGAGAGAGTCTTCAGCGAGGAGAGCGGGGCCGGAGGGAGAGAGTCTTCAGCGAGGAGAGTGGGGCTGGAGGGAGTCTTCAGCGAGGAGAGTGGGGATGGAGGGAGAGAGTCTTCAGCGAGGAAAGTGGAGCTGGAGGGAGAGAGTCTTCAGCGAGGAGAATGGGGCCGGAGGGAGAGAGTCTTCAGCGAGGAGAGTGGAGCCGGAGGGAGAGAGGCTTCAGCGAGGGAAATGGGGCCGGAGGGAGAGAGTCTTCAGCGAGGAGAGCGGGGCTGGAGGGAGAGAGTCTTCAGCGAGGAGAGCGGGGCCGGAGGGAGAGAGTCTTCAGCGAGGAGAGTGGGGCCGGAGGGAGAGAGTCTTCAGCGAGGAGAGCGGGGCCGGAGGGAGAGAGTCTTCAGCGAGGAGAGTGGAGCTGGAGGGAGAGAGTCTTCAGCGAGGAGAGTGGGGCTGGAGGGAGAGAGTCTTCAGCGAGGAGAGTGGGGCAGGAGGGAGAGAGTCTTCAGCGAGGAGAGCGGGGCCGGAGGGAGAGAGTCTTCAGCGAGGAGAGTGGGGCTGGAGGGAGTCTTCAGCGAGGAGAGTGGGGATGGAGGGAGAGAGTCTTCAGAGAGGAAAGTGGAGCTGGAGTGAGAGAGTCTTCAGCGAGGAGAATGGGGCCGGAGGGAGAGAGTCTTCAGCGAGGAGAGTGGAGCCGGACGGAGAGAGTCTTCAGCGAGGGAAATGGGGCCGGAGGGAGAGAGTCTTCAGCGAGGAGAGCGGGGCTGGAGGGAGAGAGTCTTCAGTGAGGAGAGCGGGGCTGGAGGGAGAGAGTCTTCAGCGAGGAGAGCGGGGCCGGAGGGAGAGAGTCTTCAGCGAGGAGAGTGGGGCTGGAGGGAGAGAGTCTTCAGCGAGGAGAGTGGAGCCGGAGGGAGAGAGTCTTCAGCGAGGAGAGCGGGGCCGGAGGGAGAGAGTCTTCAGCGAGGAGAGCGGGGCCGGAGGGAGAGAGTCTTCAGCGAGGAGAGTGGGGCTGGAGGGAGAGAGTCTTCAGCGAGGAGAGCGGGGCCGGAGGGAGAGAGTCTTCAGCGAGGAGAGTGGGGCTGGAGGGAGAGAGTCTTCAGCGAGGAGAGCGGGGCTGGAGGGAGAGAGTCTTCAGCGAGGAGAGCGGGGCTGAAGGGAGAGAGTCTTCAGCGAGGGAAATGTGGCCGGAGGGAGTGAGTCTTTAGCGAGGAGAGAGGGGCTGGAGGGAGAGAGTCTTCAGCGAGGAGAGTGGGGCTGGAGGGAGAGAGTCTTCAGCGAGGAGAGTGGGGCCGGAGGGAGAGAGTCTTCAGCGAGGAGAGCGGGGCGGGAGGGAGTCTTCAGCGAGGAGAATGGGGCCGGAGGGAGAGAGTCTTCAGCGAGGAGAGTGGGGCTGGAGGGAGAGGGTCTTCAGCGAGGGAAATGGGGCCGGAGGGAGATAGTCTTCAGCGAGGAGAGTGGGGCCGGAGGGAGAGAGTCTTCAGCGAGGAGAGTGGGGCTGGAGGGAGAGGGTCTTCAGCGAGGGAAATGGGGCCGGAGGGAGAGAGTCTTCAGCGAGGAGAGTGGGGCTGGAGGGAGAGGGTCTTCAGCGAGGGAAATGGGGCCGGAGGGAGAGAGTCTTCAGCGAGGAGAGTGGAGCCGGAGGGAGAGAGTCTTCAGCGAGGAAAGTGGGGCTGAAGGGAGAGAGTCTTCAGCGAGGGAAATGGGGCCGGAGGGAGAGAGTCTTCAGCGAGGAGAGCGGGGCTGGAGGGAGAGAGTCTTCAGCGAGGAGAGCGGGGCTGGAGGGAGAGAGTCTTCAGCGAGGGAAATGGGGCCGGAGGGAGAGAGTCTTCAGCGAGGAGAGTGGAGCCGGAGGGAGAGTCTTCAGCGAGGAGAGTGGGGCTGGAGGGAGAGAGTCTTCAGTGAGGAGAGTGGGGCCAGAGGGAGAGTCTTCAGCGAGGAGAGTGGAGCCGGAGGGAGAGAGTCTTCAGCGAGGAGAGTGGGGCTGGAGGGAGAGAGTCTTCAGCGAGGAGAGCGGGGCCGGAGAGAGAGAGTCTTCAGCGAGGAGAGTGGGGCCGGAGGGAGAGAGTCTTCAGCGAGGAGAGCGGGGCCGGAGGGAGAGAGTCTTCAGCGAGGAGAGTGGGGCTGGAGGGAGAGAGTCTTCAGCGAGGAGAGTGGGGCCGCAGGGAGAGAGTCTTCAGCGAGGAGAGTGGGGCTGGAGGGAGAGAGTCTTCAGCGAGGAGAGTGGGGCTGGAGGGAGAGGGTCTTCAGCGAGGAGAGTGGAGCCGGAGGGAGAGAGTCTTCAGCGAGGAGAGCGGGGCCGGAGGGAGAGAGTCTTCAGCAAGGAGAGTGGGGCCGGAGGGAGAGAGTCTTCAGCGAGGAGAGTGGGGCCGGAGGGAGAGAGTCTTCAGCGAGGAGAGCGGGGCCGGAGGGAGAGAGTCTTCAGCGAGGAGAGTGGGGCCGGAGGGAGAGAGTCTTCAGCGAGGAGAGTGGGGCAGGAGGGAGAGAGTCTTCAGCGAGGAGAGTGGGGCTGGAGGGAGAGAGTCTTCAGCGAGGAGAGCGGGGCCGGAGGGAGAAAGTCTTCAGCGAGGAGAGCGGGGCTGAAGGGAGAGAGTCTTCAGCGAGGAGAGCGGGGCCGGAGGGAGAGAGTCTTCAGCGAGGAGAGTGGGGCCGGAGGGAGAGAGTCTTCAGCGAGGAGAATGGGGCTGGAGGGAGAGAGTCTTCAGCGAGGAGAGTGGGGCTGGAGGGAGAGGGTCTTCAGCGAGGGAAATGGGGCCGGAGGGAGAGAGTCTTCAGCGAGGAGAGCGGGGCTGAAGGGAGAGAGTCTTCAGCGAGGGAAATGGGGCCGGAGGGAGAGAGTCTTCAGTGAGGAGAGCGGGCCCGGGGGGAGAGAGTCTTCAGCGAGGAGAGTGGGGCTGGAGGGAGAGTGTCTTCAGCGAGGAGAGTGGGGCTGGAGGGAGAGAGTCTTCAGCGAGGGGAGTGGGGCTGGAGGGGGAGAGTCTTCAGCGAGGAGAGTGGGGCTGGAGGGAGAGCGTCTTCAGCGAGGAGAGCGGGGCTGGAGGGCGAGAGTCTTCAGCGAGGAGAGTGGGGCTGGAGGGAGAGAGTATTCAGCGAGGAGAGTGGAGCCGGAGGGAGAGAGTCTTCAGCGAGGAGAGTGGGGCCGGAGGGAGAGAGTCTTCAGCGAGGAGAGCGGGGCCGGAGGGAGCGAGTCTTCAGCGAGGAGAGTGGAGCCGGAGGGAGAGAGTCTTCAGCGAGGAGAGCGCGGCTGGAGGGAGAGAGTCTTCAGCGAGGACAGTGGGGCAGGAGGGAGAGAGTCTTCAGCGAGGGGAGCGGGGCTGGAGGGAGAGAGTCTTCAGCGAGGAGAGTGGGGCTGGAGGGAGAGAGTCTTCAGCGAGGAGAGTGGGGCAGGAGGGAGAGAGTCTTCAGCGAGGAGAGCGGGGCCGGAGGGAGAAAGTCTTCAGCGAGGAGAGTGGGGCAGGAGGGAGAGAGTCTTCAGCGAGGAGAGCGGGGCTGGAGGGAGAGAGTCTTCAGTGAGGAGAGTGGGGCTGGAGGGAGAGAGTCTTCAGCGAGGAGAGAGGGGCCGGAGGGAGAGAGTCTTCAGCGAGGAGAGAGGGGCCGGAGGGAGAGAGTCTTCAGCGAGGAGAGAGGGGCCAGAGGGAGAGAGTCTTCAGCGAGGAGAGTGGGGCTGGAGGGAGAGAGTCTTCAGCGAGGAGAGTGGGGCCAGAGGGAGAGAGTCTTCAGCGAGGAGAGTGGGGCCGGAGGGAGAGAGTCTTCAGCGAGGAGAATGGGGCTGGAGGGAGAGAATCTTCAGCGAGGAGAGTGGGGCCGGAGGGAGAGAGTCTTCAGCGAGGGAAATGGGGCCGGAGGGAGAGAGTCTTCAGCGAGGAGAGTGGGGCTGGAGGGAGAGGGTCTTCAGCGAGGGAAATGGGGCCGGAGGGAGAGAGTCTTCAGCGAGGAGAGCGGGGCTGAAGGGAGAGAGTCTTCAGCGAGGGAAATGGGGCCGGAGGGAGAGAGTCTTCAGTGAGGAGAGCGGGGCCGGGGGGAGTGAGTCTTCAGCGAGGAGAGTGGGGCTGGAGGGAGAGTGTCTTCAGCGAGGAGAGTGGGGCTGGAGGGAGAGAGTCTTCAGCGAGGAGAGTGGGGCTGGAGGGGGAGAGTCTTCAGCGAGGAGAGTGGTGCTGGAGGGAGAGAGTCTTCAGCGAGGAGAGCGGGGCTGGAGGGAGAGAGTCTTCAGCGAGGAGAGTGGGGCTGGAGGGAGAGAGTCTTCAGCGAGGAGAGTGGAGCCGGAGGGAGAGAGTCTTCAGTGAGGAGAGAGGGGCAGGAGGGAGAGAGTCTTCAGCGAGGTGAGTGGGGCTGGAGGGAGAGGGTCTTCAGCGAGGAGAGCGCGGCCGGAGGGAGAGAGTTTTCAGCGAGGAGAATGGGGCTGGAGGGAGAGAGTCTTCAGCGAGGAGAGCGGGGCCGGAGGGAGAGAGTCTTCAGCGAGGAGAGTGGGGCTGGAGGGAGTGAGTCTTCAGCGAGGAGAGTGGGGCCGGAGGGAGTGAGTCTTCAGCGAGGAGAGTGGGGCTGGAGGGAGAGAGTCTTCAGCGAGGAGAGCGATTTGAGAAATAGCGAGAATTCAGCCAGAATAGCAGGGTGCAAAGAGTGAGATTTTCAGGCAGGAAAATGTGAGTTTAAATAGAGATACTTTAACAGACAGACGGTAGCACGTGTGAGACTCCAGCGCGTGTAGCAGACTGTATAGGGTGAGACTTCAGTGGGAAATGGACTTTGAACAGCAGGCCTTCAGAGGGCATAGTGTGGGTGCAATAAAGACAGATGTCAGCGAGCTAATGGGGGTACAGTAAGAGGACATTAATTTTTTTTTTCTTTTTTACAAATTTAGGGTACCCAATTCATTTTTTTCAATTAAGGTGCAATTTAGTGTGGCCAATCCATCTAGCCTTGCACATCTTTGGGTTGTGGGGGCGAAACACACACAGACACGGGTAGAACGTGCAGACTCCACACGGACAGTGACCCAGAGATGGCAGAAGTGGCAGAAAGGGCCACAAGCAGTAGGTGGACGAGGCGGAGGATTCAGGGGGTGAGGAGACCCCAGCCACCCAGGAGAGAGAGAGAGACCAATGAACCGAGCATCAGCCTCCCCCCCAACCACCTGGAGATGGAAGGAAGACCTTCCTGATGAAGGAGTTGACCACCATGAACGAAGCGATCAGGATAGAATTCCAGGTGGCTGTCAAGGTGGTGATGGCAGAGACGATGGCCGCCATGGAAAAGGCAATCGACGGGTTGGGGAAGGAAGTGGAGTCAGAGGAGAAGACGATCCTCGACCTGGAAAAGGCCTCAACAGACCAGAGCGACAGAATCGTCGCCCTGGAAGCAGACGTGAAACGGTAGCAGCACAAGGAAACTTAAAGGGGAAAGTCGAGGACCAAGAAAGCAGGTCCCGACGGCAGAATATTCGGACTGAGGGCCTGCCGAGCGGCATCAAGGGCAGAGGTCCCACAGGCAATGTTACCCAAATGCTGGATAACCTAGTCAGGAGAGACAGCTTCCCCAACCCTCCATAGCTCGACAGAGCACACAGGTCGCTCAGGCCGAGACCCAAGGCCGGGGAGGGGCCAGGAAGGATTCTGTGGTGGACACATCAGACGAAAGTGAGCACCTCGGATAGACACAGAATCTGAATTCATCAGTTAATTGGGGCAGAGCTGGCAAAATGCAGGGTCAAGTTCAACCAGGTGAAGTTGGCCATGTACAAGAACAGGATGCCATTCGGTATGCTGTTCCAAGCCAAGCTCTGGGTCACGTACCAGAATAAAGAACATTACCTCAGCACCTCGGCAGAAGCGAATGAATTTGTGTGAACCAATGGCCTGGGCAAGGGGCAGGTAAGGCAACAGTGAGGGCTGAGCAGAGAAGGTTTGCGAATTAATCGAAGACACATTGGACAGTGAGCATGTTAGCGGGGGACGTTGCTGCCTCGCTCTAACTGAAATGAAGAGATTGGATCACAGAAAGAACGAGGCCAGGGGAAGGCGGGTGAGGGTATAGGCAGAGAAAGCGGGAAGTCAGCGGGCATAGGTTAGGGGCTAAACCACCCCCGAGAGGGAGAAAAGAGCTCCGGTTTCCTCCCACGGTCCAAAGGTGTGCAGATTAGGTCGATTGGTCATGATCAATGTACGGGGTTATGAGGATAGGGTGAGGGAATGGGCCTGGGTGGGGTGCTCTTTCAGAGGATCTGCGCAGACTCAATGGGCCGGGATTGTAGTGTATGGGATCACCCCATTTCTCCCTGACCAGCTTTGGTTCTAGGTCTGCCAAAAGCCAGAGTGTAAAATTTTCATCCTCCTGTTAAATTCCTTCCATCGCCTGGCCCATATCTATCTCCGTAACAATCTCCAACAATACAATACTCCCTGAAATATCTGCTTTCCTCCACTTCTGGTCTCTTGAAGATCTTGGATATTCATTACTCCAACACTGGCGGCAGTGCCATCAGATGCCCTGGCCCCAAGCCCTGGAAATTCCCTCTCGAAACCTCTTGGCCTTTTATTCACACTCCCCCTCTCTCTATCTCCTCCTTCAAGCTGATCCTTCAAGTCCAGATCTCTCTCGTCAAGCTTTCAGTTTCCTGTTCCCGTATCTCCTTCACCTTCAGTGACTTGGTGCTGACATTATTGTGAGAAAGCTTGGTACAGTTCGCTCTGTTAAAGGTGCTATATGAATGCAAGTTGTTGCTGTGGTGGTGACATAATGAACTGATACTATCTGGACAGTAAAATAAAAGCGAAACAACGGTGGATGGTGGAATCTGAAACAAAAACAGAGAATTCTGGAAAGACACAGCAGGTCTGACAGCATTTGTAGGGAGAGAGAAACAGAGCTAAACGCGAGGTAAAGTGTGCTAGATATTATAGTATATACGTGGGGCAGTACAGCTAGAACAGTGATGAGTGAGAGCTGGGAGAGACTACAATATGCAGCAAACTTAGGAGCACGTGACAGATGGTCCAGAGTGTGTTGGGGGGGGGGGGGGGGGGGGGGCGGCGTAGGTGAAGTGAGGGTTTTTGCATTGGGACATAAAATGTATGTGATATACAAGAAAGTCACTGATTGAATGGGATGATTCATGGAGTTGGGGATTGTTGCCTTGGTCGCTGACGGCAAGTTTTCCATAAATACAACGTTGCCCTTTTGGGAATCCGGGCACCTGGGTAGAAACGCTGCATTATCTAAAGTTTTTCCAGCTTTGAGGAAATTGGGAAAGATGCTGTCCCTGGAAAACTAGTCAGCAGGGACCTCCCTAAGGCACCTTGGCGCTGACAATTGATGTAAGCTTTTAGAAGGACACACCAGCTCTCACGAGAAAATGTGTTACTTTGACAGGTTGTTTGGTCTGAGGGCTAATTTTGGAGGCAGGATAAATGAGAGAATTTATAGGAATCCAGGCCTGTCGGACACAGGATCTTCATCGCACAGAGCAGGACATCCCTGGAAAGAGACAGAAACCTCGGTTGTGCTCTTGCGTCCGAAGCAGAGCTGATTCTCTTCTGTTCCTGCAGCTAGGCCGCCGCTGCTATTCCCAACTATTCCACTAGAGGGCACCAGAGACCAGCAGCTGTCACAAGTGTCGGCTCTTCACATTTTCTCAATGCTCTAAAGTTTAGAGTCTAAACCGTTTCAAAGCCATTTTATTGCTTTTCAGTTTAGTCATTTTGTAGGTGCCAGCCATTTTGTGCATCCCACAAACAGCAAATGACCACATTATCCTTATTGTCACTTTAGATTACTTACTGTTGAGAGAGGGGTGGAGTATAAATGTGACTGCGGTGTTTCCCTGGTTTTGGTTTTTTTTGGAAGTATGTTACAGTATTGATTGATTCACAGATGAGCTGGGTCCTGTGGGTCTGCTTTTACACGTCCATATGTTCTCTTGCAATGTTTAATAATCTCTTCTTTTTCTATCCTGATGCAATGTTCCCAGAATTCTCACCTTCAGATCAAGATGCACTGTGCAACCTCCCAATCAAACTCATTTGTTACCCTGGACTTCAAACTGAGCCGCCCCTCATGTCCCTCAGTCTTCCTACGGTTTGCTGGGTTTAAGAACCCAAACACTGGTGCTGCCCCCTCCCGACAGGGGTCAAAGCAGAGCTTGGGTGGCCAACTCTGGTCGCACATAATACTGGATGTTTGATCACGTGGCCCCTGACTTCCCAACCCAGTCGAACAGTCCGATTTCATTTTAGCCACCCTCAATATTTTTTATAACTCATTAAACAAAAGTGTTCAAAGAGCTTTTTTTGATAAGAGTACGATTTGGTGAAAATCTCTTCTGATTTATTGCCTGGGTGTGGTAAATGGATTATGATAACCATTCACCACTGTACTACATTGTATCACGCTGTTGCCCATGTGGGCTCCACCTATGGACCATTGTACTGTACTACATGGAATGTATCATGTTGGTGCCCCTGTGGGCTCCGCCCCTGGTTCCGCCCTCTTGAGGTGAGGTACATAGATCTGCTGCCCTGTAGGCGGCTCTCACTTGCAGAGCAGTCGCAGGCAGGCACTGCTCTAGTCAATTAAAGCCCCTGTTCACTTCAGCTCTCTGTCTCGCATTAATTGATGGTCGCATCAATTTAATCGACTACAACATCGCTATGGAAGCAGCCCTCAAACCTGACTGACTGGAACTCGACCCACAGGCCGCGGAGACCAAAGGGATTTTTTCATACTGGCTCCGATGTTTCGAGGCCTACCTCGCTGCCTCCTCCTCACCCACCGTCACCGACAAACAGAAGCTGAGCCTCCTCCATGCCCGGGGGAGTCATCGAATCTCTGTAGAACTTGAGGAAGCCTCCACATACGCAGACACCCTCGCGATGCTGAAGCGTCTATAGGTGAGGCCGGTGAACGAAGTATATGCGTGGCATCTCCTCACCACTTACTGCCAATGCCCTGGGGAATCGCTGGAGGAGTACCTACGTGACCTCAAAGTCCTCGCGCAAAGCTGCAACTACAGGGCCGTCACGTCTCCCAACACATGGAACTCGACGTCCGGGATGCTTACGTGGCTGGGGTCCTGTCCAACTACATTGGACGGCACCCGCTCGAGAAAGGCGCCCTCGACCTAGGAGAGACGGTAAAACTAGCCACCTCTCGAGAAGTAGCGTTTCAAAGCCTCAACGCTTTACCATCAGAGAGTACCCCAGGCCTGTGCCGCGCGGCTGCCCGCCCAACCCGGGGGGCTACCCTGCTATTTCTGTGGCTAGCACCCCAGGCATCGCTTCCCGGCTTGGAACACGAACTGCAGCGCCTGCGGCAATAAAGCACACTTTGCCAAAGTTTGCCGTGCCTGGTCCAAGTCCTCCAAATCGCAGGCCCAACTCTTGGACTCACAGGCCCGCAGACCCCACAGCCTGGCTGCGTGCCTGCCGGCTCCGTCCCCTCTGGACGTGCCACCCGCCTCGTGTTGTCCATGGGGGCATCCATCTTCAACTCCGCACAACACTTGTGACTCATGGGGCCGCCATCTTGGGCGCCATCTTCCTCGCCGCCTGACACGTGCGACCGACGGGGGCCGCCATCTGCAACGCCGCACAATACATGCGACCGACAGGGGTAGCTATCTTCATCGCCGCCCGACACGTGCGACCGACGGGGGCCACCATCTTGGGACCACACCACCACCTCTGACCATGCCCACTAACCGCAACTCGGCGCGGTCACCCTCGAACAGTCACGCCCAAAGCACCTCTGGAACTCCATGATGACCGTCCGGGGTCAATGGACACGAAACGCTGTTTGACTCCGGGAGCACGGAGAGCTTCATTCACCCAGACACAGTAAGGCGCTGTTCGCTCCAAATCTCCTGTGCACTTCAAACAATCTCCCTCGCTTCCGGATCGCACTCACTGCAGATCCAGGGGTACACTGTCGCAATACAGGGCATCGAATACGCAAACTTTAAACTATATGTACTCCCCGATCTCTGCGCTCCTCTTCTGTTGGGACTGGACTTCCAATGCAACCTCAGAAGCCTGACCCTAAAGTTCGGCGGGCCCCTACCCCCTCTTACAGTTTGTAGCCTCGCGACCCCGAAGGTCGACCCTCCCCCGCTATTCGCGAATCTCACCGCCGACTGTAAACCCATCGCCACCAGGAGCAGGCGGTACAGTATCCAGGACAGGACTTTTGTCCTAGGTCCAGCGACTCTTGCAGGAGGGGATCATCGAGGCCAGTAATAGCCCCTGGAGAGCTCAGGTGGTGGTCGTTAGGACCGGGGAAAAGAACCGGATGGTTGTAGCCTACAGCCAAACCATAAACCGGTACACGCACCTCGATGCGTATCCCCTTCCCCGGATAGCCGACGTGGTTAATCAGATCACACACTATCTAGTGTTCTCCACGGTAGATCTGAAGTCAGCATACCACCTGCTCCCAATCCACCCGGAGGACCGCCACTACACGGCCTTTGAGGCAGATGGCCGTCTCTTCCACTTCCTCCGGGTCCCCTTCGGCATCACAAACGGGGTCTCAGTCTTCCAAAGGACAATGGACCGAATGGTGGACCAGTATGGGCTGCAGGCCACATTTCCATACTTGGACAACGTCACCATCTGTGGTCATGACCAGCAGGACCACGACCTCAACTTCCAGAAGTTTCTCCAAAGCACCCAAGCCCTCAACCACACTTATAACAAGGAGAAATGCATTTTCTGCACAACCAGACTAGCCATCCTCGGCTATGTGGTGGAAAACGGAGTTCTAGGGCCCGACCCCGACTGTATGCGCCCCCTCCTGCAACTCCCCCCTTCCCCACTGCCCCAAAGCCCTGAAGAGGTGCCTCGGGTTCTTTTCCTATTACGCCCAGTGGTTCCCCAACTATGCGGATAAAGCCCGCCAACTAATCAAGGCCACCATCTTCCCACTGGGGGCTGAGGCCCGCCAGGCCTTCAGCCACATCAAAGCAGATATTGCTTAGGTCGTGATGCATGCAGTGGATGAGTCCATCTCCAGGTGGAGAGTGACGCGTCAGAGGTCACTGTCGCCGCCACCCTCAATCAGGCGGGCATTTTTCTCCTGTACCCTCAACGCCTCCAAAATTCGACACTCCTTAGTCGAAAAAGAAGCTCAAGCCATCATGGTAGCTGTACGTCACTGGAGGCACTACCTCGCTGGTAGGAGGTTTACCCTCATCACCGACCAATGGTCGGTCGCCTTCATGTTCAACAATACGCAGTGGGGCAAGATCAAGAACGAAAAGATCTTGAGGTGGAGGATCGAACTCTCCACCTATAATTACGATATAGTACATCATCCTGGGAAGCTCAACGAGCCCCTAGGTGCTCTGTCCCGCGGCACGTGCGCCAGCGCGCAAGATGACCGACTCCGGGCTATCCATGATGACCTCTGCCACCCGGAGGACACCGGGCTTCTCCACTATATCAAGGCCTGCAACCTGCCCTACTCCACCGAGAAGGTCAGGACTATGACCAGGGACTGCCAAATCTGTGCAGAGTGTAAGCCGTACTTCTATCAACCAGATAAGGCCCACTTCGTGAAGGCATCCCGGCCCTATGAGCGCCTCAGTATCGACTTCAAAGGGCCCCTCCCCTCTACCAACCGCAACACGTTTTCCTCAATGGCGTTAACAAATTCTCCCGCTTTCCCTTTGCAATCCCTTGCGCCGACATGACGGCGGCCACCGTCATTAAGGCCCCACATAGTATCTTCACCTTGTTCGGTTTCCCCACTTACGTCCATAGTGACCGGGGCTCCTCGTTTATGAGCGACGAACTGCGTCAGTATCTGCTCGGTAAGGGCATCGCCTCGAGTAGGACTACCAGTAACAACCCCCGGGGAAACGGACAGGTGCAGAGGGAGAACGCGACTGTATGGGAGAGCCGGCCTCCTGGCCCTACGGTCTAGGAATCTCCCAGTTTCCCACTGGCAGGAGGTCCTCCCCGAAGCGCTCCGCTCCATTAGGTCACTCCTTTGCACAGCCATGAACGAGACCCCTCATGACCGCCTGTTTGTTTTCCACAGGAAATCCACCTGTGGGGTCTCGCTTCCATCCTGGCTGAAGACACCGTGGCCCGTCCTACTCCACAAACACGTAAGGAGCCATAAGTCTGATCCCCTGTGCGAGAGGGTCCAGCTCCTTCACACCAACCCACAGTACGCATATGTAGAACACCCCGACGGCCGACAGGATACGGTCTCCCTCCGGGACCTGGCACCCGCAGGATCCCCTACCATCACCCCAACCTACCCACTCAACCTACACCAAACAGCACCCCCGCCCCAACATGGCCTCCACACCCCCTCCTATACTCCCTCCCCTCTTTGCCGACCTACAGGAATTAAGCTCCTGAAGACACGCTCCCGGAGTCCACACCTGTGCCCGCATCGACAAGTTCACCACCCATGCCTGCACCGACGAGTTCGACACCCGTGTGCCCACTGCGATACCAGAGCTCCAGCGATCGCAGCGCATGATCAGGGCGCTGGACAGACTGAATCTGTGAGCCCTTCACCCCCGCAAGACTTCAATTTTTTTTAACAGGGGGTGAATGTGGTGAACGTATTACGGTAACCATTCACTACTGTGCTACATTGTACCACGATGTTGCCCATGTGGGCTCCACCTATGGACCATTGTACTGTACTACACTGATTGTATCATGTTGGTGCCCTTGTGGGCTCCGCCCCTGGCTCCACCCCCTTGAGGGGAGGTATATAGATCTGCTGCCCTGTAGGCGGCTCTCAGTGCAGAGCAGTCGCAGGCAGGCACTGTTCTAGTTGATTAAAGCCACAGTTCACTTCAACTCTCTGTCTCATGTGAATTGATGGTCGCTTCACTAGGGATGTTCTCTCCAGAGTTCCGGCGGTTAACCTTTCATTTCTGCAGGCTCCTGTAGTTGTCAAATTCTACTTTTGGCTAATTGTAGCATTGAGGTGTGTCTCCCACATCTTACTCAATCCATGCCGACCATTGACGTCACCTATCTCAGGCAAATGGTGCTAACCGTTCACCATCTCCATGGAAGCAGATTATAAAGGCAACACTGATTGCACATTAAAGTGGAGGCTAATGTTTGGAAGGGGTGAGGAGAAACTAAAAGCTCAGCTGGTCGAGAAGTGGGTGCAGAGCAAAAACAGGCTGATGAATCACGGATATTCTCAGCCCACTGTTTCCCTTTGCAATAAATGCAGTGGAGGCTGGCACGCCAGAGTGGGCTTCCTGAGACACAGCAGGTAACACTCAACACAGAGTTGACCATCCTGCTGAAAACCCATTGTCTTATGAGACAACGATGTCCTTGACAGACTTTGTCTTGTCAATTTTATGTATTGCTCTGCCTTGTCAGTCTTCTCCCAGCCATTTGTATAAATGGCCACTGCTGTGCAGTCAAATACAATGCTATCCCGAACGTTTCATAATTATTCTTAACAGTTAAGAAGGCTTGGAAAAGTCAGACTCAAGCGAGTTCAGGGGCTTCGGCCTATCAATGAACAGCTCTGCCGGTGCGACCCTTGTCGTGACATGTGGCATGGTCCAGTAATGAAAGAGGAATTTTGCCAGTCGTGTGTCCAGGGAGCCTGTGGTCTGCTTCCGTATGCCTCGCTTAAATGCTTGTACCAGCCACTCTGCCAAGACATTAGAGGAAGGGTGGTACGGCGCAGTCTGGATGTGTCTTATCCCGTTGGCACGCACAAATGCTCCGAACTCCTTGCTTGTGAATGGGGTCCCGTTGCCTGGAACCAGTACCTCTGGCATCCCATGGTACTAAATGAGCATCGCAATGTTTCAATAATAGGGGCTCTTGAGGTGGTGGAGGTCACCCAGCGCATATCTAGCCATTTAGAATGGGTGTCAACAAGGATTAAAAACATGGACCCCATGGGATGAAGCGAGGCCGGTGGAGGCGGTTTCTGGTGCTGTCGACATGCCTGGCATTTTTTCACCATTCTCTCGACGTTGCCATTGATCCTTGGCCACCAGATATAGCTTCTCCTTGTATTTGAAGCCACAGGATGCCCACTATGCAGGTCCTGCAGGATCAACTTCTGGCCTGGGATGACCACACAAGCTCTCCATAGGAGGATGCTTCCTCCATACTCAGCTCCTGCTGTTTCACAGCATTGGGCTGGCGGGTGGAGGGGTCTCCTGTAATCTGCCATGCAAAGTAATGTGGCAAGTTTCGCAAATGTGGGATCTCTCTGAGTCCATGTGCGAATCTGTGCAATTGTTACCGGCAGACTATCCATGAAGTTTAAAGAAGCCATGACTTTGTCCACCACTAGCAGAGGGTGGGGGGTGGGGGGGGGGGGGGGGGTTGGGGGGGGGGGGGGGCTCATAGGCAGTGGGAGATTACTGAAGGTGTCAGCATGTGCTATTTGGACCCTGTCATGTGAGAGTACCTTTACTGGGTGTTTAAGAAATGTACCTTTAGGAAATGGGTATTCATCAGTGATGTCAGATAGTGGGTGGAGCTGGGCTGTCAGTCTGCTTTTTTACTTTTATTTTAGGCTGTTGCTGCAGGGTGTGTTTTAGTTTTGTTTTCAGTGTTGGAGCTGAAGCCAGACTGAGCAGGTGCCCTGTTGTTCTCTCTGCCATGAAAAGACTATCTCTTGATCATTTGGTGAATTCAGAGTTATAAATGTTTTCAAAAGACTATCTCTTGAACATTTGGTGAATTCAGAATTATAAATGTTTTCAGTAGTGAATGTAAACCTGATGTACTTCTGTCAAAAAGTGTTTCTTTTGTCTTCTGGATGTTGTTTGCAAAGTTATTACGGATTACTTAGTGTTGTATTCTTTGGGGGTTGTATTTGAATTGATGGTTGCTGAGATGTTCACTGTCTGTTTTAAAAAGATTAAGTTGAGTTCATAGAATAAACATTGTTTTGCTTTGAAAAATACTTTTCCATTTCTGCTGCACCACACCTGTAGAGTGGATTGTGTGCTCCCCATACCACAATCTATTAAAAGTTGTGGGTCAGGTGAACTCCATGATACGCTTTGGGGTTCTCTGAACTCTGGCCCATAACAACCCCTAGGTGATGAATGCTGCTGGTAATAGAACCCAGCGCTGAATTCAGGTCGAGGGTATGGGGGAAATCCCCTCGTCCTCCTTGAAAAGACCCAACAGTGGCAGGCATATGGTCCATGTTGATGAAAAAATTCCACCCATAGACATATTGGTGAAATTCTTTCACTGCATATATCACAGCCAAGCCTTCTTTATCAATTCAGGTGAAGCAGCGTTCTGTATCTTCCAGGGTTCTGGAAGTGCACACAATAGGGAGCTGCGTGCCACCATCCCATTGATGGGACAGCACCGCTCCAATGCCATATGGAGAGGGGTCACATATGAGAACGGCTGGGAAGGATCAGAGGGGCCAGCAGCGGGGAGGATGACAACTGTCTCTTCACCCTGACAAATGCTTCCACTTGTGGAGCTCCCCAAGCCCACCTTTGGTTCTCGCTAATAAGACGTGAAGAGGTGCCAACAGTATGGCCAAATTCAGAATAAACATCCCAGATTCTTTCCAAGCCCCTGTGGCATTTTGAGGAGTTGGGGCTCCCTTTACGGCCTGGACCTTTTCAACCACAAGTCCATGCGGTAACCCAAGTACATCACAGCCTCCGCTTGAAAGACACTTTTGCCTACTTCGGGCAGACGCCCACTTGGGGGAATCATTGGGGGACCTCTTCCAGGATGTCCAGGTGCTCCTTTTCAGTGGTCCAGATATACCTCGACTTTGGGTAGCTCCTGGAATGTATCTTCCATCACCCTCTGATAAATTGTACAAGCAGAAGAGACCCCAAAGGGAAGGGGAGTCACCCCCATGGGTATTTATGGTCACATACTTCCACGATGCAGTTTCCAATTCCAACTGAAGATATGCATGGCTCATATCCAGTTTTGTGAACAAGTAGGCCCCAGCTAATTTTGCGCACAAATCCTCCACATGCAGCTTGGGGTAATGGTCCAGGTGGGATGCCCTGCTTCCGGTCAGTTTATAATCCCCGCAGAGGTGAACTGACTTATCTGGCTTCCTCACTGGGACCACTGGTGCGGCCCAGTCTGCACATCATACTGGGCGTGTGATGCTCAGCTTCTCCAGGCGCCACAACCCAGTGTCTATCTTTGTGAGTAAGGCAATGGGAACTGGTCGTGCTCTGAAGTATTTGTGCTGGACCTCCAGGTTGGCATAAATTTGCGTCTTTATGTTTTTAATTACGCACACCAACCTGTCCCTTAACATCTATGAAAGGGATAGACCAAACTCGCAACTCTCAGCCAGCCTTCAGAGTCAAGTTAAAAAGCCTGTCACTAACTCTCTCGGAGTCTGCTAATGCCATTAGCCTGGAAAAAGTACCTAATTTGTTCAGTGTACTGGGCTCAATCTTCCAGGCCTGCGGCAAAGGCCTCTAATGTCCCAAAGAGCGGCATTTTTCAAGGTCTGTCCAGCACGTTGGTGCTTGCCAATATCTCTGAGCGGCTGGGACGTCCAGAATCGGAGATAGAGTTTATTTTACCTCGTTGCCAGTATAAAGACCCAGGAAGCTGATCAGTAGGGTGAGCGCTGGTTTATTCACAGTCATAAGAAACCTGCCTACACCGATAATTGCACACACAGAGTAAGCCACAGAATCACAACAAAATAGAATGTCGAAAAGGCCCTTCGGCCCATCGAGTCTGCACCGCCGCATGAAAGGCACCGTATCTGCCAATCCCAATCCCATTTGCCAGCACTTGTCCCATAGCCTCGAATGTTAAGACATGCCAAGTGTTCGTCCAGGTACTTTTTAAAGGAAGTGAGGCAACCCTCCTCTACCACCCTCCCAGGCAGTGCATTCCACACCATCACCATCCTCTGGATAAAAAGGTTTTTCCCTCAAATGCCCCCTGAACCTCCCACCCCTCACCTTGAACTTGTGTCCCCTCATAACCTATCCTTTAACTAAGGGGCCATGATGTGGAGATGCCGGCGTTGGACTGGGGTGAGCACAGTAAGAAGTCTTACAACACCAGGTTAAAGTCCAACAGGTTTGTTTCAAACACTAGCTTTCGGAGCACTGCTGAGGAAGGAGCTACTGTTTGAAACAAACCTGTTGGACTTTAACCTGGTGTTGTAAGACTTCTTACTTAACTAAGGGGAACAGCTGTTGCTTATCCACTCCGTCCATGCACATCATAATCTTGTACACCTCGAGCAAGTTGCCCCTCTGTCTTCTCTGCTCCAGCGAGAACCATTAGCCGATCCCTGTTTGGGCCGGCCTTTGTTCAATGTAATTATAAACCCCAGCCAGACGGGCCTCTGCCAACTAGCGGGGAAGATCATATTCCACAGGTCCCGTGGGGAGATCAATTTGGATATCTGCATGAGCTTCATTGGGGTTATTACAGGCACCAAAATAGCATTGCACCTTCAATAAATATAAAACAAAAAAGAGTGGCTAAGGTAAATATTGGTCCTTTAGAGAATGAGAAAAGAGATTTAATAATGGGAAATGAGGAAATGGCTGAGGAACTGAACAGGTTTTTTGGGTCGGTCTTCACAGTTGTTATGGGCCAGGGTTTAGAGAACCCCCAAAGTGTATCATGGAGTTCACCTGACCCACAACTTTTACTAGATTGTGGTATGGGGAGAAGATGATTCCTGGACAAGATAGTTTCTCTATTACTCCTACTACCACTTCACCACTCTTCACTGGACTTTCCAACCTTACCTTATATAATGGAGTGCTACTCTTCTCACTTTCCTTCACCACTTTAACAAACCCCACTGTCTTATCCTGTTTTACAATATCAGCCTTCCCAGTGCTTTTCTTCCACCACCAACACTGTGACTTTACATGGCCTAGTTTATCACAGTGAAAACATTTACATAGAACATAGAACATAGAACACTACAGCGCAGTACGGGCCCTTCGGCCCTCGATGTTGCGCCGACCTGTGAAACCATCTGAAGCCTATCTGACCTACACTATTCCATTTTCATCCATATGTCTATCCAGTGACCACTTAAATGCCCTTAAAGTTGGCGAGTCTACTACTGTTGCAGGCAGGGCGTTCCACACCCCTACTACTCTCTGAGTAAAGAAACTGCCTCTGATATCTGTCCTATATCTATCACCCCTCAATTTAAAGCTATGTCCCCTCGTGTTGGTCATCACCACCCGAGGAAAAAGACTCTCACTCTCCACCCTATCTAACCCTCTGACTATCTTATATGTCTCTATTAAGTCACCTCTCAGCCTTCTCCTCTCTAACGAAAACAACCTCAATTCCCTGAGCCTTTCCTCGTAAGACCTTCCCTCCATACCAGGCAACATCCTAGTAAATCTACTCTGAACCCTTTCCAAAGCTTCCACATCCTTCCTATAATGTGGTGACCAGAACTGCACGCAGTACTCCAGGTGCAGCCGCACCAGAGTTATGTACAGCTGCAGCATGACCTTGTGGCTCCGAAACTCAATCCCCCTGCTAATAAAGACTAGCACACCATATGCCTTCTTAACAGCCCTATTAACCTGGGTGGCAACTTTCAGGGATTTATGTACCTGGATGTCGAGATCTCTCTGTTCATCTACACTACCAAGAATCTAGCCATTCGCCCAGTACTCTGCATTCCTGTTACTCCTTCCAAAGTGAACCACCTCACACTTTTCCGCATTAAACTCCATCTGCCACCTCTCAGCCCAGCTCTGCAGCTTATCTATGTCCCTCTGTATCCTACAACATCCTTCAGCACTATCCACAACTCCACCGACCTTCGTGTCATCTGCAAATTTACTAACCCATCCTTCTACACCCTCTTCCAGGTCATTAATAAAAATGACAAACAGCAGTGACCCCAAAACAGATCCTTGTGGTACACTACTAGTAACTGAACTCCAGGATGAACATTTGCCATCAACCACCACCCTCTGTCTTCTTTCAGCTAGCCAATTACTGATCCAAACCGGTAAGTCACCTTCAATTCCATACTTCCTTATTTTCTGCAATAGCCTGCCGTGTGGAACCTTATCAAACGCCTTACTGAAATCCATATACACCACATCAACAGCTTTACCCTGATCCACCTGTTTGGTCACCTTCTCAAAAAACTCAATAAGGTTTGTGAAGCATGACCTACCCTTCACAAAACCGTGTTGACTATCGCTAATCAACTTGCTCTTTTCAAGATGATTATAAACCCTATCTCTTATAACCTTTTCCAACATTTTACCCACAACCGAAGTAAGGCTCACAGGTCTATAATTACCAGGGTTGTCTCTACTCCCCTTCTTGAACAAGGGGACAACATTTGCTATCCTCCAGTCTTCCGGCACTACTTCTGTCGACAAAGACGACATAAAGATCAAGGACAAAGGCTCTGCAATCTCCTCCCTGGCTTCCCAGAGAATCCTAGGATAAATCCCATCTGGCCCAGGGGACTTATCTATTTTGACATTTTCCAAAATTGCTAACACCTCCTCCTCCACACACAACTTTGCACTACTATCCTTGATTGGCCCTAATCTTACTCGAGTCATTCTTTTGTTCCTGATATACCTATAGAAAGCCTTAGGGTTTTCCTTGATCCTATCCGCCAACGACTTTTCGTGTCCTCTCCTCGCTCTTCTTAACTCTCCCTTTAGGTCCTTCCTGGCTAACTTGTAACTCTCAAGTGCCCTAACTGAGCCTTCATGTCTCATTCTAACATAAGCCTTCTTCTTCCTCTTGACAAGTGCTTCAACTTCCTTAGTAAACCACGGTTCCCTTGCTCGACAACTTCCTCCCTGCCTGACAGGTACATACTTATCAAGGACATGCAGTAGCTGTTCCTTGAAAAAGCTCCACATTTCGATTGTACCCATCCCCTGCAGTTTCCTTCCCCATCCTATACATCCTAAATCTTGCCGAATAGCATCATAATTGCCTTTCCCCCAGCTATAATTCTTGCCTTGCGGTATATACCTATCCCTGCCCATTGCTAAAGTAAACATAACCGAGTTGTGATCACTATCACCAAAGTGCTCACCTACATCTAAATCTAACACCTGGCCGGGTTCATTACCTGGTACCAAATCCAATGTGGCCTCGCCCCTTGTTGGCCTGTCTACATACTGTGTCAGAAAACCCTCCTGCACACTCTGCACAAAAACTGACCCATCTATAGTACTCGAACTATAGTATTTCCAGTCAATATTTGGAAAGTTAAAGTCCCCCATAACAACTACCCTGTTACTCTCGCTCCTGTCGAGAATCATCTTTGCAATCCTTTCCTCTACATCTCTGGAACTATTCGGAGGTCTATAGACAACTCCCAACAGGGTGACCTCTCCTCTACTGTTCCTAACCTCGGCCCATACTACCTCAGTAGACGAGTCCTCAAGCGTCCTTTCTACCGCCGTAATACTTTCCTTGATTAACAATGCCACACCTCCCCCTCTTTTACCATCTTCTCTGTTTTTACAGAAACATCTAAATCCTGGAACCTGCAACAACCATTCCTGTCCCTGCTCTACCCATGTCTCCGAAATCGCCACAACATCGAGATCCCAGGTACCAACCCATGCTGCAAGCTCACCCACCTTATTCCGGATGCTCCTGGCGTTGAAGTAGACACACTTCAAACCAGCGTCCTGCTTGCCGGTGCCCTCTTTCGAACTTTTAACCCTATCCCTGACCTCACTACTCTCAACATCCTGTACACTGGGACTACAATTTAGGTTCCCATCCCCCTGCTGAATTAGTTTAAACCCCCCCGAAGAGCACTAGCAAATCTCCCCCCCAGGATATTGGTACCCCTCTGGTTCAGGTGAAGACCATCCTGTTTGTAGAGGTCCCACCTACCCCAGAATGAGCCCCAATTATCCAGGAAACCAAAACCCTCCCTCCTGCACCATCCCTGTAGCCACGTGTTCAACTCCTCTCTCTCCTTATTTCTCACTTCACTAGCACGTGGCACGGGTAACAACCCAGAGATAACAACTCTGTTTGTTCTAGCTCTCAGCTTCCACCCTAGCTCCCTGAATTTCTGTCTCAAATCCCCATCTCTCTTCCTACCTATGTCGTTGGTACCTATGTGGACCACGACTTGGGGCTGCTCCCCCTCCCCCTTAAGAATCCCAAAAACATGATCAGAGACATCACGAACCCTGGCACCTGGGAGGCAACACACCAACCGTGAGTCTCTTTCGTTCCCACAGAACCTCCTGTCTGTTCCTCTAACTATGGAGTCCCCAATGACAAGTGCTCTGTTCCTCTTCTCCCTTCCCTTCTGAGCAACAGGGACAGACTCTGTGCCAGAGACCTGTGCCCTATTGCTTACCCCTGGTAAGTCGTCCCCCGCAACAGTATCCAAAACGGTATACTTGTTATAGAGGGGAACGGCCACAGGGGATCCCTGCACTGCCTGCCGGTTCCCTCTCCCTCCCCTGACGGTAACCCATCTACCTTCTTCTTTTACCTGAGGTGTGACTACCTCCCTATAACTCCTCTCAATAACCTCCTCCGCCTCCCGAATGATCCGAAGTTCATCCAGCTCCAGCTCCAGGTCCCTAACGCGGCTCTCGAGGAGCTGGAGTTGGGTGCACTTCCCGCAGATGTAGTCAGAAGGGACACTAGAGGTGACCCTTTCCTCCCACATTCTGCAGGAGGAACATTCAACTGCCCTAGCCTCCATTCCCACTGAACTAACTTCCCAATTACTGAAAAATAAAAATAAAAAACTTGTTAGTTCAGCAATCCAACAGACAGAGCTTTTTTTTTGGTTAGAGGAGGAGGATGGGTGGGAGACACTACGTAAGTAGTGTTTCGGTTAAGCTGTCACTCGAGAACAGCCCCTTCACAAACCACCTTCAACTTACGCTGACCGCACTGCACGTATGCAAATCTCCCCGGAACAGCCAATCAGAAGCTCTGCTCTGCTGCCCCCTGCTGGATGCTTGACTTCCGTCGAACTCCTCGGGTCACTGATGCAGGTGCACCTTCAACTTACGCTGACCGCACTGCACGTATGCAAATCTCCCCGGAACAGCCAATCAGAAGCTCTGCTCTGCTGCCCCCTGCTGGATCTTTGAAACTTTTCATTTCTTTTCCACCCTCCTGGATTTCTTTTTTAATCTGAGGTACACTCTCCTTATTATTTCACATCATATCACCTTTACCTTTACCACTTGAGTATTTCTCATGTCCCCAGTTTCTATACCTCACAGGCTGAAACTGGTGTCGGAAACCAAGCTTTGATTTATGAACTAATTCATAATCATCTGCCATTTCTGCTGCTAACCTCGCAGTTTTAACCTTTTGCTCTGCCACACGAGTTCTCACTACATCAGGAATTGAATTCTTAAACTCCTCCAAAAGTATAATTTCTCTGATAGCTACATACGTTTGGTCTATTTTCAAAGCCGTTATCAACCAATCAAAATTACTCTGTTTGATCCTTTCAGACTCCAGGTATGTTTGACCAAATTCTTTCCTTAACTGAATTTTTGCCATTTCCAATGAGTCAAACTGTATCTCAGGCAACTTTAAATTCTTAGCCACCGCCATAATTACCTCATCTTTTCGCAGTTTGTCAGATAATGTTAACTGCAATGTTCTTGCCAACTCTAAAAGCCTGTTTTTTGTCTCTGTCCATAAGGTACTGAGTGTGACTGTCTCCACCCACAAAAAAAGCCTTAGAGTCTCTGAAAGCACCATTGTCCACAACACACTCCCTACTTAAACTGAAATACCACACCTGAAAAGCAACCATAATATGCTCACCCCTCACTGTCTTTAAGTTCACTAAGATGGGGCAGCACGGTGGTGCAGTGGTTAGCATTGCTGCCTTACAGCGCCAAGGTCCCAGGTTCGATCCCGGCTCTGGGTCACTGTCTATGTGGGGTATTCACATTCTCCCCGTTTGCATGGATTTTGCCCCCACAACCCAAAAATGTGTCGGGTAGGTGGACTGGCCACGCTAAATTGCCCCTTAATTGGAAAAAATGAACTGGGTATTCTAAATTTTAAAAAAGTTCACTAAGCCAATCCAATAGATAGACTTTTATCCTCCTCGAGTCCCCAATTTGTTAAGGGCCAGGGTTTAGAGAACCCCAAAGTGTATTATGGAGTTTCTTTTAACATCCATAAGACAAAAAAAACTTTTTAACAGAAGCACAACTGGTTTAAATTCTCTACTGAGAGCAGTTATCACTCAGAATTCACCAACTGATCTAGAGATAGTCTTTAGATGGCAGAGAGATCGAAATTACACCTTATTTGGCTGGCTTCAGCTCTAACACACTAAAACAAAACCCAAAAACACCCAAGCTTTTCCTCAAAGCAATACTAAAAAGCAGAGCCAGAGCTCAGCTCCACCCACACTCTGACATCACTGCAGCCACTTGAGCAGACAAACATTTCTTAAAGTGACATTCCCATGACACAGTGGAAGACACAAATAACATGCAAGTGGCCGATAGAAATGAGGCTATGACAGGTGAGGACCTTGAGACAATTGTTATCACTAAGGAGGTAGTGATGGACAAGCTAATGGGGCTAAAGGTGGACAAGTCTCCTGGCCCCATCCCTGGGAATGCATCCCAGGGTACTAAAAGAGATGGCTAAGGAAATTGCAAACACACTAGTGATAATTTACTAAAATCCTCTAGACTCTGGGATGGTCTCGGTGGATAGGACATTAGCAAACATGACACCACTGTTTAAAAAAGGAGGTAGGCAGAAAGCGGGTAATTATAGGCCAGTTAGCTTAACTTCGGTAGTAGGGAAGATGCTGGAATCTATCATCAAGAAAGAAATAACGAGGTATCTGGATGGAAATTGACCCATTGGACAGACGCAGCATGTGTTCATAAAGGGCAGGTTGTGCCTAACTAAATTTAGTGGAATTATTTGAGGACATTACCAGTGCGGTAAACAAAGGGGAGCCAATGGATGCTGTATATATTTCCAGAAGCTTTTGACAAGGTGCCACACAAAAGGTTGCTGCATCAGATAAAGATGCATGATGTTAAAAATAAAGTAGTAGCATGGATAGAGGATTGGTAATTAATAGGAAGCAAAGAATGGGGATTAATGTGTATTTCTCTGGTTGGCAATCAGTAGCTGGTGGTGTCCCTCAGGGATCAGTGTTGGGCTCACAATTGTTCAAAATTTACATGGATGATTTGGAGTTGGGGACCAAGTGCAATGTGTCCAAGTTTGCAGATGACACTGAGATGAGTCTGTAATGAAAGGGTTTTCTTTACTCCACAACAGGCTGTAGCCACCTGGGTTGGCCACTTCCCAACTTTAAAATGGAGATTCGCTAAGAACGCAGGGAAAAATGGACAGGTACAGGGAAGCAAGCAGAATGCAAAGCTTCCTGTATATTAAGACTCGCTGAAAAGCAGACAGCACTGAAACTGACGGCCATCTGCATATTGATGAGCGATCCCCGGGAACAATAGCAACAGTTAAGATAATCGAGACAAAGCCAGACTCCTCGGCGCCAACAGGAGCCAACAGAAAAGAAGCCAACGGACACTTAGGAACCGCCCAGCGATCAGGGAACAGCTCCAGTATTGGAGAAATCAATTCAAATGATCAGAACTTAGTCCAATCAATTGGAACCAGGTACGGGGTCCGCCCACAAGGGCACGAACCCCTGGGGACTATAAAATAGAGTCCCCAAGTTCAGTTCATCCTTCTTGGCAGGGTCTCCCAGCAGCCTAGCAGCTGCACCAACAAGTAAGTGTCCAGTCAACGCACGCTACGAGATAGGCGTTCCTAATCATTAGTCCATACCAGCTGGAAGCCTGCAGTCTCAGGATCGAACGAGAGGCCATTGTTCCCTGACCTAGTGGGTTCCTTTTCAAAAGCTAAGTATTGGCCTTTAGTGGTAGAAATAGTCTAGTTCTGTAGTATTTTATGCATGAGTAACGATTGACTGTGTATATAATAAATGTGTTTTGATTTGAACCTTACTAACTGGTGTATTGAGTTATTGATCAGCACTTGAACTTGAACCTTGTGGTGGTATCATAAAGATACCTGGCGACTCTAGAGCAAGGTTATAAGACAGAGCCAATTAATTGGAAAGCACACTTAGCAAAATGAGCAACAAGGCTGGTATTGGGTGTCACAGATAACTGTGGGTGTCTCTCTCCAGCAGGTGTTAAAACCATGACCCGGAAGTGTCGCACTGGGACAGCTTCACAAGAGAGAGGGGACAAGTCTCACTGTTTATACCTAACCAGTGAGGTTGTCCTTATGCCTCATCAGTTACCTTGACTGCCACCTACGCCTGTGTGAGTCTCTCTCCTGTGATGGAGAAATGTCACCCGGAAGTGCCCCACTAGTGCAACTTCACAAGAGAGAGAGAAAGAGGGACCACTGTTTATCCCTCTTGAATGAGCGTGTTCGAAGCGCTCAGATTTCCTTTTCTGGTCCTTGGATTATGCTCTGGCAATTATTGTGACTTGACCAGAGTGGACAATGAAAAGAAGGTGGAACCACAATAATGGTAGTTTTAAAATAATTGATTTATTCAAGAAAAATTAAGTCTTCTGCAACTCACACACACAAACACCGATTATGAAATACTATGTGTAAAACAAGAGACTAAACGGCACATCGAAAATTCTTACAGTTTACACAGATTTACTTTAGCGACACAAACACAGATACACAGATGTATTAACTCACCCACCCCAAACCTCAACAAGCTATACTAATTGGGAGTTTTCTGTGAGCTGGAGGAATGTACTCACCGTTCCAGGGACAGGATAGTTAAAAAAAACGTTGACACAGATTTCTTTAGATCTTCTTCCAAGCTGGCCGGTCCATGTGGCTGTTGCTCCTTCGGTTCTCATGATCTGTTTTCAGCAAGGCGAAGCGTGTGGCAGGCAGGAGAGTAGAGTTCCTCCAACAGTTCCTCAGACTTGACTTTTTAAGGGCAAAACCCTGAATAAGTCAAACAATGGCCCTCCCACAGGTGAGTTCCAGGACAAAGGAAGCCTTTCTGATTGTTGACAGGATGGAAGTGATTAAGTTCCCCAATCAAAAGGTGTCATAATGTAATTTGATTTTAATCAGTGCTCTTACAAAAGCTTGCAATGTCTCTGGTTTCTGCTGGTCTCTTGACAATGGTCGCCGGAGACAACTTTAATTGTTATCTCATTAAGGTATTGTGAGTCCGTCTGGCCCGGGCAGCAAGTGATTTGCATTTCAACTGCCCCTGGTCTCTGAATGAGATTGGGCCGTTTCATGACTCATGGCCTGTTTGTCTTGACTCAGTTGTCTGCCTGCAGACATGGTTTGTACAGCAATCTGTCCACTTAAAATGGAATGCCCCTTTTCCAAAATGTCCAGTTCATTTTGGTCCTTTGATGAGTTTGCTACAACTTACAAGTGATAAAGCAAAAAGTGCAGAGGATACAGGAAGTCTGCAGAGGGATTTGGATAGTTTAAGTGAATGGGCGAGTGTCTGGCAGATGAAATACAATGTTGACAAATGTGAGTTTATCCATTTTGCTAAGAATAACAGCCGAAGAGATTATTATTTAAATGATAAAATATTAAAACATGCTGCTGTGCAGAGGGACCTGGGGTGTCCTAGTGCATGAGTCGCAAAACGTTTGTTTACAGGTGCAACAGGTGATTAAGAAAGCGAATGGAATTTTGTCCTTCATTGCTAGAGGAATGGAATTTAAGACTAGGGAGGTTATGCTGCAACTGTATAAGGTGTTTGTGAGGCCACACCTGGAGTATTGTGTTCAGTTTTGGTCTCCTTACCTGAGAAAGGACATCCTGGCACTGGAGGATGTGCAGAGGAGATTCACTAGGTTAATCCCAGAGCTGAGGGGTTGGATTACTAGGAAAGGTAGAATAGACTGGGATTGTACTCGTTGGAATTTAGAAGGATGCGGGGGGATCTTATAAAACATATAAAATTATGAAGGGAATAGATAGGATAGATGCAGGGTGGTTGTTTCCACTGCCTGGTGAAAGCAGAACTAGGGGGCATAGCCTCAAAATAAGGGGAAGTAGATTTAGGACTGAGCTTCAGAGGAACTTCTTCACCCAAAGTGTTGCGAATATATGGAATTCCCTGCCCAGTGAAGCGGTTGAGGCTCCTTCATTAAATGTTTTTAAGGTAAAGTTCGATAGTTTTTTGAAGAATAAAAGAATAAAAGTTTATGGTATTTGGGCGGGAAAGTGGAGCTGAGTCCACAAATGATCAGCCATGATCTCATTGAATGGCGGAGCAGGCTCGAAGGGCCAGATGGCCTATTCCTGCTCCTAGTTATTATGTTCTTATGTTCTCATAAGTTGTGAGGTATTTCCTGCCCCATTTTTCCAAATTCCAATTTTCTTTCTCCTTAATTGTGACTAGTCATTCCTGCACCTTGGTGCTCAATATTGAATCTCCCCCCTGCAGCCCCCCCCCCCCCCCCCCCCCCCCCCCAGTGTGTGTGGAACAGCAGAGTGAGTCAGTAATGGAGAAAACCCTCCCCACCAGTGAGAGAGTGCTGGACTCTGTGGACAGATGGTGAGTGATGAGGCTAGGCCATGAGGTCCCACCCTGCCACGTCAATGTGAACCCATGAACCCTCACCCTCTGATGTCAATGACCTTTCAGGTGCAATGATTCCTCTGCTGATTATCTCTGGTTAGGGTGAGGTTTTGCTCAAGATAGCTGGCAGAGGAGAACAAATTAACTGCAAACAAGCACTGAAGTTAATAAATGGCACAGCATTTAATAATATGCAGTTCATTGTTATAATCAGCAGGGGGAGAAGTTCACACATGTAGAATTCCTACAAATGCAAAACCACTTCATTGGCCGTTGAGTTCTTTGGGCGAATCTACAGTTGTTATAGCTGCTGTTGGACACAATTTGTTTCTTTTCTGACACGAGTGATTGTTCTGTCAGGTTTACACACAATGAGCTGGAGCAGACAAGTTCACACAACAGGATAGAATGATAAAAAATTTACATTCTCCACAATATCTGTTGACAATCTCAGCCTGGAAAAGCAGGTAGGCCTGACCTTCTCATCTTTAACATGTCGCAGAAGCTGCCCAAGAGAAAGCTTGCCAAAAGCAAGTGATTGCTTACAGGCTACCTGTGATTGAGAACTGACTTGAAGCAGAGCATTAAGTTCTTCGCACAGCACCACCTGAATGTGTGATTTTGTTCCTGTAGAGCTCATTCTGAAAATGGAATACCTGAAGAGAATCTCAGCTTCCCACTCCAGCACATTGAATTAGAGGTCAGGTCTAAGCTACTGTGCTGGTGACCTCAATACCAACACGTCAGGGCTGAAAGTGGCTCGATGCATCCATTTTCTTTTCACCTTTCCTATCTCTCTTCCTGCAGGGCAGAGGTTCAGACCCTCGGATGTGTGGACAATCGTGCACATGCAATCATATCCGCAGAGACACTTAAATGCAAACCCGAGGCTGGTTTAGCACAGGGCTAAATCGCTGGCTTTGAAAGCAGACCAATACAGGCCAGCAGCGCGGTTCAATTCCCCTACCAGCCTCCCCGAACAGGCGCCGGAATGTGGCGACTAGGGGCTTTTCACAGTAACTTCATTTGGAGCCTACTTGTGACAATAAGTGATTTTCATTTCACATACTCACGGATATGAATGTGCAAATACACACATACAGATTCCCTCACGTACACAAACACGCGTGCTCTATCCCACACACACAAGCACGTGCATCAGGGTACTTCAGAATGCAGGTTATTGCCGGAGCTGTATGAGAATGCTCAGTTGGGCGTTAAAGATCACAATTAAAGCACGTTCAAAGAAGAACAGCGAGTCCTCCGGATATTCTGGCCAATATTCCTCCAACAAAACCACAAATAGATGATCTCATTGCTCATCTCATTGCAGTCAGTGGGATCTCGTGTGCAAAATTATTTTCTTCATTTTTTTTCATTCCTGGGATGTGGCCATTGCTGGCAAGTCTGGCATTTATTCCCACCCTTTATTCCTGGGAAGATAGTAATTAACCTACATCTAGAACCTCTATAGACATTGACAGAGCTGAGTGACTTGCTAGACCCATTCAGAAGCAGCTAAGAATCAATCAAATTGGTGTGGTACTGGAGTCATAGTTACACAGACAGGATAAGGGCACAAGGATTTCTCCCTGTTTTGGATTTGAGTAACAGTATTGGCTTGTGAAATGTCACATGATACACGGTGACATCAGTGGAGCATTTTGCGGGCTTCTGGGGGAGTTCGACATTTTACCTCACGGCAGCAACATCTCTCAATAAACCCTATACTATGTTTTTGCAAACTTAGAGCATGGCACCTCTACTTCTTTTTCTATTTGTGGCAACAGCAAACAGACAACAGAGGATAAAACTGGCAACGAGGATTTGGGCCATTAAAAAAAACCATCGCTGAAGATTTGGAGATCTGAAGAAAACCACTGTCGACACTCGGGCTGAAAATCTTCGATGAGTTTGTGGCAAGTATAAAAAAGTAAACTGTTCAGATCGTAGTGAGGCGCGGCAAGTTAATCGATTGATCGCTACAGCCGTTATTGCAAAGTAAGGGTTTCGAAAATTACTCAGGACACAACTGTGAGTTTCTGGAGCATATATTTTAAACAATAATCAAAGTTTCAGGCTTACTTACTGCTTGCAGTGGGTAGAAACTGTGGAGACTATGCACATGGCACTGTAAACAGGCTGTGGGAATGGGAACCTAGATGGCTGCCGACTCGACAACCTACTGCTCGAGAACCGATAGTCCAGGCAAGTGAAGAACTAGTTTTCTTGTGGGCTTGGAGATTGTTTGCTTTCGGGAAATAAATGGAAGGAAGAAAGGCTAAAGAAGCAAAGATTGGGGAACCGGGATCTGAAAAGCGGTAGGAAAAAGTGACTCCATGGACTAATTTGTCGAGGATTATGAGATATGAAATTCTAATGAGGAAAAGTTTCAATGGTATCTTGATAGCAACTCAAACAAAAAGACCCCAGTTGCTTCACAGGAGTATTATAAAACAACATTGGACGCATAAGGTGATATTAGGGAAGATGGCCATAACGCTTGGTGTAATGATTCCAGGAGGTGCACAGTGAAAGACCAACTGGTTTATTTCAAACTGAAAATAAAGCCGCTCTCACGGCACACAAAACAAATGTCCCAGTACCCGTCCATCAGGAACTCCTGGTCCGGGTCTGGGAGCTACATTTAAAGGTCCTACTAACGAGACTCAGCTGGGTAGGCCTCTGTCTGCTCACCACGGGAACTCGTATTCTTAGAAGACTACGGGAAGATCAATCAGCGATCCCCGTGGTCCTCATGAGTGCTATCACACTTGGTCAGTTAGGTTCTAAGGAGTCTCTGAAAGGGAGAAAGTGAGGCTGAGAAGCAGAGAGATGCACAGAGGATTATCCAGAGTTTAAGGCCTAGATAACTAAAAGTATGGCTATCAGCGCAGTGATTAAAACTGGGAATGCCCAGGAGGGTAAAATTCACTCGGCACAGATATCAGAGAGAATTGTGAAGCAGGAGGTGATTGCAGAGACAGGAAGGGATGAGGACATGGAGAGGTTTGCAAACAAGGATGAAAATTTTAAAGTGGAGGTCATGCTTGAACGAGAGCCAAGGTAGGTGTGTGAGCACAGGGAGGATAGGTGAAATGGACTTGGCGCAAGTAAGGACACAGGCAGCAGAGGTTTGGAAGGCCCCAAGTTTGTGGAGGGTAGAATGTGGGAGGCCGGCCAGGTGTGTGTAGGAATAGTCGAGTGCAGAGATGACAAAGACACGGATGAAGGTTTCCACAGCAGTGGAGCTGAGCCAGGAGCAGAGTCTGGCGATGCTACAGATTTGGGTATAAGCGGCCTTACTGACAACCTGGACATGTGATCAGAGCTCAGCTCGGAGTGAAATACAACACCAACAGTGTGGCTCAGCCTCCGATTGATGCCAGGGCGATGGATGGAATCGGGGACCCGGGAGCAGAGTGTGAAAAAAGGATGATGACGTTAGTCTTCCCAGTATTTAATTGGAGGAAATATCTGCTCATTCAGGACTTGATGGTGGACGAAGAGTCTGAATATTTTCGGGCCGCGGAACAGGCGAGAGGTATGGGGCTGGATTCTCCACACCCCGACGTCGAAATCGCGTTCGGCGACGGGGCGGAGAATCCGTTATCACTCACAAAATCAGGACAGCAGCTGGTTCTGCAATTCTCTGCCCCCTGAAAATCGGCGTAATCGTGGAGTACGCCATACCATCCCAGGCCATTGCCTGAGGCACCCCCGCGATTCTCCGTCCCTGACCAGCCGAATTTCCGACGGCGTGGTTCTAACATAGCCCCACCGTCCAATATACTCGTGTGGCAGCTGTGAACTCAATCTGGGGCTGCCACAGTCGGGGGAGGGCTGATCGGCGGGCAGGGGAGGCTTCATTTGGGGCTGGGGGCTATGTGTGCGGGCGGTCCGGGGCGAATGGCCGATGCGGGGCACTATTTCGGCAATCCAGGTCCGGGGCTGACTCGGCCATGGAGCATGGCGTGGCTGCTGGAGGCCGTCGCCGTGCGCATGTGCGTCCTCTGACCCAGAAGTGCGTGGGGCCGTATCGGCAGCTAGACCTCTATTACAGCTGCCTGGTAGCCTCCTGCAAGACGATGAATCTGTGGCCTTTTGACACCAGTTTTCCTGTCGTAAAAGACCACAGTTTTCACAACGGCATGGGGTCATAGTCCCAAAAACAGAGAATCCAGCCCATTGTACTGAGTTGGAGCTGAGTGTCATCAGCCATACAGGTGGGAACCAGCTCTGTGTTTCCAGATGATGTCAGCAAGGGACAGCATCTGGAGGGCAAATAGGGAGGGATGCCAAGGATCAATCCCTGGAGGCAGAAGAGGGAAGAAAATACACTGATAGTGATTCCCTTTCCAGGATTCGATAGGTAAGAATGGAACCAGTTGCAAGAGAGTGGAGATGCCGCGGGCAAGGATGGTGTGCAAAGCACATGTGTTTCTCCTGAATAGTAGAAACTTGAAATGGAAATCTGAGCTTCACCTCCTGCTCAAATATTTGAGGTGCCTCATCCATCCACATCCAGAGTAATTTATATGAATGACCTGGACTTGAAGATGGCTGGAGAAGTAAAGAAGGCGAACCTTTTTGTTAAAGGGGGCTCAGAATACAAAAGCAAGGGAGTTCTACTAAACCTTTATAAAATACATGTTAATACCCAGCTGGGAGATTGTGTTCCATTTTGGACACTCCCATAAAAGATGACAAAGCCTTGGAGAGAGTACAGAGGAGATTTACTGGAATGGTTCCAGAGGGCGAATAACCAATCAGCGCAGTTTAAGGGTCAGCATTGCTAACAACCTTGTCGGTGCAAACTAGTGTTGGCATTGGCTGACTGACGCACACCAATGGCTTCAGTGGTGGTTGCCAAGAGCTACATGCTCAAATAGTCCTGGCTTATTAGGAATGAAAGTTAAAGTGCAAAATAAAACTACTTTACATTATTTTTGTATCAAGCAAATTAAAGATGCATATGGGGTAAAGGTATAAGTTAAATATTCTGAAAATTCTTTTAACAAATTGGTTACAATCCTAATTTAAAATTGATGAACTAACCTGGTAACTGAGAGTAGGATAAATGTGTCCTTCTCAGGTTGGCAAACTTAACTGATGGAGGGTCACAAGGATTCTAGCCGGGGCCTCAACTGTTTATCGTCTATGTTAATGGCTTGGATGAAGTGACAGACTGTATTGTGGCCAAATCTACTGACAATACGAGGATAGGTATGAAAACAAGTTGGGAGGAACACAGAAAGGGCCTGTAAAGGGATATAAAGATAGGTTAAGTGAGTGGGAATGAGCTTGGCAGATGGAGTATCATTTGGGAAAATGTGAGGTTTTCCACTTTGGTGTGAAGTGTACAAAAGCAGAACATTATTTAAGTGAAGAGGGATTGCAAAATGCTGATAGACCGAGGGATCTGAGTGTCCTTGTACATGAATCACAGAAAGTTGGCATGCATGAATAGCAAGTGATGAGGAAAGCAAATGGAATATTGGCCTTTATTGCAAGGGGAATCGAGTATAAAAGGGTTTTTGAGCAGGGTATTGTTGAGACTGCAGCTGGAATACTGCGTACAGTTTTGGACTTCTTACTTATATCTGCACTGGGTTGATTTTATAAAATTCCTACGCTGCAGAAGGAGGCCATTGAGTCTGTACCAACCCTCTGAAAGAGCACCGCACCTGGGCCCACTCCCCCACCCTGCACATCTTTGGACACTAATGTTTTTAAAAATAAATTTAGAGTACCCAATTATTTTCTCCAATTAAGGGGCAATATAGCGTGGCCAATCCACCTACCCTGCACATCTTTGGGTTGTGGGGGTGAAACCCACGCAGACACGGGGAGAATGTACAAACTCCACACGGACAGTGACACAGGGTCGGGATTCGAACCCGGGTCCTCAGCGCCGTATGCAGCAATGCTAACCACTGTGCCACCATGCTGTCCTCTTTGGACACTAAGGTTAATGTCACAATTAGATCAGCCGTGGTCTTATTGAATGGCTGATAAGGCTTGATGAACCCAATGACCTTTCTTGTTCCTTTTTCCACGGATCTTATGTTCTTAATTATTTTACATTATTATAAAATTAATTTTTCAGGGCCTGTTCCATTGTTCATCAAATTACATTGCCTCTAAAACTCCAGTCATACCTGATTAAAGGCATAATATTCTGGAGCATTTCTTACAACAATGTGGAAAGGAGCATTGATGGTTTTAATGATTTCATTAATTGTCGACTCTGTTCAGGCAAGTGAGCTGTGTAGCAGACTGCCTGAAGCACTTTTTTTACTCTTCAAATGCTGTCTTCAGGATCCCTCTTGCATAAGGTGTCCAATGTCTGCCATTTGTTCATATTGACAAATGTGACCAAGACCTCTTGAGTTGCAAGCACATCTCCTCCTGTCGAGTACCCATCCATAGTATAATTGATGTGATTCTTATCAACTCAATTTGAACTTTAACTAAACTCCCCTTTGTCATTACAAGATATTGCCCATAAAATGAAAGTGTTTTATCAGAGTCTGAACTTGTACGAGTCTTCCCGAAGTATGAAATCTGCCTGATTGATGCTGAAGCTATTCTTGGAACTATAAACTGTCAACCCTCACCAAGGGTGAAAATCCTGTGTAGTGGCAGGTCACATCCAATCCCTTGGCCATAAATAAACCAAGGTTCTCCAAGCTGAGCCTGCCAAACTGCTACACAATCTTCCTGTACAGGAAGATTTTATCGTTGAGTGTGATGTGTACATATTCCCTGTCTGTTTCCCAGTTTGGGAAGTCATGCCTTTGAGTGATTGCATGTTTAAAACCAACGTGACTTGCTTCTTTTTATCTCTGCTGTCCAAACTCACTAATCCCAGCGGTGGCAGATGCAATGGATGTTTATTGTACTATTTCTGTATAGAAAATTTAAAAAACAATATGTTGAAAATTATGCAGTTACCAATTTCTTATTACATTGGTGAGGAACTTCTTGCCTATATTATTAAGTTTGTATGTCTATTGACCCAAAATAAAACTGCATAGTTCCAGTTTTAATAAAAATTAATTGTCGACTCTGAACTTCCAGCTCAGGCTATTTTGGAGCCCCAAGTAACTGACGGCGATTTCAGAATTCCAGGGTAATCCGTATATGTCCGAAATCCTGAAGCTGCGATCAGGTTCAGAGAGGTACTGGGCGGATTCTCCAGTCCCCAGGCTGCCTGTTTCTTGACCTGCGCACTGTTCACTGGTGGGGGAATTCTACATTCCCACCACTTGTCAATGGGATTCTCCATTGTAGCCACCCCACTCTGCTGGGAAACCCCCTGGGGGGCTGCACCGCCAGCGGGAAAAGTGAATCCCGATGACCGGGGAATCCCGGCCATTGGCAAGTTTCAGCATCGTTGCTGGTTTCTTCAATGTTAGGCCAGCTTCATCTGCAACCTTGAGCTTGTTATGGAATCCAGACAATCCCTATAGTGCAGAAGGAGGTCATTTGACCCATTGAGTCTGTACTAACTCTCTGAAATAGCACCCTACCTAGGCCCATTGCCCCACTATCCCTGCAACCCCATAACCCCAACTAATCTGCACATCTGTGACTGTGGGAGGAAACTGGAGCACCCGCAGGAAACCCACGCAGACACGAGGAGAACATATAAACTCCACACAGTCACCCAAGGCCAGAATCGGTCTCTGGTGTTGTGAGACAGAAGTGCTAACCACTGTGCCACTGTGCCGCCCACATTTTGTCATTTAGTGCACCTGCACTAAATAAATCCATCTCCCGCCAAAAGAGTCAATAAGCAGGGGTCACAGATTTAAGGCAAAGAAGCCGGAGGTGAGATAAGATTTTTTTTTTTGTCTCATAGAATCATGTGCAGAAGGGGGCCATTCGGCCCATCGAATCTGCACCGACCTTCCGAAAGAACACCCTACCTAGACCCCCTTCCCGCCCTACTTCCATAACCCCACTTAAACTTTGGACACTAAGGGCAATTTATCATGGCCAATCCACCTAACCTACACATCTTTGGACTGTGGGAGGAAACTGGAGCACCCAAAGGAAACCCACACAGATTAATGCCAGATAATTAAACACACCAAGAATTGAGGAAAATCACATGATTGCATGCGGGGCATTCTAGTAAGTTGCAGTGCACTGTGAAGGTTTCTCTGTTTGATGGCCATGTCATTTACCAAGGAACTTGAGAGGAGATATGTTGGATGAGCTGCTCGTATGAGAATGTCAAGGATGCTGTTTACTATGTTCAGTGTGTTCATGAGAATTGAATTTAGTCATAAAACCTATGAAGATTTCAAACCAATTGTAATCATCTTCCATTTCACCTTTTTCCAACAGAGTACTATTATACGGTTCATCTGAATGTTCCTGCTCTTGGTCATAATAATTTTCGTGACTCTTCATCATTTTGGGCAGCAAGTGGTGAGCATTTCTGCCTCACAACGCCAGGGATCGAGATTGGATTCTGGCCTCGGGTGACTGTCTGTGTGGAATTTGCACATTCTCGCCGAAGCTGCGTGGGTTTCCTCCGGGTGCTCTGGTTTCCTCCCACAATTCAAAGATGTGGAGGTTAGGTGGTTTGATCATGATCAATTGCCCTTGGTGTCCAAGGATATACAGGATAATTAGCATTACAGGGATAGGGTGGGGAGGTGGGCCTGGGTATGGTACTCTTTCTGAGGGTCAGGACATACTCAATGGGCCGAATGGCCGCCATCTGCATGTAGCAATTATATTCGATAATTTCCTTTCTAATATATGTATCTATAGCTTGCATAGAACATAGAACATTACAGCGCAGTACAGGCCCTTCAGCCCTCGATGTTGTGCCGACCTGTGAAACCCCTCTAAAGCCCATCTACACTATTCCCTTATCGTCCATATGCCTATCCAATGACCATTTGAATGCGTTTAGTGTTGGCGAGTCCACTACTGTTGCAGGCAGGGCATTCCACGCCCTTACTACTCTCTGAGTAAAGAATCTACCTCTGACATCTGTCCTATATCTATCTCCCCTCAATTTAAAGCTATGTCCCCTCGTGCTGGACATCACCATCTGAGGAAAAAGGCTCTCAATGTCCACCCTATCTAATCCTCTGATCATCTTGGATGCCTCAATTAAGTCACCTCTTAACCTTCTTCTCTCTAACGAAAACAGCCTCAAGTCCTTCAGCCTTTCCTCATAAGATCTTCCCTCCATACCAGGCAACATCCTTGTAAATCTCCTCTGTACCCTTTCCAATGCTTCCACATCCTTCCTATAATGCGGCGACCAGGACTGTACGCAATACTCCAAATGCGGCCGCACAAGAGTTTTGTACAGCTGCAACATGACCTCATGGCTCCGAAACTCAATTCCTCTACCAATAAAAGCTAGATCCGTTCGCGAAATATACACTTTTTCTTCAGTTTCAATATTTAACATTCATACCTGATTAGCGCTTTGTGCAATCTTATGTATGATCTGTTACACTTGTGGGATTTATTCTTGTCTGTATGCATGATCCCATCTACCATGGGCTGTATTTGTGGAGGGTTGCCTTCTATAAACTATAATAGTTATGGTTCCTGTAGTATAATCGAGTAGGTTAGATTAAGTCCCATAAAGGGTTAATTACAATAGTCTTTGATGTTATAGAAGGGAGTGACATACACGCATGTGATGTGAGACTCTGGGACATTCTAAAATGAACATAAGAGAGAAACAAGTATGGTCAGAAGCTTGTAAAGAGTGTTCTCTATAGTCTGTAAATATGCGAATATAAACATTAGGTTTTGTGGCTTCAGATATAATTGAAACTTCGGCAACCCAACAACACAAGAATGGTGGCAAGCAGTAAAAAGATAGTTCTAGAAAAATCTCTATCTCCACCAGAGAGCTTTGAGCAAGTTACAGGCCTAAATCAGGCAGAGGCATGGCCAAATTAATACAAGCAATTTGCTAGATTTCACACCACATCGGGTGTCCCAATGAAGCTAGCCAGTGAGCAGGTCAGTACACTTTTGTACACAATGGGCGACTGTGCAAATTACATTTTAGTGACCCCAGGGTTCGATGAGAATAAATCCACATATGTGGAAGTTATTGATACACTGGAATCATATTTCAATGTCTGTAAGAATACCATTGTGTGAGATGCAAAGTTAAATAAACTGCACCCAGGGAAAGTATCAACACATTTATTCATGATTTGTACAGATTAGCAGAAGACCGTAAGGGTGATAATCTAAAAGAGGAGCTAATTCGCAGCAGAATCGTTGTTTATATAATGGATGAGACATCATCAGATAATTAGCAGTCCTGAGAAGACTTGATGCTAGTAAATATGATTCAATTAGGCAAACTGAGATCAGGAGGCAGAACCCATCAGTAGTCAGTGGAGGGAGAGAGACAGCCTGAATCTTAAAGTAACAGATACGGTTGCATTTGTCAGACATATAAAAGGGAAAATAGGGAGAACAAGAACATGACAAGCAACCAATGACATCAGCCCGACTAGCTGTTGTGGGTACAGAAGAGAAAGGCTGCGGGAATTATCCAGTCAAAGACTCGCAATGCCATTGTTGCAAACAAATGCGGTATTTTCAGGCAGTATGTCGCAGGTAAAAACAGGCAGAACACTTAAAAATAGAAAGTTGTAAATAAAACTGTTCTATTTGTCTGTTGCCGCAAAGACAAAAGGTATGGAAATGCCCACACTCGCAGGCCACAGGATTCTTGTCAAACACGATGAAAGGTTTATCATACAATCATGATGGTGCTCTGCTCAAAGCCTGCACAACATCGTGTTGATGTCACTACACATCACGTGATGCTTAACCAGCAAGAACGTATTCCCAGATACATAACACCCTTCCCCCTTTACTTCATTAGCGCAATGACAACAATTAACATTTATATAACAGACTTCCTGGTATATTGGGAGCGATTGAGCCAACGTGTTACGGCTGGCAGGTATGACGGGTGATTCGCGGGAGTGGGCCAAATCGGCTGGTCACCGAACCGTTCATGAGTAACCTGATCCACGGCGCCTGGTGCGATCTGGATCGCACCCGCGCAAGGCGTGATTCAGAAAATGACATTCAAATGAGCCAAATATGCCAGCGCTGCATTCACCCATTGCCCAGGAGTCATCAGCCTCAACTTGATGTTGAGTGGTACTGGACTCCACAAGCGGAGACCAGTTGTGATTGGCACTCGGGGGTCTCGCAGGCCATAGGAGCCCCATGGGTGTTCAGGGACAGGGCATGTCAGTACCTTGGCACTCCTCCTGTTACCCGGGCATTCTGGAAATTCCAAACTGGTACTGCCAGGGTGTCCAATTGATAGTACCAGGGTGCCAGGGACATTTTCCTTGCTCCAGGATGACAGTGCCAGGGTGCCCGGGTGTCAGGTTGTCACTTCCAAGGGTTGGGGCCTCAGGGAGGTCATGCCCATGAAAGGGTGGGGGGGGGGGGGGGGTATGTGAGTGGAGGTATGAAGGGCATGGGGGATGGAGGTGGCGTACGAAGGAGCCTCATAAATGTTGGGGGGATGAAGTAGGGGTAGTGAAAGGGGGTGGTGCCCAAAAGGGGAGTGGAAGGGCCTGAAAAGGAGGCCTCGAGTGACCCTATAGAAGCCTGTCCTCTCTTGGGGGGGGGGGGGGGGGGTGCAATGCCATCTCATTTCATTACAGGAATGATTGGTGTTGCCCAATCTCTTTTAGCAACAGGTTCAATGTCTCCTGTCTTAACTAATCTTTCGAGTTCTTCTTCAACTTTAGGCTTGATGGCATATGGTACGATTCCAGCTTTGAGAGATTTGGGTGTGCTGTTTGGCTTAATTTTTAGGTCTAGCTCAACGCCAGTTATAGAGCCTAGTGAATCTTTGAACACCTTCCCGTACTTCTTCAGAAGTTGTTGCAAGTTTCTCTTTGAATTCACTAATTGACTGACTATTTCCCAGTCAAGCCTAATCTTAGCCAACCACTGCCAAATGGAACAGGAAAGTTCCATGGGCAACATGAAGAGGCAACTTTGCAATCTGCCCATTTGCTTCTACTTTCACCATACTGCTTCTTTTTAATGGTGCAATTAATTCAGTGTAAGGCAGACACTTCAGCTTTTGATAATAAATTGTCTCAGATATTAGTGATATTGCTGCACCCATATGCACTTCATTGTCATTTCATGACCTTCAAGTTTTGGAAATGTTGTTGATTGTCCTGCATTAACAAAACACGTAGCTTTAGCTCTGCTTGGTTTTGCTGTATTTTGAGTGATCCTGACCTTCATTCACAAATTTGTCGACACGACTAGATTTTATCCCTGGTCTAGTTCTTCTTGCACCTCTTTGATGTACGAGATGCTTTCTGAGGGCAACACACCTTGGCGATATGACCCTTCTTGTCACAATTCTTGCATGTATTTGATTTACTCCAGCATTCCCCCACTGACTCTCCAACCTGTGTACAACAGTGACATGTTTGCAACCCAGTCCCTTGAGATATTCATTTTGTGCATCTTCGCTCCAGCCCTTATAATAATAATAACCTTTTATTGTTACAAGAATGAAGTTACTGTGAAAAGCCCCTAGTCACCACATTCCGGCACCTGTTCGGGTAAGCTGGAATGGGAATTGAACTCGCGCTGCTGGCCTTGTTCTGCATCACAAACCAGCTGCCTAGCCAACTGAGCTAAACCAGCCCTATCTATGAGGCTTCGCTCGTTGCAAGCTCCATAGATGTTGCAACTTCCAGAGCCGCTTTCAGAGTTAAAACATTTACAATAAGCAGCTTCCTCTGAATGGCCTCACTGTTTAACCCACAATGCAGCCGAACATGAAGAGCATCATCAAATGCCGTACCAAATTTACAATATCCAGCTAGTCTTCTTAAAAACACGATAAACCGTAAAATAGTTTCACCTTCTTCCTGACTACAGTGGTGAAATTGGAATTTTTCTGCAATCAATAACGATTTAAAGAGAAATATCTCTCTAAGATTTTCATTACTTACTTGAAGGACTCATGTCCTGGTTTTTCTGGGTGAGCAAGATTCGGTAGCAGCATAAACATTTTACACCCAACTGAGCTGAGAAATGTGACGACCTTTAGGTCCTCCAGTGACTGATTAGCTTTTAATGACAATTGGGATCTTTTTTCACATGAATTCCGTATTTCACCTTTTCTTGCATCTTGTGCATTTACATTTAAATTCATACTGACGCCAGTCAATGCAATGTAAATATGCCACTTGTTTTTGCTGTAGTATTTTTGCTTCATCTCGTTAGTTTATTCCATCTGTTTTCTTTTCTTCATCTTGTTTTTTTCTCATGTTTTTCCATTATCCTCTGTATATGCTAGATAACACTAATGTAAGTGTTGACCACTTGTATAGCAAAGAGATATAAATTATTAATAACCTCGGTTAGAAGGGACAAAATTGTAACTTGGAACTTTATGAAGCAAAGACTTCGCTGTAATAAATGAAACTCCAATAAAACATTTTAAAAAAAAGAATGGCACTTAGTATGGAAGACATGGATGGTGGACATCAAAAGTGATACTCAGGGGTGAGAGATGTGTCTTACCAAAGGGCGCATATCCCTGTGCATGCCATGGGTAGGAGATAGGGCCATACATCTTCAGTGTATGGAAGGGCCAGGAGTCCTATTGGTACTCACCTTTCAAAGCTCTGAAGATCATTGAAGCATTTCCGGCACTGTATCCAGGTGCAGACCTCCGTATCCAATGCCGGGTCACCAGTGCAGCTTTAGCTGTCCATGCCCTCTTGGTCTGGTGGGTTCCCTCCTCCTTCTGACCCGCAGCATTAGATCATCATGCCGGGCATTATATCTGCCCGCAGGCTGTCATCTGTGAAGTGTGGAGCTGATTGCCCACCCACATTGGCAGCCTACCTGCTGTACCCACCTGGCCGTCATGATGTCTACTTTTCAATAGTGTCTTAGCCATCTCGGTGGTCCTTCCTCCCAGTCCCTAGCTGCCTTCTTCCAGCTACCAGGCCTTCTTTTATTTCCCCCCCCGGGTAACCAGTCAACCCTGTGCCCGCCAAGCTTCCACTCCCCGCCAAGGCTTCCATTCCCCTCCAAGCACCAATCCCCCACCAAGCTCCCATCCCCCACCAAGCTCCCAGTCCCGCCAAGCTGCCGTCCCCCCAAGCTGGCATTCCCCGGCAAGTTCCCATCCCTGCCAGTTCCCCTCCCCCACTGTCGGCGTGGAACCAATGTCTGGCCCCGATTTACACTGGCCCTCCATTAATTGGCCAACGAGCATGCAATCACATTTTCCCATTGCTCATGGACGGAAATGGATACCACAGCTGTTTCCACCCCTGGCGATTGGTCGCATTAACCGACTGAAAAGTTCCGATTCTTTTTCTCATGCAGCTGGTGATCGTGTTCTTCGGGAGGTGGAGGTTGTGGATTGGGAAGTTGCTCCTCACCCAAAAGCTGGAGTGAGAAAAAAGCATTTTTTTTTTGTGCAAAATGAATGTTACAAAGTTTTATGAACAGCACATGTGAACCATGCATTCTAAAAGGTGTCAGCATTGGAACAGGGAGATGAGTTGACATGGATTCCCCAGTTGATCTGCCATCTGAAATATCATGGGAGGGGACCTTTCAGGGAGGCGATGGGTGTCTCTGCAAGAGACCCTACCTACTTTGGGGAAGATCCACCAGTTTGCGGGCCAATTTAGTTTAGGGGTCACGCGTGGTTCCTTCCACAGGATTTTATAGAGAAATACAGCACAGAACAGGCCCTTCGGCCCACGATGTTGCGCCAAACTTTTGCCCTAGGTTAATCATAGAATTTTGGACAATTTTTCATGGCCAATCCACCCAACCTGCACATCTTTGGACTGTGGGAGGAAACCGGAGCACCCGGAGGAAACCCACGCAGACACGGGGAGGATGTGCAGACTCCACACAGACAGTGACCCAAGTCGAAATCGAACTTGGGACCCTGGAGCTGTGAAGCAATTGTGCTATCCACAATGCTACCGTGCTGCCCTTAAGAAGTTAACCTACACTCCATTATTCTACCCTAATCCAAGTACCTATCCAATAGCCGCTTGAAGGTCTCTAACTTTTCCGACTCAACTATTACCACAGGCAGTGCATTCCATGCCACCACTACTCTCTGGGTAAAGAACCTACCTCTGACATCCCCTCTATATCTTCCACCATTTATCTTAAATTTATGTCCCCTTGTAATGGTGTGTTCCACCCGGGGAAAAAGTCTCTGACTGTCTACTCTATCTATTCCCCTGATCATCTTATAAACCTCTATCAAGTCGCCCCTCATCCTTCTCCGTTCTAATGAGAAAAGGCCTAGCACCCTCAACCTTTCCTCGTATGACCTACTCTCCATTCCAGGCAACATCCTGGTAAATCTCCTTTGCACCTTTTCCAAAGCTTCCACATCCTTCCTAAAATGAGGTGACCAGAACTGCACACAGTACTCCAAATGTGGCCTGACCAAGATTTTGTACAGCTGCATCATCACCTCACGGCTCTTAAATTCAATCCCTCTGCTAATGAACGCTAGCACACCATAGGCCTTCTTCACAGCTCTATCCACTTGAGTGGCAACTTTCAAAGAACTATGAACATAGACCCCAAGATCTCTCTGCTCCTCCACATTGCCAAGAACCCTACCATTAACCCTGTATTCCGCATTCAGATTTGTCCTTCCAAAATGGACAACCTCACATCAGGACCCTGGCTCACTGCTGGCCAATCAGAGGCCGGCAGCTCTTTAGTTCAACAGCAGCACTGGGGAGGTGGTGGCTGCTATGAGAAAGGCTCTCACCGGAGGCCCGGGCCAGCACTGGATCTGGCACTCAGCCGAGTGTTGGCAGGAGGGGTTGTGTGGGGTAGGGGTTGCAGGGGAGGGGGTGTAGGCAAGTCAGCTGTAAGAACTGGGAGTGGCTGTCCCCGCCCTTCCCGAGATCAGGCTCTGAGTATCTTTGAATGAGGGGAGCCCCTGGGAGACCATAAGCAACCTATGCAGGTTAGCATTGTGATGAATGTAGTAAATTGTTGTTAAAAGCCCTGTTTTAAGATACACACAGTCGCAAAAATGAGGTAATCATTGATTTTAACCATTTACTTGTCTGCAGATAAATGGCTAATGGAACATTGTTTTGATTTTGGAGGATCCCTGGGATGTAGATAATTTATGACGGATGGTGCTTAGTCCTGGATAAACAGGTCATGGAACATCTTAGTGGCAGGAGGCCAAAGAATGCTGTTTGATGTAATCAAGGTTTGGAGCCAGGTCTGTCTGTTACCATAGGATTTTAGTCTGACAAGACAGGGCTTCAGCTGGATCCTGAAAGGTCCTCTCCAAGGTCTTTGCAAAGAAGAAAGCAAGTAAACCTGATTGTTAACTTTATCTATAAGTAGTCTTTGAACTATATTGGTTTGCTTAATTGGAAATACATATATACATATACAGTTGCAGGTGCAGGGAGTAAGTTTTTCCTTTTATTTAACTACTGTTTTAACTGTTAACTGCAAGACTTGTTGCTAATGTGATTGATTTTGTGTTTAAATTAAACTTTGTTTTAACACAAACAATAACTTTGATCAGTATTGTCATTCCTATATAACGTATCCGTTCCTCACGATTTTACAAATTCCAAACCACTGGGTTCTCGCCCATGTTGTGCTTTCCATGCGGTGACAGGTCCGTTTGTCACTGGGTTACTGCATTTATACCAGCAATGGCGGGAAGAGGCCCGTAATTGGGCATTAATTAGCCATTTAAGGGTCTGAATTGCCAGGAGGGCAGGAAGGCCATCCATGGGCCTACCCAGTACGGAATTAAACAAGGTGAAGGCTGGAAGGCAATAGAAACCTACCTGCCACTATCCTCTCCGATAAAATATCAACCTCACCTCCAAACTGTCCGTGGGGTAGGGTATAAATTACCACATGACATGATTACTGGGGATCAGCCCAGTAGAGGAGATAATTGGCATTTCATTGAGAAAACTGATTGCGGCGAGAGCTAAACCATTGTTCAATGAAGTAGAACATAGAACAGTACAGCACAGAACAGGCCCTTCGGCCCTCAATGTTGTGCCGAGCCATGATCACCCTACTCAAACCCACGTATCCACCCTATACCCATAACCCAACAACCCCCCCCCCCTTAACCTTACTTTTTTTTTTATTAGGACACTACAGGCAATTTAGCATGGCCAATCCACCTAACCCGCACATCTTTGGACTGTGGGAGGAAACCGGAGCACCCGGAGGAAACCCACGCACACAGGGGGAGGACTTGCAGACTCCACACAGACAGTGACCCAGCCGGGAATCAAACCTGGGACCCTGGAGCTGTGAAGCAGTTATGCTAACCACCATGCTACCCTGCTGCCCAGGGTAGCATGTGATCCATTGCCCCCAATTTGGACTCTTGATAATGTCGCAGAAATAAAGTATGATTTGTTAAGATAACAAGACATGAAAAATTGCTGATTGTCTCAGCAATGATATTCAGTTTTGTGGATCAAAACCCTCTGAACCTAATCATAAATAAAGTTCAAAGAGATGTTTGTTAAGATGGCAAAAGAATTAGGCAGCGATGAGGAGAATTTTTTTAATGCAAGAATTTGTCATGGTCTGGAATGCACTGCCAGAAAGGGGAGTTTGCAGAAGGGAACTTAGCAAATTTTTCTAAAGGAAACATTTGCAGGGAAATGGAGAAAAAGCAGAGGAGTGGGATTAATCAGATCACCCTTTCAAACGGCTGGCAAAAACAGATATTCCCAATAGTCTCCTTCTGTGTTTTATGATCTTACGTTTCAAGAGAACATTCACTTCTTGATCAAGGTTGGATGAATTAACGACTGTTCCAAAAGCTTTTGTCACTTTTGTGAATTGGACTAATGGCTCGTGATCCTGATTGAGAATTTTCATCAGCGGCTGAGACACCACGTTGCTGTGCAGTAAGTGGGTTGTCGAGGACCACCTCAGTGGAGTCCTGCAAGGCTGGAGGGGCTGGAGTTAGACGGCCTGGCGGGGATCTTGCCCACTGGTTGGAGAGACAGCAGCACACCCCCCCCCCCCCCCCCCCCCCCCCAGGGGTGCAGACAGGCACTTAAGTGGCAACCACCAGATCCTTCTTTGGGACTTAAGACTCAGCAATGGTGGTCCCGCTCACCATGAGCTGTTGATCAATCAGAGGCCAGCAGCTCACCATTGCTCATCATTTCTCTTGACAATGCCCTGGAGGCACAGGATTTCTGAAGAAACCCAGTCCAAAGGTGAATGAAGGCAGGATGGGGGTGTATGAGATGGGTATCATGGGAGAGGGAAGGACAGTGGAGGCTCGGGTAGGCTGTCAGAAGCTAACCGCACCCCCCCCCCCCCCAACTTCCTAACCTCGCATCCCTCCATGAGTTACTGAAAGTGTGTGGTAAACCACTGTTACACCTGTATTAGGTGATGTAAGGTAGGACCTGTACTACAGGTTCGCCGGTAGCCCCTTGATCATGCATCAAAGTGCCTGCTGTCGAGGGACAGCACCCTGCCCCCTCTACTCCAAACCCTCCCCACTCTGGTGGGTCACTGGAAATCCTAACAGGGTTTGTTGGGCTGTCTTTGGAAGGTGGAGGCAAACTGCAGGTCTCATTTAATTTAAAACAAATCCATTTAAGGGATGTGGGCTTTGCTGGTGAGGTGAATTGCCCTGAATTGCAGTGGGCCCAGGGATAATGGATGTCAATGCCTCACTGGTGAGTGCAATTGACATCCCGAGAATCCTGTGCCAGGCCCTCCTGCCCACAGACGTGGCTGGAGGAGGTTGGCACCGCCTGAAAGCTGATGCAGGGCCTCTCCTGCGGTTAAGTGGGCAGCACGGTAGCATAGTGGTTAGCATCAATGCTTCACAGCTCCAGGGTCCCAGGTTCGGTTCCCGGCTGGGTCACTGTCTGTGCGGAGTCTGCACGTCCTCCCCGTGTGTGCGTGGGTTTCCTCCGGGTGCTCCGGTTTCCACCCACAGTCCAAAGATGTGCGGGTTAGGTGGATTGGCCATGCTAAATTGCTCGTAGTGTCCTAAAAGTAAGGTTAAGGGGGAGTTGTTGGGTTACGGGTATAGGGTGGATACGTGAGTTTGAGTAGGGTGATCATTGCTCGGCACAACATCGAGGGCCGAAGGGCCTGTTCTGTGCTGTACTGTTCTAAATTCTAAGTGGGCCGGTTGCCACGGTCCCTGCTGTGATGGGTGGCATTGCGTCCAGTCGACAGCCTCCACACTAAGTTGGAGAAGTGGGCTATTATATTTTGCAAGAAACATGCTGAGTGTTTCTCCCGAGGAGACGCAGATGAACAAGAATGAGCTTGTTGAAGACTGGCCCTGTCCGGAAACCCCAGAGGTGAAGCATTTCAAGTAGGCAGATGCTAAGCAAAGCATGTTTTTATTTTGGTAAGGCCTGTCAGCACCTTGCCCCAGCAGGAGCGTGGGTTGAAATCTAGCCAAGATTAATGGATGAAACTTTCTCTCTTTCTCTTGCTCTCTGGGGATGTGAGGGTCCAACAGGAAATGAGTTGGTCAGTCTCCAATCCGAGTGCCAAACTCCCCCTGATTTAACATAACACTGACAACCCAGAAGCAAAAAAAAACCTGTAAAACGGAAAATAAGAATACTGGTCCGAATTGTTTGTTTCCTTCTGGAAGCATTGCTCTATTTCCATTGGTCCTTGCTGAAATATTTGACTTGCCCAATGTTAACTAAAACCAAATTGCACAGACGTGAAACAAGCTTAGGAAGGCCAGTGACCCTTTGATTGCAAAAAGGAGACTTCTGTACAATAAAGTTTTGCTTCTCTCCCCTGATTTTTGTTTTTAGCTGTACCACTAATGCCATTCTATGTAAATAAACTATAAATTGCAATTCGGGCCTATCTGCTCTCCGTAATCATTTCCACTGCAAAGCTTCATGAGATTGTGTACCGGGAATACAGTCACACAACTGATTCCGAAACAACAGCTTCCATTCATACACTGTGTTTCATAGAATCATACAGTACAGAAGGGGCCCTTCGGCCCATCAAGCCTAATCCCACAGGGTTTCACATGGTAAGGTATCCCAAGGTGCTTTGCAGAGTGTCATCAAACAAAATTTGACACTGAGCCAAAGAATTAAGCTGGGGGGTCCAAATGCTGAGTCAAAGAGCTGAGTTTTAAGCCGTCTCTAAGGACTGAGGGGTGTACAGGTGGAGAGGTTTTGGGAGGGAATTCAAAAAGTTAAGGCTGAGTCGCTGAGACAACTGGCGGTGGGGCCGAATTGGAGGAAAACACAATTCTGGAAGGCTTGTAGTCATCGTTGAGAATACAGGGGTGAGGGAGGGCGAGACCATGAAGGAATTTGACCCCAGAGAGGAGAATGTCATGCATTACAGGTGCAGAATTTTGACTTCATTCATTTCTTGATTGGTACGTTCACCATAGAAAACAACTCACCCCACTGAGCCCACTGCACTCGTCACACTGTATGACCTCTGTGTGATCTCATGGTTCACAGAGATTTACATTTGCTCACTCACGCGTTCATTCAAATATTACGATTAAATCATAGAATTTACAGAGCAGAAGGAGTATATTCGGCCCATCGAGTCCACACCGGCCCTTGAAAGAAAACCCGAACAAAGCCCACGCCTCCACCCTATCCCAGTAACCCCACCTAACCTTTTGGACAGTAAGGGGCAATGGCCAATCCACCTAACCTGCACATCTTTGGACTGTGGGAGGAAATTGAAACAATCGGAGGAAACCCATGCAGACATGGGGAGAACGTGCAAACTCCACACATACAGTCGCCTAGGCCGGAATTGAAACCGGGTCGGTGCGGCTGTGAGGCAGCATTGCTAACCACTGTGCCACCATGCCTCATTTGTCCATTTAAATCTGAGAATGAGTAATGATAGCTCCTCCTGCTGGAGGACAGCACAACTGAAAGCTAAGAAAACACAAGGCGAGCCACAAATTTTCTGTGGGCCTTTTAATCAATTTTCACTTTGCTTACTGGAGTCTGATGAGGTATGAAGGGTCAAGACATTGTGCCGAGAAAGTGGAGGCTCTGACATTCTGAATGAACCTTCGGCTTTCTGGTTTTGCGATTTGAGTTTTGTTAGTTTTGTACCTACTGAATTCACAGGACATGTCAATGCATTTACAGTAAAACAAGAAACAATGCAGCAACTTGCCAAAATTTCTTAACAGAACCTCCTAAACCTGCAATCTGTACAAGAAGGACAAGGGCAGCAGACACGTAGGAACACCGTCTACTTCTAAGATCACTTCCAAGGCACACACCAACCCTGAAGGACACATATCAACATTCCCTCATGGTCGCTAAGCCAAGACCCTGGAACCCCCGATACAACAGTGCTGTGCGAGTGCATTCACCACATGGACTGCGGCGGTTCAAGATGGCGGCTCATCATCACCTTCTCAAGGGCATTTAGTGATGGGCAATAAATGCTGGCCCAGCCAGCAATGCCCACATCCTGGAAATTAATTTTTAAAAGGGGGCAGAGAGGTCAAAGGTGTCTCAGAGGGGAAGCTCAGAAGGCTATTGTCTACAAATGATGTTGGATATGTTTAAGCTTCTTGCAACCAGCAGATGTGAGAAATGGGAACACTGGCTAAGTGGAGTCTGCTTTTAAAGGTTTCCCCGCCCGCTACAAATAGAAATACTGAATGAAGCAACATAAAGTGGTCATAGACCTTTCCAGCTCAGAAGGAGGCCATTGGTCTGAAAGTGCCAGTATTTGCTCTTTGAAAGATCTGTCTCTAATTAGTCTCATACCCCTACTCTTTCCCCAGTGTGTTTTATTCAAGCACAAAATTTGCCTTTTGGAAATTTAGTATTGAATGTGCTTCCACCACCTTCTAGGTCTCAATCATACCAGCTTGCTGCGTGAAAAAAGAAATTCTCCTCATCTCCCATCTGCTGCTTTTGGTACAAATATGATATTTACACCAGTGAGGAGAGAAGTGAATATCAGTCCTGTTTAAAAGTTTGTAACAGTAATAGAATGTGCACTCTGTACACACATTCCATTACTCACACATTCAAAGACCAAGATGTCAGGACACAATGTTCTAGATGTTTCTCGCAAAATGATAAATGGTAAACACAAGAGCAGCGTTTCTAATGTTCCATTAGAGCTGTGGCCATTCCTTCCCTTGCAAATTAGTCTCTCTCTCTCTCCTAAGCTCTGTTGGTTGCTCATTTTTAAAAACACGCTCAATCCAGATCCTATCATTGTGCCCAGTGATACTGTTCAAAAATAGCATTCAGGGCATTGCAAACTTCGAACAACAACTAGCTTGTACTTAAGAATCTCAAAGAAGCACAGAGGATGAAAGCTGCTTATTGCAACACCGAAACAATCATTTAATATTCATCAAGTGCGCCATGCTTCAGCTCATCACATCAGTAAGTGGGCTTTTCAATACTCCCTAGATGCTTTATTCCCTCATATGTGTAGGTCAATAAACCCCCTGTGCAATTCACCTCAAGCACTATTGAAACAGAGCTTCATTTTCATTCATTTAAAACTAGAATCCCAAGAAATTGTAAAGAATAGTTTTATTGTGCTTTTAATCTGTTTTGGTGTATTTCTTTGAAAATATTTTCTGCTTAAATTTAAGGGTGGATGGTAATTCAGGGGCTCTATCACCAAGGGAGCTTTAATGAACAAATATGCTCAATTCCGTGCACCTCCTCAGTTTTTACCATTCGAAGTTTGTGGGTCCCAGTCCCACTTAAGAGACTTTTTCATTATTAAAACAAAACCAGGAAAACAGCGGAGAGTCGAGTCAGGATGGCTCCCCCGATGCGTTCCCACTGTCAGCGAAGTTTCCCTGGAGTGGACAGAAAAGTGGATTGGCTTCCCATTTTAGAATGGCAGACGATCAATCTGAAATATTTAAAGCTCCAATTCGGATGGGAGCCCATCGGAGACGGAGGCTCCTTCCTCCAAAGAGGGATCGCCTGTCAGCAAAGGCAACATCACAGCCCATACGCTGCCTTCAGAGCCAAAGAACAACAATGAACAAAGAAAAGTACAGCACAGGAACAGGCCCATTGGCCCTCCAAGTCCGTGCCGACCATGCTGCCCAACTAAACTACAATCTTCTACACTTCCTGGGTCCGTATCCCACTATTCCCATCCTATTCATGTATTTGTCAATATGCCCCTTAAATGTCACTATCGTCCCTGCTTCCACCACCTCCTCCGGCAGCGAGTTCCAGGCACCCACTACCCTCTGTGTAAAAAAACTTGACTCGTACATCTACTCTAAACCGCTCGCAACTTAAACGTATGCCCCCTAGTAATTGACCCCTCTACTCTGGGGAAAAGCCTCTGACTATCAACTCTGTCTATGCCCCTCATAATTTTGTAGACCTCTATCAGGTCGCCCCTCAACCTCCGTTGTTCCAGTGAGAACAAACTGAGTTTACTCAACTGCTCCTCATAGCTAATGCCCTCCATACCAGGCAACATCCTGGTAAATCTCTTCGGCACCCTCTCTAAAGCCTCCACATCCTTCTGGTAGTGTGGCGACCAGAATTGAACACCATACTCTAAGTATGGCCTAACTAAGGTTCTATATAGCTGCAACATGACTTGCCAATTCTTACACTCAATGCCCCGGCCAATGAAGGTAAGCATGCCGTATGCCTTCTTGACTACCTTCTCCACCTGTGTTGCCCCTTTCAGTGACCTGTGGACCTGTACACCAAGATCTCTCTGACTTTCAATACTCTTGAGGGTTCTACCATTCACTGTATATTCCCTACCTGCATTACACCTTCCAAAATGCATTACCTCACATTTGTCCGGATTAAACTCCATCTGCCATCTCTCCGCCCAAGTCTCCAAATGATCTCAATCCTGTTGTATCCTCTGACAGTCCTCATCGCTATCCGCAATTCCACCAACCTTTGTGTCGTCTGCAAACTTAGTAATCAGACCAGTTACATTTTCCTACAAATCATTTATATGTACTACAAACAGCAAAGGTCCCAGCACTGATCCCTGAGGAACACCAGTAGTCACAGCCCTCCAATTAGAAAAGCACCCTTCCATTGCTACCCTCTGCCTTCTATGACCTAGCCAGTTCTGTATCCACCTTGCCAGCTCACCCCTGATCCCGTGTGACTTCACCTTTTATACCAGTCGACCACGAGGCACCTTGTCAAAGGCCTTACTGAAGTCCATATAGACAACATCCACTGCCCTACCTGCATCAGTCACCTTTGTGACCTCTTCAAAAAACTCTATCAAGTTAGTGAGACACGACCTCCCCTTCACAAAACCATGCTGCCTTTCACTAATATGTCCATTTGCTTCCAAATGGGCGTAGATCCTGTCTCGAAGAATTCGCTCCAGTAATTTCCCTACCACTGACGTAAGGCTCACTGGCCTGTAGTTCCTGGATTATCCTTGCTACCCTTCTTAGACAAAGGAACAACATTGACTATTCTCCAGTCCTCCGGGACATCACCTGAAGACAATGAGGATCCAAGTTTTTTGTCAAGGCCTCAGCAATTTCCTCTCTAGCCTCCTTCAGTATTCTGGGGTAGATCCCTTGGCCCTGGGGTCTTATCTACCTTAATATTTTTCAAGACGCCCAACACCTCGTCTTTTTGGATCTCAATGTGACCCAGGCTATCTACACACCCTTCTCCAGACTCAACATCCACCAATTCCTTCTCTTTGGCGAGTGCAACTTCCGACAGAATGTTGTTAATTTCTGACTAAGGTCCTTTGGAGCTCACTGTGGAAGACAGTAGTGACATCATGGTTTTGACAATAAATAAGACTTAGTGGTGATAATTTCATAAGCTATAGGAGCAGAATTAGGCCATTCGGCCGATCGAGTATGCTCTGCCATTCTATAATGGCTGACATGTTCCTCATCTGTTACCTTCAATATAGACCAAGAGCTGAATCGCAAAATCAGCCAGGGCATCTCCTCCCCAGAATACATGACCTAGGAGCAGGAGTCAGCAATTTAGCCTCCCGACCCTCAACACCCTCAATGTGATCATGGCTAATCCCATCTTGACCTCTGCATTATTTCACTAATCTTCACCCTGTCTTGGGTGACCCCCATTTTGGGGTGACCTTGCATTGCTTACATGGGGGGGATCTCATAGAAACCTATAAAATTCTAGCAAGACTAGACAGTATAGAAGTAAATAGGATGTTCCCGAAGGTAGGGGTGTCCAGAACTAGGGGTCACTGTCTGAGGATACGGGATAGACCACTTAGAACAGAGATGAGAAGCAATTTCTTCCCCCAGAGAGTGGTGAGCCTGTTGAATTTGTTACCACAGGAAGTAGTTGAGGCCAAATGTTTTCCAGAAGCAGTCTGATATAGCACTTAGGGTGAAGGGGATCAAAGGATATGGGGGGGGGGGGGGGAGGGGGAGACAGGATCAGGCTATTGGGTTGGATGATCAGCCATGATTATAATGGATGGTGGAGCAGGCTCAGAAGGCCGAATGGCTTCCTCCTGCTCCGATTTTCTATGTTTCTCAGGGGGACAGTTGAGACTCCAGAGCTGAAACTGTGATTGGACTGATAGCATTGGGAACCATCCCGCTGTACTTAGTTGGATGACGGACTGGGATGTCGCCTCCAACTAGGAGGTTGCATCCAGGAAAATACACCCCCCCCCAGTCTGATATCCATCAGATATAGCCTTGGCGTCCCATTTAGTCCCCACATCGGTGTCCCGAAACCCATGAGGCAACTCTGCATTCACTATCAATAGGATATTAAGGCATGGGTGGAGTCACAACCATGTCTTATCCAGTTTTCAGTTAACAACCACACATTTGATCTTTCCAATGGGAGCCACTGACAGGTGAGCAGGAAGAGAATACTACGCCACCCCCTCACAAGAACACACAAGGACAAAGATAATAGAAGCAGGTGGAGGCCAGCCTGCTCCGCCATTCACTACAATGATGGCTGATCTATTTGGCCTCAACTCCTTTTCTGTGCCATTTCCCCATAAACCTCTATTCCTCGAACTGGCAAATATTTATCACCTCCACTTAAATACTTCTAATGATCCAGTCCCCACCACCCTCCAGGGCAGAGAATTCAAGAGATTCACCACCTTCTTTGAGAAGGAATATCGATGCACCTCAGTTTTAAATGACCGGACCTTTATTTTGTAGCTCTGTCCCTTGTTCGAGACTCTCCCACGAGTGAAAACATCCCATCATCTACCCTGTCAAGTGCCCTCAGGATCCTATATGTTTGGATCTTATATGTTTGGATAAGGTCACCCCTCACTCTTCTAAACTCCAAGGAATACAGATCCAGACTATTTAGTCTCTCGATAGGACAACCCTCTCATCTCAAGAATTAGCCTGGTGAATCTCCTTTGGACCGCCTCCAATGTGTCTAGGTCCTTTTTTAGGTAAGGGGACCAAAACGTTACGCAGTATTCCAGGTGAGGCCTCACCCAACACCCTGTGCAATTGCCACAAAGCCTCCCTATTTTTAAACTCCAATCCCTTTGAAATAAAGGCCAAAATGCCATTTGCCTTCTCAACTTGTTGGACCTGCCTGCTAGTTTTTTGTGATTCATGCACTGGAACTCCTAGATTCCCCTGTACTTCACTCAGCTGCAGTCCCTCTTGAAAAAATATCCCACCCCTAATCTACAGTTAATGGTGCTAACCTATTGCCAACCTTGGTGCTTAACTGTAAGCTTCAACAGTTTATATCTCATTTCCCCACCCCCACTCTCCACAGAAAATTTCCCTTTGTGGATCTCCTCAATCTTGATGTCATTACCATGTCTAATTAGTGCATAGACAGCATGAGGCCAGAATCCCTCCAACGCCATCCTGAAATTAATGCAGGAGCAGCTCAGGGTGAAACCCAGGTGGACCCATGGGGACTGAACAAGGGATAGGCTGGAGCTGATACAAGGTGCAGGATGGGTCTTCCTGTGGAGAATTCCTGCCAGAAATCCAGTCTGGAATCATGCAGAGTGGGTTCAGCATCGATCCACAGGGTGCAGTCTCACTGTGGTTACCTTTCGGTTTAGCTTGGTTTGATAGACAGCTGATTCAATTCCTGTACTGTTCTTGAAGATTGCCTTCTCAACTTTTCCTGTCGCCCGAGGTGTGGTGATATTCAGGTTAAATCACCACCAGTCAGCTCTCCCCCTCAAAGGGGAAAGTAGCCTATGGTCATCTGGGACTATGGCAACTTTACATTTACCCAGATGGATGATGAAGGTGGATTCAAATCCGCTGTGAGAGTTTGAGAATTTGAATTTGATTTAATAAAAAGGCATGTGATTGTGACTGTGAAGCAGTCGTTTATCATAAAAACCCAAAGGATTTATTAATATCCTTTTGAAACAGGAAACCAGTCATCCTTGCCTGGTCTGGCCTATATATGACTCCAAGCCCACACCATTGTGGTTGGCTCGAGCTCTCCTGATCAGCTACGCCACTCAATTGTAATATTTTGGAGTAGCTCAAGGTCTCTCTCAAGGTAATTGTGCCTATTCCCGGCCTTGGGTGACTATCTGTGTGGAGTTTGCACTTTCTCCCCATGTCTGCGTGGGTTTCCTCCGGGTGCTCCGGTTTCCTCCCACAGTCCAAAGATGTGCAGGTGAGGTGGATTGGCCATGATAAATTGCCCGTAGTGTCCAAAAGGTGAGGTACGGTTACTGGGTTACAGGGATAGGGAGGGGGTGTGGGTCTTGGGAGAGTGTTCTTTCAGAAGGTCAATGCTGACTCAATGGGCCAAACGGCTTCCTTCTGCACTGTAGTGATTCTATGATCAACCCTTGAAAAGAAAGAGAATACAGGCACAAGAGAACTTCATAATTAAACAAACTCAACAAAACTACCAATTCTCATTTATAATCTTGAAATGTTGGTATAGTGTTTCTGTTACTGGATTGGTAATCGAGAGGCCTACTCCAGAGATGTGTCAAAATCACCTTTGGGGAACAGTGGGGGGAGTGGTGGACAGATTCCTGAGCTGATTTTCAGCCTGCTGAACCATGTTATGAATGCTTCTTCAATGGCCAACAAGTCCTGTTGCCACAAGCACCATTGGATTGTCTTCAAACCCTGTCCGCTTCACGAATGCCCGCTTGGGAAGGAAAGCTCTTCTTTTTACCCTGTCTTGTTTACCCGTGACTCTACGACAGTGTGGTTGATATTTAACTGCCCTCTGAAATGGTCGATCAAGCCAGTTGTACCAAACTGCCAAGCTTGCAGCATTTCAAGATGGCAGCCCACCTCCTCCTTTCCCAGTGTCATTAGGGATGAAAATAAATGCTTAAATTATCAGCAATGTCTCCATATAAAAAATAAATTAAAAAAGTCCATGTATAAACCTAGGCTTGGGTTTTGAGAACCATAAAGTCTTACGCTCAGCAAGACACAATTCAGATTGCTCTTTGCAAGAGTTCTCAATTGCAGGTGCACTTGCAAGCAATGAAAGTCAGAGTGGCAGACACACCTATTGAATTTGCAGCAACAGTCTGCAGGGAAGATTTGCTCAGGTCACAAAATGTGAGCAAGATTTTACAATTCAATATGTTGGAAACAAGTGACAAAGAGAAAAGTTTCCCTTCCCGTTTGCTTGATATTTCCACAGTTTTAAATGAAAATGAGATCTCATAGGACCATCACAATTCACTTCAGCCCCCTCCAGATGATTTGGGGATCACGTGCTGTTTCTGGCTATAACTGGCTATTTCTTCTTGTCATATCTCGATTTTACAATGATCACCTCTCTTTTCAAATCTCTCCTTACCTCCCTCTAATTCTGGAACCTCCTCCAGGTCTGTAATCCTTTGACAACTCTAGCTTCCTTCAAGTGTGAATCCCCGCGTGCCCCATTTCCATTGACTTACTATTGGCACTTTTGACTTCTGCAAATCTAGGCCCAAAAACACTACAGTTCCCTGACTAAACCTCTCCTCCTATCCAGCTGTCCTTCTTTTAAGATGGCTTCTTTCACCAATTTTCCATCAGCTGTCCTCCTGCCCCTTTATGTGGATTATTGTAAATGTTTGTTTGATGGAGTACATTGGGGGGCACCCGGTATGGAGAAGGGTGGGGAGGGAGGAGGACCTCCTCGTGAACCTGCTCCGAGGCCTGGCCAAACTTGCCATGAACAGGGCCAGGCAGCGGGCAACCGAGGGGGTCTGTCCCTGGTGAGAGAGCCGACTGTCTGCCCCTCTACCGCGGCTACATTTGGGGCTGGGTGTCCCTGGAAAGGGAGAATGCCATGTCCACGAGCACCATCAAAGCCTTCCATAGCAGTTGGGCCCCGCAAGGTCTGGGTCCTTTATTGACCCTTTTAATCACATTTTAGTTTGAGGTCATAAGTTTCATGTATGACTTGCTTTTTGTTTGAGGAAGTATCCCTTAAAGGGTCTGTCCCTTTTAATTTGTCCTTCAGTTTATTTAATTTGGTATATTTGGTTTTCATCAAAATAGTTGGAGTACATTGGGGCACCAGACAATGGCGGGCCTGCAGGGCTGGCAGCACCAGATGCCTTTGAAGTTCTGAAGTCCACTCCAGCTGCCTCCTCCCATGAAGTAACCCAGGGGCCCATGAGCATCCAGAGGGAGGAGGAACCACTGGAGTTCATTCTGGGGTCTTCCATCCAGAAGGCCCTGGGAGTTACCAGGCCTTCTGAATCATCCCTTCCTGATACTGGCATTTCTCAGGAGCAGCTGGCAGAAGAGTGTGACATGACAACATCAGTACCACTCGAAACTCTGCCAGGGTCCGCCATGTCCAAGTCCTCCATTTCCAAGTCCTCCAGAGAATGCTGGCCAAGGACATCTCAGGCAACAGATTGCTGCATATCAGTTATGATTGAATGGCGGAGCAGACTCGATGGGCTGAGTGGCCTAACAGGGCATAGAAGGAAACGGGATGCCTACACTGCTGATGTGCATTCTGGGAATACATCCAGATGTAGTGGGAGGGCTCGCAAGATGAAGGTGTTTAATGGCACAGAGTAGGCACAGGTAAAGTTAGACACTGATAGTTGTGGGTCAAAATCATTTGTCAAAAAAGCATATATCACCTTATTAGAACCTATTGTTGTTGACAACCTTAAGCACTCACTCTCTTTGACAATCCTCCAACTGGGATAGGTCCTCACCCCATCTGGACACAGCTTTTTCCACAGTCCCTCAATGTAAGGCAAGCTGTAAGACCCACTGAAATGGAGAGTAACAGACATCCTGGAAGGAGTCTCCCATCATTCAGTGAACCCTAGACTCCAGCCCCCTATCCCTCTCTGTAGCAATGGGGACAATGAGATGTGGCCCTGAAGCTCACTTGCATACAAGCCAGGGAGTCAGCATGTTGGCAGCAGATAGATAGGAGTCAGATTTACGCAAAGGCTGAGGAGCATCAGAGCATTCCCCACAGCGAGTCATGACAGGCTATGCAGGCACAAGGACTCCCCATGCCCTGAACCCTGATGAGATGTTGTTATTGTGGACCTCCACCCTTGGTTGCAGAGGGAGGGTCATGGAGGTCTTGGCGGGGGGAGGTTGGGGGCATTATAGAGTTATCGTGCGAAACGGGAAGTTGTGAGGGCATCTCTGGTCCTCTAGTCCATGCGAACCCTTGCCCCCGCCTGGCCTCCATCCTCCGGCTCCACTTTAGCCTCTCCCTCCACTCCCTCCTCATCAGAGGAATCGTCCCGCTCCACCTGCTCTTCTTCATCGAGGACATTGCTCCACTGCTGTGCTAAGTTATGGAGGGCACAGCAGACAACAACGATGCAGGAGGCCCTCTGTGGACTGTATTGCAGGGCCTCACCAGACCTATTGAGCCAGCAGAAGTGCATCTTAAGCAGCCCAATGCATCGCTCATTCACAGACCGGGTGGCATTGTGAACCTCGTTGTACTGGGCCTCTGCATTTGTTTCAGGCCTCCCCACTGGCACCATCAGCCAATGCCTCAGTGGTATCCCTTGCCCCCATGAGCCATCCCTGCAGCCTGGGGTGACCCTTGAATATTCCAGGGATTTGAGATTGCCCAAGGGTGAAGCTATCATTTACGTTCCCTGGAAAATGTGCAACGTGCATGATCTATGTCTGGTGGTCACAGACCATCTGGACACTAAGGGAGTGGAACCCTTCCTGTTAATATACAGGACTCCCTGATGGCCCACAATGCCTGCAGCAGATCAGCTAAGGTGACAATCCCGCCACTCTCTCACCCTGATGGGCTTGGTCCAGGTCGGAATTTATGCAGCCAGATGCCCTGACATAGAGTGTATCGATGATGCTGCGTAAAAGGTGAGGGCTGCCATGATCTTCACAGCCACAGTGAGCGGGTGGCCTCCTCCTCCCTGTGGCACCAAGTTGGCAAGGATGTCACACACGTGCCACACCGTCTCCCTTGTGAAGCGGAGTCTCCAATAGCACATGTCGAACAACTATATGAAGGATACTCAGGTTCGATAAATTTTGAGCCTTCCCTGCACCCCGCTGACCTCCTGGCGCTAGGTTATCTTTGGCCTCTCGTAGCTGCTGGAGCCTGTGCTACCCCAACACAGTTATTGGTAGAATCACCAGCTCCGCTGGCTCCAACCCAAGAGCTCTCGGAGGTCTGCGAGGGATTAAAGAGACAGTCAGGTTGGTGTTCCAGCCAGTTTCCTTCAGATCCTCCCAACACCCCTTGTTCTCCTGGTCCTGGACGCTGTCATTCCTTCACCTTCTCCGGTGGCCAGCGTGCACTCACATGTCTGATGCCCTTCTAACCTCATCACTTAACAGACCCCAGCGAGCACTCACCCCTTCAGAGTCGATTGTGGCCTCCCATCTGGTTGTTCTCTCCCTTAATATTTACATCACAGGGGGTTCAGACAGGCTGTTTCAATGGTTACCCATCCCTCATGGCCAGGTCAACTGGGCACCTATGTATACATTATGGGCTATTGTCTCCTCTGTAGCAGGCACTGGTTTCGGGCGATAATGCACACACATTCCTTCTCAATCCCTGCATCCCCCTTTAACCCTTCTTGATTTTAAGATTGTGGACAGCTGTCATTGTTAAGGTTTAACTCATGATGGCCAACTAGCTTGGCGAGCATGACTGAGGAATTTTAGAGGACACAGTTACTCTCTGGAGCTGAGGTAGGTTAAACCAATAGGCACCATTCAGGCTGTGTCATTCCAAGATCGCATTGATCACGTTATCAGGGAGGGCTCAGGAACATCACGATCGGAAATCTCATTTATGGCCTTTCACAAGATTTTGTGGCCGTGACAGGATTTGCATCCATGGCTAACGGACTCAAAAAAAATTTGCACCCATGGAGTTAGAAAGTGGAGCTAAATTAGAGGATTTAGAAAGATGATCTGATAAATTAGTCTTAGGTGCATGCGACCCCTCAGTGGGAACACATCTACTGAAGAGGAACAGCTTATGCTCAAGAAAGCAATAGACATGTGTAAAAACATGGAAGTTGTAAAACGTTAGCTGGAGCAGACCTGAGGTAGATTATTCTGAGAGGCGCAAGAGCAGAGAAATCGCAGGCGAAGGATAGGATGCAAAAAATACTGCAGGGGACCTCATACAAGGGAAAGGGAGGATTGTCCAGCTTGTGGAAAGCAGTATTTTAAGTGCAAGAAGCACACTCATTTTACACACTAGTAGCTGGCTGAAAAGAAGCAAAACAAGCTGATAGAGATGGCCACTGGAGAGATATCAGCTGAAGAGTCTGATGAAACACTACATGTTCTGCAACAGGTTATTTCCATCCAGTCTATAGTTACTAAATGGTTTGCGATGGTGAGAATAATGACTGAAGAAAGAGGGCATCAAATGAATATGAAGTGTCTGATAGAACTGGTGCATCATGATCTTCGCAGACCTGTGCAAAGCAGTTCGACCGAGTGATTGAAAAATTGAAACCTCAAAAGTAAGTTTGAGCCTATATGATGACATGAAATTCATACCGAGAGGACAAATTAGTCTGAGATCCCAATGCAATGGCAAAGAAGGAAAATCTATGGTCCCAGATCACAGATACGCAACAGTCACTCATCTCAGCTGGAGCCAGTTTAAAGTTTGGACTGATAACCCTGAATGTGCCAATAGTGATTCACAACGTGTCACAGCACAAAAACGCCAGTGACAGCAGAGAAGATGCTAGAGGAGTTAAAGATGTGTTTACAGGGCTGGGATGTCTACCTGGAGAATATCATTGAGAAGCAGATGAGAGTGTGAGACCAATTCAGCATCTGCTGAGAAGTGTTCCAGTTGCATCACGTTAATGCCAAAGGACAAGTTAGAAGAGCTGGAAAAGAGAGGAGTAATCAAATAAGTGACAACTCCTGCAGACTGCATTAACAGTGTGATAGCTACCTGGAAAATAGAGAGTATGCTTAGAACCAAAGGGTTGAAATAATGCATGGAACATATCTCACTATCTCATGCCAACCATCAAAGGAATTTTGACACAACTTGCAAAGATATACACTACGCTGGATACGAAGGATGGTTACTGGTAAGTGAAGCTGGATGAAAGCAGTAGCTTTCTAACGACATCCTGGAATCTGTTAGGGTGATGCAGGTGATTGCGTGTACCTTTTGGCATTTCCACAGCTCCAGAAGAATATCAACGTGGACAACATGAGGTAGTTGGTGATCTTGCCAGAGTGGAAGCTATAGTGAATGGTCTACTAGTCAATGGATGTAGAGACACATGGAAGATGCCATTGCTGACCATGACCTCAATTTAATACAACTGCTGGAGAGAGTCAGATTAACCTGGAGCCAAACAAGGAAAATTGCAACTGAATATGTCATGTTCTGACAGCAAAAGATCTTCACCCGGAGTTCAAGTGGCAAATAGTAATTAAACTTATCTTTAGGTCTTAAATGGGGTAATCAAAAACGGTAGCTAGTAAATTGTGCAACTGGTTTAATCCAGTTTCCAGAGCTTTGGCATTTGAGGCCTATAAACAGGGAAGTTACTGTGAGCGCTACTTGGCTGGACGAAAATGCTTGGAGTTGTGTGAAAAATAGGGAGTTAGGTGAAACTAGGAGAAGGTGAAACCGAAACATCGGGAGCAGAGCAGAGGCAGGTGACTTTCGAACAGAGGCCTGGGAAGGGTAAGTGGTTTTGCCGATTCACTGATTGAGTATTCCGACTGGGGGAAAAAAAATGAAAAGTGGCATCACAGGAAGACTGTGGTTTGATGGATTAGTAAGGAATGTGAGCAAATTTGAAAAACCATTCTAAATTTTACATTTGAGCATTTTGCATTTATAGCAGAAATCTAGTGCTAGGAACCATATAGTTAACTGTAACTTATTTTAATTTAGTAAGTATTTATTTTTAAATTAATTTATTAATTAGACCAATTCAGCATCTGCTGAGAAGTGTTCCAGCTTCATCACGTTAATGCCAAAGGACAAGTTAGAAGAGCTGGAAAAGAGAGGAGTAATCAAATAAGTGACAACTCCTACAGACAGCATTAACAGTGTGATAGCTACCTGGAAAATAGAGAGTATGCTTAGAACCAAAGGGTTGAAATATGCATGGAACAGATCTCACTATCTCGTGCCAACCATCAAAGGAATTTTGACACAACTTGCAAAGATATTCACTACGCTGGATACGAAGGATGGTTACTGGCAAGTGAAGCTGGATGAAAGCAGTAGCTTTCTAATGACATCCTGGAATCTGTTAGGGTGATGCAGGTGGTTGCGTGTACCTTTTGGCATTTCCACAGCTCCAGATGAATATCAACGTGGACAACAATCTAAATTAATTAGAACCTAGAAATGGCAGTTAGAGGGGTAAAATGCTTCACTTGTGAGATGTTGGAGGTCCGTAAAGCTTCAGCATTCCAGATAACTACATCTGCAGGAAGTGCACCCAATTGCAGCTCCTCACAGACCATATGGATCAGTTGGAGCAGCAGTTGGATGCACTTAGGAGCATGCAGGTGACGGAAAGTGCCATAGACAACTCATGTTTCATGTCATGTTTTAGAAACGTGATTACATCTAAGGTGCAGGAAGATAGATGGGTGACTGTTAGAATGGCCAGGCAGTCAGTGCAGGAATCCCCTGTGACTGTCCCGCTCTCTAACAAGTATACCCTTTTGGGTACTGTTGGGGGGATGGCCTATTAGGGGAAAACAGCAGCAGCAGCCAGAGAAGTGGCACCATGGCTGGCTCTGTTGTTAAGCAGGGAGGGGCAAAGCACAGAAAAGCAATAGTTATAGGGGGCTCTACAGCCAGGGGCACAGATAAACACATAGTATGTTGCCTCCATGGTGCCGGGGTCCATGATGTCTCTGAACGGGCAGTGTGCATTCTGAAGGGCGAAGGTGAACATTGAGAGATCGTGGTACGTATTGGTACTATTGACAGAGGAAGAGTGACGAGATCCTGCAGCAGGAACATAGAACATAGAACATACAGTGCAGAAGGAGGCCATTCGGCCCATCGAGTCTGCACTGACCCACTTAAGCCATTTACCTCCACTCTATCCCCGCAACCCACAACCCCTCCTAATCTTTTTGGACATTAAGGGTAATTTAGCATGGCCAATCCACCTAACCTGCACATCTTTGGACTGTGGGAGGAAACCGGAGCACCCGGAGGAAACCCACGCAGGCACGGGGAGAATGTACAGACACCGCACAGACAGTGACCCAGCGGTGAATCGAACCTGGGACCCTGTCACTGTGAAGCCATAGTGCTATCCACTTGTGCTACCGTGCTGCCCACAGGAGTTCATGGATTTAGATAGAAAGTTAAAAAACAGGACCTCTCGGGTTGTAATCCCGGAATTCCTCCCTGTGCCACATGCCAGTGAGGCTAAAGATAGGAAGGCAGTACAGCTAAACACATGGCTAAACAGCTGGTGTAGGATGGAGTGTTTCAGATATCTGGATCATTGGAATCTCGTCAGGGGCAGGTGGGATCTGTGCAAGAGGGGAGGGTTGCACCTAAAATGGAGGGGCATAAATATCCTGGCCACGAGATTTGCCAGTGTCACACGGGAGTGGAAAGGGGGTGGGAACTGTAGCAATAGGTCAGAAGGTGAAATAACTGAGGGGGAACTGAAGAATAGGGCCTGTAAGACTCAGAGGAAGAGCAGGCAGGGAGATGCTACTGAACACAGCAAGACTGGTGGTCCGAGGTGCATTTTTTTCAATGCGAGAAGTATGACAGGTAACGCAGATGACTATAGAGCTTGGATTAGTACTTGGAACTGTGATGTTGTTGCCATTACAGAAACTTGGTTGAGATAGGCAGCTAAACGTTCCAGGATTTAAATGTTTCAGGTGGGATAGAGGGGGATGTAAAAGGGATGGGGGAGTTGCGCTACTGGTTAAGGAGAATATCACAGCTGTATTTACTCCTATGTGGAAGCAAATGGACGTAGTAGCAGGAGGCAGCATGGTTTTGTGAAGGGGAGGTCGTATCTCACTAACTTGATTGAGTTTTTCGAGGAAGTGACGAAGATTATTGATGAAGGTAGGGCAGTGGATGTTGTCTACATGGACTTCAGTAAGGCCTTTGACAAGGTCCCTCATAGGAGACTGGTACAGAAGGTGAAGTCACACAGGATCAGAGGTGAGCTGCAAGATGAATACAGAACTGGCTCGGTCATAGAAGATAGAGAGTAGCAGTGGAAGGGTGATTTTCTGATTGGAGGGCTGTGACTAGTGGTGTTCCGTAGGGATCAGTGCTGGGACCTTTGCTGTTTGTAGTATATAGAAATGATTTGGAGGAAAATGTAACTGGTCTGATTAGTAAGTTTATGGATGACACAAAAGTTGGTGGAATTGTGGATAGTGATGATGACTGTCAGAGGATACAGCAGGATATAGATCGGTTAGACTTCGGCAGTGAGATGGCAGATGGAGTTTAATCCAGTCAAATGTGAGGTAATACATTTTGGAAGGTCTAATACAAGTGGGAAATATACAGTATATGGCAGAACGCTTAAGAGTATTCTTAAGAGTATACAGGCAGAAGGTTCTGGGTGAACTGGTCCACAGGTCACTGAAAGTGGCAACGCAGGTGGAGAAGGTAGTCAAGAAGGCATATGGCATGCTTGTCTTCATCAGTCGGGGGATTGACTATAAAAATTTGCAAGTCATGCTGCAGCTGTATAGAACCTTAATTAGACTACACTTGGAATATAGTGTTCAATTCTGGTTGCCACACTACCAGAAGGATGTGGAGGCTTTGGAGATGGCAGAGAAGAGGTTCACCAGGATGTTGCCTGGTATGGAGGGCATTAGCTATGAGGAGAGGTTGGATAAATTTGGCTTGTTCTCACGGGAACGATGGAGGTTGAGGGGCGTAGACAGAGTGGATAGTCAGAAGCTTTTTCCCAGGGCAGAGGGGTCAATTACTAGGGGGCATAGGTTTAAGGTGTGAGGGGCAAAGTTTAGGAGGAGATGTGCGAGGGAAGTTTTTTTACACAGAATAGTGGGTGCCTGAAACTCGTCAGAGGAGGTGGTGGAAACAGAAGTGGGGAGGGGTAGGGGGGCTCTGTCCCCGGGGGGGGGCTCCAATGTGGTTTGGCCCGCGATCGGGGCCCACCGATCAGCTGGCCGGCCTCTGCCCCCCCCCCCCCCCCCAGTCTACTTTGTTGCGCGTCCAGCCCCAGAACTCCTGTGTCATGTTGTGTCGGGGCCGGCGCGTTCCGTAAAGCCACCGCGCATGCGCGGGTTGGCGCGTCGTCACTGCGCATGCACGGATTGGTTCTGTCCCCAGTGCGCGTCAGGAAGTGAGGCTGGAGCGGCGTGAACCCTGTGGGGGCCAGAATCGCTAGTGCCGTGCCCGTTTCGCGTCATCGTGCAACGCGACGGCGTTCATGACAGTGCGGACACTCTGTCCCGAGACCGGAGCATCGCACCCCCGTCTTTCCCTGTTAATATCTTGAATATCAGATCATCCCATAACCTTCTAAATTGTAGTGAAAACAGGCCTAACCTGTGTAATCTCTCCTCTTAATTTAACCCCTGTAGTCCCAAGTATCATTTTTGTAAATTTACATTGCACTCCCTCCATGGCCAAAATATCCTTTCGAAGGTGTGGTGTCCAGAACTGCTCACAGCACTCAAGTGGAGTCTAACCAGGGTTTTGTATAGTTGCAGCATAACCTCTGTGTCTTTATACTGCAATCCTCTAAATATAAAGCTAGCATTTAATTTGCCTTTTTGATTACTTTCTGCACTTGTTTATGGCATTTTAAGGATCTATGCACCTGAATCCCAAGTCTCTTTGGCCATCCACTGTACCTAACCTCTTTCCATTTAGAAAGTACTCTGCCTACCCATTTTTGGTCCAAAATGGATAACCTCACACTTGCTTACATTGAATCCCATTTGCCACAATTTTGCCCATTAACCTAGTCTGTCAGTATCTGCTTGCAATGTTATGCTATCATCTACGCTGTCTGTAATGCCAGATAATTTTGCATCATCAGCAAATTTGGATATATGACTTTCTATGCCATCATCCAAGTCATTAATGAATAACGTGAATAATTGAGACCCCACCACAGATCCCTGTGGTACACCACTAGTCACCTCCTGCCAATTAGAGTAATTACTCATTATCCCTACTCTTTGTCACCTGCCAATCAACCAATTTCCTAACCATGTCAATAATTTGCCCTCAACTCTGTGGGCTTCCGCTTTAGGTCACAATCTCTTATGTGGGACTTTATCAAATGCCTTCTGGAAGTCCAGATAAATAATATTCCTAGACATTCCCCATGTCCACTACCTTAGTCACCTCTTCAAAAAAATGTAATAAGATTAGCCAGGCATGACCTTCCCTTCTCGAATCCATGATAGCTCTCCCTGTTAGATTACAGGGATTAGAGCGGAGTGGCCTGGCAAGTGGATCTGGGTAAAGTGCTCTTTCGGAGGGTCGGTGTAGACTCAATGCGCCAAATGGCCTCCTTCTGAGCTGTAGAAATTCTATGGATACACATAAACGTGCATGCGAATGTGTCTTTTCATTAGGAAAAGTGGGATGGTTAGATCATTTGTTCATTATGAAAAGGAGAATGTTTGGATTTTGAAATATAACATGTCCCACCTGGCTTGCCGTTGTTATGTGTCGATGCCATGAGGCAGTCTGTCTGCGGGCTGCCATCTTAAGATCAGTTCATGAAAGACTCATAATGAGAAAACACTAAGGAAGCAAAGTCCTTAAACATGGAGCGCTTAGTCAAATGTGACATGGGAGGCATTTGATGGAAATATTTCACGTTACTACTTCCTCCTGTTTTCAGTATAAAACAGGCTTTTTATTACCGAAAGATGCAGAAAACATGAACATGTGTAAATAACAGTTCCCTCACCATCCTGGATTCTCAACTGATTCTTTTAGTAAGGATAATATTTCAGAGTTACAGTTGATTCACAGGATGGTGGGAGACGGAAGCAGAATATATCAACATTGAGAAGCCTGACATTTTTGTGATAGTATAAGTGATAGAGGTGAAGATATCTTACTCTGGAAAAATGTACATCTGGAAAGGATACTTTGTAGAGTCAATACAGGAAGCTGAACCATTAATATGACGCCGCATCGCAGGGTTATTTGATCTCTTCGTTCAAGGACTAAAATCAACAGCCAGAGTAGGAGGATTGTAACCTTTATTTCTGTTAGATTCTGGAATGACTAGGATAGGAAAACATTTTCACTCAAGGTTATGAAGCTCCTTGGGGGGAGTCTGTGACTCAACTCTCATTGACTTGCCACACACTGAACTTGCATTGATCTCCAGCTATAATAATCCCTTTGTTCCTTTTATTTAGCAGCAAGTATCTCATTGCTCTCTTAAATGAGGCACTGTCCTGGGTTGGGCTACAGGAGTATGATTTGCAGCTGACTCAGATACCAATTGTGTCATCCTTCAGACGCACGTTTCTCCGCTTCATTCTGCTTCTCTGGGTTTCTTTTCTTCAGGTCGATCCTCTTCCACCTCTTTAAATACATTTCTTTCCTTCTGCCTCAATGATTTGCTGGTTTCCCCCTGCAAGGTATGGGCAACGAGTTAGAAGCAGCCATTTTAGACTATAAAGAAACGGTCAGAATTCAGGTACTTTTATTCCCCAATTCTCTCTTTCTCTGCTACTTTATTTTTCCTGCTCCTCATTCTGTCCATCACCCAGGGGGCAGGGAATTGACCTTTGGACTGGCGGGTTTCAGGATGCAACCAGAAATGGCCAGTTCAGAGGTCATTTGCCTGGCCTATGGTTGATGGAGAATGTGGAGCAGGAAGGAGAGTCGGGCAAAAGAGATGGTTAGGGAGTAAGAGGCTGGAGTTCTGACAAGCCAGAGCAAACAGTGATGACCTTTCATGACCTTCTCTCAGTTCCCTTCTGCAACATCACAGCTAAGATGGTGGAGTTGGGAGTAAAAGAGGTCAATCTACAACCTCTCATGCCACAGCAACGGAGCTGAATTTCAACATCTGCGTATATCTGCAGCACAGAAATTATGGCGGAAATGAAATAGTCAATTATAGTATGAAAGTGACTTCCACACTAAATCTACTCAAGACTGGTTGATGGAATGTTGTTTTACAAATCTGATCGATGTATATTCAGGAATGGAATGATTGCAGGAAGGACAAAAAAACTCGCGTCTTGGTAAGAGGGGGACAGAAGCAGAGGCTAGGTGCATAGTCTTAAGGACAAAGGGGAGAATCAGATACTGGGTGCATTCCCTAGGAACGGGTTGGGAGATGGTCGGGAGGGGATTAGAGATATCCTGGGGAAATCTTCTAATTACGGCTTAGAACCGTTGACAGCTGCAGCCTGCGAGCAAGCTATTCAGCCCATCGTCTCTGTGACAGGTCTCAGTGAGAGCAATCCATTATTAACTCCATTGCCCTACTCTGTCCCTGCTTCAATATATTATCAATTCTTCCTCTGAAATATGCAATGATCTGCCTCAAGCACACAATTACAGAATTTAACACAACAGAAAAAACTTGCATTTATATAGCACCTTGCACATCCTCAGAACGTGCGCATTTCGCGGCCAATAAAGTATTTCTTGAAATGCATTCACTGTTGTAATGTAGGACATGCAACAGCCAATCTGTGCACAGCAAGCTCCCACAAACAGCATTGAGACAAGTGACCAGATACTCTGTCTCAATGTTGTTTTTTGGGGTGCGAATGCTGGCCACCAAACAGGGAATACTCCCTGTCTCTTTGTTGTACAGTACTGTGGATCTTTCACACATATCTCAGTGAACAGATTGGGCCTCAGTTTAAATTCTCCTTGGACAGTCCGGCATGCTCTCCATTGACTTATGAGGATAGGTTATGTGTTCAAATCTCTAGATTTGGGATAACTCCCAAGGCCTTCTAAGCCAATGGTGAAAGTGCAAGGTTACTGGGTGAGAGTGTAATTACTGGACTGGGCAATATCCATAGTAACTGTTTCTAAATAACAGCGGGTCACATGAACATTAGATTGCAACACTATTAAGCACTTTTGGATATTCTGTGGCCAGGAAAGGTGCTGACAATGCACGTCTTTCTTTCTTCAGTCATTCCTTCTAATCCTTGTCACCTTTCCGTTTGAGTCTCTGTCTGCAAACTTTTGGAACATGTTGGCATAAATCTTTTTGTTCCGCTCGTGATGTTCCTTCCTCTTGTTTTGGCACAGGACGATTTGAGTCTTTGCCGCCTTGTTTTCCGGGTTGACCTGGAGCACCTTCTGGAAATCTGCCTTTGCCAGATCAAATTCATTAACACAAAGCCTTGCTTCTCCACGTCTGTACAGTGCTTTCTCATTGGCTCGGTCAATCTCTAATGCCTGCGTGTAAAGAGAGTCAGAGGTTGGGTTTCACGCCCTTTACTGTAAATTAGCGGTATAAAAACAGCATTTATTGAGGGTAATTTCATTTTAAAACTAGCTGTGCTTCATCAAGACATGATATGAAGAAATTGTTCAAAAAATGGACTGAAGGACACAACATCAACAAACAAACAATTTAATTTCCTTAAAACTTCTTATTCCATTCAAGTCTATCCAAGACTTAAATACTGTCCCCTAATATCTGGAGAGACGCTTCCAGCTTTCCTTGAACAGCCCTGAACAGGAGACAGAGTACAAACAAAAGTCCTTTTAACAATTTGATTCTGGTTCGATCCCGGCCCCGGTTAACTGACTGTGTGGAGTTTGCACATTCTCCCCATGTCTGCGTGTCTCACCCCCACAACCCAAAGATGTGCAGCGTAGGTGGATTGGCCACGCTAAATTGCCCCTGAATTGGAAAAAATAATTGGGTACTCTAAATTTATATAAAAAACAATTTGATTCTTCTAAGGTTGTGGCCACCTCTGGCAAACCCAACATTGGTTGTTCATCTCTGGTTGGCTTTGAGAAGGTGCCTTTTCTGTAGGCCTGTGTGGTGAAGGTGCTACCACAATGCTGGTACGTAGGTCGGGATGTTTTTTTGGCCTCAGTGAGGAACTCCCTGCCAAGACCACTCGAGGTCATTCCCTGCACTGACGAGCTCAGTTCAGGAAGAATACTCACGATCAGGGTGCCAATTCTAAAGGCAGCCCTGCTCTTTTAGCCCCCTCAGCACCCCCATCATGACCTCCTGACCCCGCCCCCGCTTCACTCAACTTATCTCTTCCAGCGTCATTGAGCCCCCCTCACCCCTCTTGGTTAAAGTACCCTCGAGTCTGATCCCTGGCATGGGCCAGAGGAAGTGCCAAGGTGCCATCCTGCCCAGTCTCCAACTATGCCCTACTCCAATGGCCTGGTCCAGGTTTGTGTGGACCATTACTACACAGCGCCCTGATGACATCTCCCAGGCATGGCCGATGAATCACAGGCCCCAATGAATCTGGCGAACGCATATTTAAATGAGCCTAATGGTTAATTTAAATATGCATGCCTGGATCTTGACCAGCAAGAGCGTGATCTATATCGCAACTAGCCATGGGATTCTGTTGAACCTCACAAGACATTGTGTCGCGAATCTCGCGTGAGGCCTTTTGCGAAATTCAACAGCCTCGTCCTGAGGCCAAGTTGGGCATGACAAGGCCGCTGAGTCGCACCCCGAGTCTATGTAATCTCTCCTTCTTATTTAACCCGGAGAACGAGGTAACCTACTGGTGAACCACACCTCCACCACTTCCAAGACAAATCTATTCTTTCTGTGGTGTGGTGCCCAGAACCATGTACAGTGCTCCAGATGTAGTCTGACCACACAGGGGTTTTCAAACTTGGGGGTGACGCTGTTCTTACAGGCCTGCAGCTCTCGTCCTGGGTTGATGGAGGCCGTGGATATGCGAGTTGCTGCTGAAGAAGTCAGTTGTCTGATGGGTATATTCTTTCTCACCTTGAGCCCCTAACTGTTCTCCTCATCAATCGCTTCCACGATGTTACGTGATTGATACTATGAGAACTGGAAAGCAAACTAGAAATGACATCCTCATTTGGGCTTAGGAAAACCCTCAGAGGTCAGGAGTTGTAAAATAATCCCTGGAAAATGAACTTTCACTCCAGATCAGGAAGTTCCAGACTATCTTACTGCAAGTTGGACAATTGAGCGCTGCTTTTAAAGTTTCTCAAGGGCTCAGTCGTGCGAGCAGATGAAAGGTGTTGCGACCTAGCCTTTGAGTCAGAAGGTTCCGAGTCCAAGTCCCCTCGAGAGACTTGAGCATTTAATCTAGGTTGGCAGTTCAGTACAGTACAAAGGGAATTTTGCATTGCTGCCATCCTCTCGATCAAACCAAGGTCCTGTCTTCCCTCTGAGGTTGACATGAAAGATCCTGTGGTACTAGTTTGAAGAGCAGGGAGTTCTCACTGGTGGCCTGGCCAATACTTATCCATCACTGACATCTTTAAGCAAATTGAACTCCAAACATTACCTCTGGCTGGGATTTTCCGGCCCCGTCATGGTAGGACCCGCCACGGGGGATGCTGCAGACCAGCCAAAGGTCCATTGACTTTCAACAGGGCTGGCAGATCACGGTGGCGTGTAGGGCCATAACATCCCGTCTCTCTCTACAGAGACTAACAGACCTGCTGCGCTTTTCCAGCACTTGCTGTTTTTAGAGCAGGAAGACTATGTGGGTTTTTTCCCATTGCTGCGTGGGATCCTGCTGTGTGAATATCAGCAACTGTATCTCCTGCATTACTACCAAAGGCGGCTACACTTCAAAAGTACTTAATTATATCTGCAGCACTTTGCAATGTCCTGAAGCCACAATACAAATTGTTTTTTTCTATATCATGGGGAGATCAGAACTGCATTATTCCACCAATAGTGTCTGCAAGCCAAGGAACACTTACCTGGCGATGGCCAGATAACAGATACTGTAGCCACCTGGGGTGGCCATGTCCCGATTACAAAATGGACACTTTGCTAAGAATGCAGGGAAAATGGACAATACCGAGAAAGCAAGTAGGTGCAAGGTGTGTCTGTTGATCGGAGCTGTAGCTCCCAGACACGACCGATACTGCAAAGCCATTACCATACTAATGAGCCATCTCTGGGGACAAAAGAGTATCATTTAGGTAAACGATACTGAAGCAGACACCCCGGGCCAGAGGAGACTAGAACAAAGCAGGCCAACGGCCACCTAGGGCCCGCCCAGCAATCAGGGCAGCCACCCCGTTATTGGAGGAAATCGATACCAATGATCCAATTAATTGGGACCAAGTTCAAGGCCCGCCCAAAAGCACACGAAGCCCCCTTCGGGTATAAGAAGAAGCCCCCAAGAGAGAATCGCTCTTCTTGGCTCTCAGCGACGAGAGGCCTGCCTAACAGCTGCACCAGAACAAGTAAGTCCAAAGTCAACGCACACTACGAGATAAACGCTCCTAGCTACTATTCCGTACCAGCTCGACCCTAGCAGCCTCAGAACCGGACAACGCCCATTGTTCCTCTGACTGAGTGGGCTCCCAAAGCTAAGTATAGGCTTTAGTAGTAGTGACAGTTTAGTTGGTAGAGTTTGTGCATGAGTATATTTGACTGTGTGTAAATTAATGAGCATTGATTTCGAATTTACTAACTGGTGCATCGAATCTTTGATCAGTATTCGGTTTTGGACCTTGTGGTGGTATCGAAAGATACCTGGCGACTCTTGAGCAAACGTAGTTAGAATTAAGGAAGGTGACCATATTAACTGCCATAAACAGAGCCAATTAAAGAGAGAACACAACGAGCAATAATACCATCACAGGATCCAGTTGAGCAAGGAGTCTATTGCACAGAGCAACATCCACTGATAGAAACAATGCAGCCAGTTTCCACTACAGGGCTATCGTTTAATTGTTGATCCTCACAGAAGAGAAGCTATCACATAGAATTCCTACTGTGCAGAAGGAGTGGCATTCAGCCCATCAAGTCTGCATAGACCCTCCAAAAGTGCTCCCGAACTAGGTCCACTTCCCCGCCTATCCGTGTCATCCTATAAACCAACCTAACCTGAATATCTTTGGACACTAAGGGGTAATTTTAGCATGGCCTGCACATCTTTCGACTGTGGGAGGAAACTGGAAGAACTGAAGGAAATTTATACAGACACGGGGAGAAAGTGCAAACTCCACACAGACAGTTACCCAAGGCCGGAATTGAACCCGGGTCCCTGGCACTGTGAGGCAGCTGTGCTAACCACTGTGCCACCTAGGTAAAAGTTGCAGCCTTTGTTTGTCATCCTTAACTTGACTATTTAAAGTCAGTGAATCAATGCAAGTTTGATAAAGGGCTGGAAGTTGGCTACACCAGCGTCACCATCAGGTGGTGATAAAGTCAAAAATAAACTCCACTGTGCGATACCCCAAATCAGACTTTCCCAGGATTTTCAAACTGTGGAACCCCTTGTGGTATTCAGTTGATCAGTTGTTTGGTGATTGATTATGTGTGTCTGTTGATTTATCTCTGGTCTGAATGCTATTACTCAAGCCTGAGTGGGGTGAAGGGAAACTAATAGTAAACTAGAAGCTTGTGGCTGCAGCAGACATTTTACAGAATTGAATACAGTTCCAGTTCAGACATAGAAACTTTTGTATCATCTCTGCATATCTCCGTGGCACAGAACACAATTGGCAATGAGGATGGAGGACAGTCTGAAATCTCCTGGTTCCAGGACCTTTCCTGGTTTGCCAGGATAGCCACCCATGCCTCGAGATTGATGAATTTTTGGGGGTTCAAGTCTGGCATGTTGGTTATTGGGATGGACAATATGGATGAAGCATCAAGAAGGGGTTATTCATACATTGTCTCAGAGCAGGAAACCAGAAAATAGTTGAGCAGCTTGCAGAAGACACATCTGTGTCTGATACAGCGGTAAGTTACCTTGCAAAATACAACCGGCGAAAGAAACGTGTGATGATCAAAAAAATATACATCCTGGGAGAGATGCTGGGGAAATGGTAAAGAAAAACATGTGGCTTCTGAATGAAAATGAAATTAAAATCGCTTATTGTCACGAGTAGGCTTCAATGAAGTCACTGTGAAAAGCCCCTAGTCGCCACATTCCGGCGCCTGTCCGGGGAGGCTGATACGGGAATTGAACTGTGCTGCTGGCCTGCTTGGTCTGCTTTTAAAGCCAGCGATTTAACCCAATGAGCTAAATCAGCCTCAGAATCAGAATCAGAATGGACATTTAAATGACCTGTGAACTAATTTGTGGCCAGTTTATGGAAAAATACTTCAATCTCCCAAATTAGCAAATGCCTCCACATGGAGGATGATGATTTTTTAAAAATGTTTAGAGTACCCAATTTTTTTTTCCCAATTAAGGGGCAATTTAGGGTGGCCAATCCACTTAACCTGCACATCTTTAGATTGTTTGGGGTGGGGGGGGGGGGGGGGGGGGGGGGAACTCACACAGACACGGGGAGAATGTGAAAACGCCACACGGGCAGTGACCCGGGGCTGGGATTGAACTTGGGTCCTCAGTGCCGTAAGCTACAGTGCCAACCACTGTGCCACTGTGCCGCCCGGAGGATGCCGATTTAACCTTGGAAAAAGCCACAACTTTGGGCAACCCAAATTGAATCTGCAATGTTAGATTTGAAGAGTTTACATAGAAATGTACCCTCAGGCTCGGGGTCCCACACACAGCTTGCCCAGCCAGCTCATGTACAAAGATTACGGGCAAAGAGACCAGAGTTGTCTTATCAACATGTCCCCCATCACCTTCAAAACTGTGCCCAAATGAATGCCCAAAGATGACAACACCATGTCTAGCTCAAGTGTAATGCCTGCCTATAGGGGAATAACTTTGCAAAGATGTTCAGGTCATTGAAAAGAGAACTGCATTGATTCAACATGTGGCAAGGAATATCTTGCTGAGAGTGAGTATCACCAATGGTAGAGGACCAGGTAATTTTAAAGATCACAGGCATCTTACTGTTGCTTCTCAACATGGCTGCGAAAGTATCTATATTGAGCAGCAAACTACCATCATTAATTTTCCCAACTTGGCTCTCATTCCTGGGATAAACATTTTTCAAGCTTCTGATGCCCCAATTATTCCATTTTGGGGATGATCACAGTTCCAGTACATTACAAAGGCATCACCCTCAACAAGTTCATGTTCTACATAGCGAGGGGCAGAAGTCTTTTGGAGTAAACGCTTCAAAGCTGAAGACGCCAGTGGAGCACACATTAACATGATCGATGGCACTCACTATGTACAAAGATAGCCTTCCTTATTTACCGAGTTTGGGCACATTAAGGTGGACTGATAAGCTCCTCATATTAATTTGGAAGTTTTGCAAAATTTGTAATGGTTGCAAAACAGGGTATTTCAGTACCGCAGAACACCCTCTGGACTGAGTTCTATACCTAGCACATTCCAGCAGATCAGTTCATCAGTCTTGTCAGATGTTGAGGGGATTCACAAGCCCACACAAGACAATGGCAAAGCCATTCATGCACTTCCAACACCATCTCATTTGAAAGAGTTGGCATTATCCCTTGATACCATTGACCGTTATCACAATTCCTTTCCAATCACAGAGATCGCAGAGCCTTTTCGAAAGCTACTGTGAAAACGTCCAAAGTGGGAATGGAATGGGAATTGGAATGGGCAATCACACAGCAAACAGCGTTTGATACGTTAAAGATGGAGATAGATGATGGGACCTTCCAGTCCTGCCGACTTCAATGGGAATTTAAATGGATCGCAGCGCGGCAGGAAGTCTCAGCAATCATTTTGGCCTGTCCTTGGGTATTTCAACCCACATGCAGAAATGTATGACAGTACAGATATATCAGGAAATCTAATTGGAACTGTACACTCACAATAATTGAAGGAAGCAAAAGGCCAATAGGTTACACATCACCTCCATTGTCGGAAACCACCAAAGATTCCCTGCTGGAGAGTGGGAAGCATGAGTCTTCATCTATGCTTGTGAATATTGCTCATGTATCCCGATGGTAGAAAGATCATCCTCCATGCTAATCACCAAGCTCCATCAAAATTGGCCCTCCTCCAATCAAGGTGGGATTTCCCTGATCGATCCCTGCCCCCTCGCCAATTGGACCCGACCCACCAGTCATACATTATAGGACCCCGCCCTGACATTCTCTTTCCCCAAGAGGCTCACAATATGGTGAAGGATGCCACTTGTGGGCCAATGGCTTCTACCTCTTTTTTTCCTCACCCGCTACGCCAATCTGCCTAACAATGAGAATATTCCACCCCTTGTCTTTTTCCATGATGAACCTAATCTTATGATATGGTGGTCACTGTTCCCTAAATGTCTGTAGTAACACGTGATCCAATTGATCCCATCCTTTCCCAGAACTAGATCCAGCAATGCCTCCTTCCACATTTGGTTGAAATTGAAAAATCACCTCAACTTCAGAAACCGTCTCCATTTTCCTCTGTACGCGACCAGTATCCCAGTTTACATTGGGTTAGTTTAAATTCATTTTCAACAAACCCTCTTCATCCAGAGCCTACCAATCCAGTCCATGGTTCTCTCTGCGAATAATACTTTCGCCATGTCCCTCGTATTTGAACTCCACCTGTGCCCAGAGATGTACTCCCAAGGAACTGTGCAATATGTGCCAGGGACCCGGGTTCGTTTTCGACCTCGGCTGACTGTGTGTGGAGTTTGAACATTCTCCTCGTGTCTGTGAGGGTTTCCTCCAGGTGCTCTGGTTTCCAAATACGTACAGGTTGGGTGGATTGGCCATGATAAAATGACCCTCCATGTGCAAAGGTTAGATGGGGTTACGAGGATAGGTTGGGGGATTGGGCCTCAGTTAGGGTGCTCTTTCGGAGAGTCGGTGCAGACTCGATGGGCTGAACAGCCTCGTTCTACACTGTGGAAATTCTATAATTCTACATGAGTTGGGATAAATGGGTGTTTCTCTGGTTGGCAATCAGTAGCTAGTGGTGTCCCTCAGGGATCCGTGTTGGGCCCACAATTGTTCACAATTTACATTGATGATTTGGAGTTGGGGACCAAGGGTAATGTGTCCAAGTTTGCAGATGACACTAAGATGAGTGGTAAAGCGAAAAGTGCAGAGGATACTGGAAGTCTGCAGAGGGATTTGGATAGGTTAAGTGAATGGGCTCGGGTCTGGCAGATGGAATACAATGTTGACAAATGTGAGGTTATCCATTTTGGTAGGAATAACAGCAAACGGGATTATTATTTAAACGATAAAATATTAAAGCATGCCGCTGTTCAGAGAGACTTGGGTGTGCTAGTGCATGAGTCACAGAAGGTTGGTTTACAAGTGCAACAGGTGATTAAGAAGGCAAATGGAATTTTGTCCTTCATTGCTAGAGGGATGGAGTTTAAGACTAGGGAGGTTATGTTGCAATTGTATAAGGTGTTAGTGCGGCCACACCTGGAGTATTGTGTTCAGTTTTGGTCTCCTTACTTGAGAAAGGACGTACTGGCACTGGAGGGTGTGCAGAGGAGATTCACTAGGTTAATCCCAGAGCTGAAGGGGTTGGATTATGAGGAGAGGTTGAGTAGACTGGGACTGTACTCGTTGGAATTTAGAAGGATGAGGGGGGATCTTATAGAAACATTTAAAATTATGAAGGGAATAGATAGGATAGATGCGGGCAGGTTGTTTCCACTGGCGGGTGACAGCAGAACTAGGGGGCATAGCCTCAAAATAAGGGGAAGTAGATTTAGGACTGAGTTTAGGAGGAACTTCTTCACCCAAAGGGTTGTGAATCTATGGAATTCCTTGCCCAGTGAAGCAGTTGAGGCTCCTTCATTACATGTTTTTAAGGTAAAGATAGATAGTTTTTTGAAGAATAAAGGGATTAAGGGTTATGGTGTTCGGGCCGGAAAGTGGAGCTGAGCCCACAAAAGATCAGCCATGATCTAATTGAATGGCGGAGCAGGCTCGAGGGGCCAGATGGCCTACTCCTGCTCCTAGTTCTTATGTTCTTATATGGGCCTTGGGTGAGACTCACTGCAACTCAGGGTGGTCTTCTGAAAAATCAACCCCCAATGGGCTCGTTCAACACATTTAGCCCAAGTTTAAACATACATTCTCCATCTGAAACCTTTGTAAATAACCCCGACTGAAGTAAATAGAATGGGTGGAGGCTCAGGTGGAGCACGAGCAACAGCATGAACTTGTGCTGCGAAGGCAGCCCTGCCTCACTGGGTCAGTATCGGAGCTACTGAACGCTGCAACAGGAGGGTCCTCCTAGCTATGTACACTCCTCACTCACCCTGTCACAGCTGCCCACAGCCTTCAGGTACTCATTCAGTTTCAGAGAGCACATGGCCACGTTGAGATGCGCTGCCAGAATGAGGGACCTGGCTCTCTGACTTTCTTCCTGTGTCAGGCAGTATTCCTGCTCCAGCCACGCCACAATCTTCCTGTACTGGATCTGAGCCTGCTTATATCTGCCAGCCTAGGGTGAGAAAGATTTCAGGGAATGGAACATATTCAAAACCACACACGTCAATACAGAAACATTTTGTAGTGTCAGGCCAGGGTCAGCATCCCGGATCAGTATCGACTGCTGCTAAGAGCAATTTCTGCAATTCCTTCAGCTCCCAAATTGCCCTGGAATTTTAACCTGTTTTTTTCACCTCTCCCTGGAGGTCACAAGGTTTCAGGTAGGATCGTGGGAGGGGGTGGTGCATATTGTGATGCACAAGATGTTGGTTGGAATTTACCGGCTACGCCGCAGATGCAGTGAGCCATTCAAACATCCATTGACTTCGTTGGGACTGGAAGATCCTGCTGGCAGGAGGGGCTGGAAAACTCCAACCATTGTTGTTCTGTGGAAGAGGCTGGACGGGCCAGAAAGCTTTTTGCTATCCCCCACATGTTCATATGTTAATTCACACTTGTGTAATCTATTTCATTTTTACTGTGGGTTAATTAAAAAATATACAATCAGCAAAATTCTAAACAGGAAGAAAGGAGGTTCAAAACTATTTAGACAGGGTCACCCTACAGAATTTTGTATTTCGCTTTATTTTAGTCCCCTCACAATTTATGAACTGAAGGGGCAGTGAGAGGTGCTCCTGTGATTCAATCCACACATACCAATGACAAGCCTTTCAACCCATGTGTCAGCATGTCTGTCTGACAGGGGAAAGCCTTTCCTATTTCACTGTCGTTTGTAGGTTTGAACCAATGGATCAGTTATGAAATGCGACGGCAGCCTATTATCATAGAATAGTGCAGGAGGCCATTCGGCCCATCGAGTCTGCACCGGCTCTTGGAAAGAGCCTACCCTACCCAAGGTCAACACCTCCACCCTATCCCCATAACCCAGTAACCCCACCCAACACGAAGGGCAATTTTTGACACTAAGGGCAATTTATCATGGCCAATCCACCTAACCTGCACATCTTTGGACTGTGGGAGGAAACCGGAGCACCTGGAGTAAACCCACGCACACACAGGGAGGATGTGCAGACTCCGCACAGACAGTGACCCAAGCCGGAATCGAACCTGGGACCCTGGAGCTGTGAAGCAATTGTGCTATCCACAATGCTACCGTGCTGCCCCTATTAGAATGAAGGAGTTTGGAGGGATGATTGAACCTAGTCAAATGTAACTTTCCCCAGTGGGTTATTGTGCTGAAACATAAGGCAGAAACATTTTTAAAAGTTCCAATTTTGGGAAGGTTTATTTTTAGAGTTCCCCCCCCGCCCCCCCCCCCCAACAAATAAGTTACTTTTAACAAACAAGCTGAAGTGTAGCTTCTAAAAAATGTTTATCTTCTGGAGCATGCCTCGGTGAAGGCTTGCTCAGTGCTGCTTGCAGAATGTGTTTTCAGTGTCCTTCGCGTATCCCACACTGTGCATCCTGGGATGTAAGGAGCTGTTTGTGGCCAGTTTCTGGGTTGCCACTCTGTGAGTGGTCACCGGAGGCAAAATGGCAGTAGGCAGAGTTGATCAAAGATAAACGTGGCCGTCCATGCTTCGCTATTTGGGAGTGGACTAAAGCCCCATTGGTTTCTCTCCATGGCAATACAACTTGAGACCTCGAGCCATCTCAAAGGACAATAATGAGTGAGGTTCCCAATTATTTGCAGCATGTGATTGGCTGCAACACTGTTCTTCACCATTCTGTTGCAGCACTGATCCAATGACACAAGCACCTTAGATTTTATAGTGAGGGATGATAGCAATTAATGAACTCAATCGGTTTAAACTGAACTTTTATACAGGGAAATCAGCACATTCATATAGTGGGTGGTCGGTTAGTTCAGTTATCTGGACATCTGATTCATGATGCAAAATAACGCCAAGATGGTGGGTTCAATTCCCGTATTGGCTGAGGTTACATGGACTGGTCCCACCTTCTCGACCTTTTCCCTCGCTCAAGGTTGTGGTGACCCTCCGGTTAAATCACCACCAGTCACCTCTCAAAGGGGAGAGCAGCCTATGGTCCTCCTGGTCTATGGCGACTTTCATAGTGGGTGTTGGAGGTGGAGTCTCCCGCACAAGTACCTTAAAATAGTTAGTTCCTTTTTCCTTGACTAGAGCCGCCCGTTCCAATTTCTCCTGAGTGCTCATTTCCCAGGATTCTTTAGCCTGTTTGTAAAACAGAAGCGGCACATTATCAGCACAGTTCATATTTCACAACACATGCACCTGTTTCACCAGAATAAATCCTAAATTGAGTGGGCGTGGCTCACTTTCCCTGCAGAGGCTGGGCAGGCTGCGAGAAAGGTGGCAACAGCCACAAGATCAGAAGGTGCAGGGGGGGAGGAGGGGGGGAGGAGGGGGAAGGAGGGGGGGGAGGAGGGGGGAGGAGGGGGGAAGGAGGGGGGGGGGAGGAGGGGGGGGAGGAGGGGGGAAGAAGGGGGGGAGGGGGGGGAGGAGGGGGGAAGAAGGGGGGGGGAGGAGGGGGAGGGAGGGGGAGGAGGGAGGGGGAGGGGGGAGAGGAGGGGGGAGGGGAGGGGGGAGGGGGGAGGGGGGAGGGGGAGGGGAGGGGGGGAGGGGAGGGGAGGGGGAGGGGAGGGGGGAGGGGGAGGGGGGGAGGGGGGAGGGGGGAGGGGAGGGAGGGGGGAGGGGGGAGGGGAGGGAGGGGGGAGGGGGAGGGGAGGGAGGGGGGGGAGGGGAGGGAGGGGGAGGGGAGGGGAGGGGGGGGGAGGGAGGGGGGGAGGGGGGGAGGGAGGGGGGGAGGGGGGAGGGGGAGGGGGGGAAGGGGGGGAGGGGGAGGGGGGGGAGGGGGGCGGGGGGAGGGGGAGGGGAGGGGGGGAGGGGAGGGGGGAGGGGAGGGGGGAGGGGGGAGGAGAGGGGAGGGGGGAGGAGGGGGGGAGGGGAGGGGGGGGGAGGGGAGGGGGGGAGGGGGGGAGGGGGGGAGGGGGGAGGGGGGAGGGGGGAGGGGGGAGGGGAGGGAGGAGGGGGGGAGGAGGGGGGAGGGGGGGGAGGGGGGGAGGGGGGGAGGAGGGGGAGGGGAAGGAGGGGGAGGGAGGGGGGAGGACGGAAGGAGGGGAGGGGGGGGGGGAGGGGGGAGGGGGGGAGGGGGGAGGGGGGAGGGGAGGGGGAGGGGGGGGGGGGGGGGGCGGGGGGGGCGGGGGGGGGGGGGGGGGGGGCAGGGGGGGGCAGGGGGGGCAGGGGGGGGGAGGGGGGGAGGGGGGCAGGGGGGGGGGGGAGGGAGGGCGGCGGGGGGGATGTCTTTTTGAGTGAAAGTCCTGCCGAGTCTGAGAAATAATCTAATTTTAGGGAAGCAAAAAAATGTGCCACTGATTCATCCGCTGTGTGATCATCTGAAGTGTACATTGGTACAGGATTGTAATGATATCGGACTGGTTGAAGGCCTTGATTATCCAAGGTTTGTATTTTCAGCTGTACTGAAAGCATCATGGACACACTGTAACCAAAAGGTTAATGACATGTCAAGGGGATTGAACTATAAAAGAGGAGGAAGTTACACTCCCATTGTACAGAGCCTCTGATCAGACCCTGTCTGGAGCACTGTGTTCAATTTTTGGCAAGGTAACTCAGGCAAGATATGCTGGCCTCGAAAGGAGACAGTGTGGATTCATCGGTATTTGACTTGGTTTTAATTAGTTAAATTTTGAACAGATGTGCACAATCCTGTCTAGTGCGCGGCTGAAATAAAACAGGAAATACTCGGGAAACTCAGCAGGTCCGGCAGCATCTGTGGAGAGAGAAACGGAGTTAACTGGTGATATTCTCCAGCCTTGCCAGAGTCAATGGACTTCTGAATGGCTCGCCATATTTTCCGGCCCTGCCCATTGCGATGGAGCCATAATATTCTGCCCATGTTTTGAGTCCAATCCAACTCTTCTTAGGAATTCTCCACATTCCATTGAATTTAGAAGGTTCGGGTGATCCAATCAACTTAGTGACAATGCTAAAGCGATGTGCTAAAGTGGAGATAAATAAACCATTCCCTCTGGTGGCAGAAATCAGGAACAAGGGGATATGATCTTCAAATGAACGGTAAATCATTTGGAGTAAAATCAGAGTGTGCTTTTTCACACAAAGGATGATGGCGATGCGGAACTTACTCCCAAAATGGCTGCAAAGATTCTTGGGGGGAGGTAGGGGGAGCAATGACTAATTTCAATTGTGATTAATGGACTTTAGTTAAGTGAGGAGTATGGATCAAAGGCAGAAAAATGGAGCTGAATCATAGATCAGTCATAATCTAAATCAGGATGTTGTGTTATGCTGCTTCTGATAACACAGGCTGCTACTTGATGCAGTCTTAACTAAAGGATGCTACAGGCTCTGAAATGAGTTCTACGTCTTTATTGAACTATTAACACAGTTCTCAAATGAGTTTGACTCTCTGCTAATCTAACTGTAGTAACTCAGTCTAACTGTACCAGCTTGCTCTAAGCCACGTGCTAGGGTGTGATGCTGCTGATCAACCCTGTCTAACTCTCTAGGTCTGTGGAAAGAGGCAAGGTATGCATGTCTCATCCCTTTTATAGTGTTTATGTCATGCCCCCTTGTGGTTATGCCATCTCTGAGTCTCCTGACTGCCTATTGGTTGTGTCCTATTCTGAGTGTTCATTGGTTGCATGTTTGCATATCATGGCACAGGGGTTCCCGAACTGGGGTTTGCGGACACCCCGGGGGTCCACAAAGACTCCAGTGGGGGTCTGTGAAGCTGGCGGCTGCCACGACTGTTGAAAGTGCAAAGTTTTAAAATACGAGGAATAAAGTAGACCAATCAGAGCAAGGCTTCTTGGAGCTCTGGGTGCTGATAGGCCAACTAGGCGAATGTATTTGTGACTGTGTGCCTCCTTCCTAATATATGTATAGATATAGCTATGAAAGCCTTGTTTACATGTGATTTCTGCATTCGCACCAATTTCGCAGAAAAGAATGGGCGATGACATTATGAGAATGTTTGGGGTTCCCTAATGCTCTTGGGAGGTCACTAGGGGGTTCCACGACTGCAAACATGGAAAACCCTGATCTAAATGAAAGGTGGAACGGGTTGAAAGGGCTGAATGGCCTCTTCCTGTTCCTGTGTTAATCTAAATGAATACCAACGAACACTATGCAGTTAATGCGTTCTGACAGCTTGCATGTTTTGATCGTTCAGCAACATCCGAGGGGGTTTAGCTAACCACCTTCGCCCCTCACCTTTTCAAAGTTCTTCAGCAACACTTCATAATCTAGTTCCGCATTCCGTGGAACATTGAATTCGGGTTTTCCAAGATCGCCAAAGCCATATCTAGAACAAATTATTTAAATCTGTGTTTCTTTTAAGATTAGGAAGAATGAAACAAATACAGCACAACATTAAACACCACCCCATCACCTCCCCATCCCTTGTCCAGGCCTCATGGGTATCACACGAGCTTTGAATATTGCCCAAACCCTTCCCTTCATTATTTTGAAGGGCATTGTTGAGGATGTTCCCTCACTGCTGCAGAACACAGCCTCCTGGGAGTAAATGGCACGGACAGGAAGGGGGGCTCTAAAGGACTGGCGTGCACAGTATATGGAGTCTGCAACCTCTCCTCTCTGTTAAACATGTGGTCCCCAGGAAAAAAATAATTCATTACAGCTAGTTGAATTTGGATAAAACAGAAAAGCCTTGAACAAGTTCAAATGTTCCGTACTCAGTTATCTGACAAGGAAGGATGAAATATTATTTAAAAAACAACAGCACATGTTGTAGGGACGTCCAAGTAGTTATATCTGTTGATATTTAACTGCCAGGCACAGGGTGAATGAGAGGGAGCCTTGGAACTAAAGTTTCTCCAAGGGGCCAGTCACAAAGTTTTTTTTTGCAGAGCGTTGCGAGGAAGGGAAAGGCTCGACAATAACCGTCCACAATCAATCTGACAAATATCCGGTTTATTCATCTTTGGGGTCCATGTTCATGGATTGAAGCCTTTCTTTATATACTGTATGAACCAACCAGATAACCTTTCTTATTGCTCCATCCTGTGACAGAAATGGCTATTTACGGTGTGCGAGCTGTCCCGGCCTAAATTAAGGACGGACATCAGAGGCAGCCTTCTAGAATGTCAGCGTGGTCATGGTCCTTTGCGTGCTCCTCCATCACCACCCCCCCCCCCCCCCCCCCCCAACCCCCCTCCTTAATTCAGTGAATCTGCTCTTGCCTGGCTTCTCTCTTAGTGCATGCCCACATTGGGAAATTAATGGATCAAAACTGTGGGTCTCTGAATCATTAATTTCTCCACCTCGTGTCCAAATTTCTTCATGGTCTCTGCCTTCTTTATCCCTGAAACCATCACCAGTCCTATAATCCTCCGAGAATTCTGTGTTACTCCCATTCTGACATCTTGTGCAATCCCCATAACATTCATCCCGGTATTGCCATATCTGCCTTTAGCTGTCTAACTCCTAAACTTTGGAATTCCCTCCCTAAACCTATTCCCCTCTTCACCTCCCTCCTCCTTTAACACAGTCTTTTAAAAGCCATTTTTTACCAATGTATGAGACCAAACACCTCCTTCCATGACTTGAATGCCACTGTTTGTCATATTAATGTCTTGTGACGTGTTTTAGGACATTTTGTTGCAGTAGAGGCATTCTGAAAATGCAATTAGCTGTTGTTGACAATTTGTCTCAATTGGTATTGCTCTTTCTTCTTGGTTGGATTAATCACTTCAGGTCTTGAGCTCAGGGATTAGATTGACTCTGCAGTCAATCTAGCCAAAAGTCGCAGTGTTGACAAAGAACACAAAGCTGTATGTTCAAATCGAAACTAGTTTATTTTACACTACTTAAATTGGTTCACACACTCTACTGAGTAAGTTAACAAAATAATAGTATTAAATCTATGATACAGTAATTATCTCTCTAACATATAACCTACACTCTAACACAACTTCACACTATCCTTCTCCAATAGCTTCTCCCAGAATGCCTAGAGACGCAGCCTTTTATAAGATACTCAGTGATGCCATCTAGTGTTGATATACATGAACATCATCTCGTTAACCCTTACTCTCCTTAGATTATACATATCATTACACACTTGTCTGCAATGTTCTTGTCGGGTAGCCTGATTTATATTACAAGAACACTTGTAGCTAAAGCTATAAATGATTTAGTAGTATTAACTGTGGGTTTATACAAAACAACAGATGAATAACTGTATGAACATGCACAAGCAACCTCTCTCTCAGCTCCCCAGTCAGTCTGAGGTCATCTGACTCTAACGTTCACTTATATACTAATGAGACTCCTATCGGTCAGTTGGTGTATTACAACACAACCATGATATCACTACATTGTCCACATAATAATGGCAATGCTTCAACACATATAGTTAAGATGTTTTGGGAGGCTATGAGCTAATACGAAAGTAATAATCTGCTTTGTTTTGGCCATGAGGACACAATGTAAAGACATCTGCAACAGCAAATGCAGATAGATTGAAACATGAGGAGACAGATGTTTCTGTCAGGTACATTGGTCCTGCAGTCACCAATTCATTCGCCTTATACTTACTCAGGCATCAGATGAAGAACACAATGCTCTCCTTTCTGCATTTTCTCCAAGGCTTTGTCAACTCCTATGGGAATGTCTTGGTCTTCTCCTTCACCAATCACAAACTTAACCTCCCTTTGGTCAAACAGTACAGCACCACTCCGACCTTCAATTGAAACTGCGAGTGAGAAAATATAATAATAATAATATTTATTATTGTCACAGGTAATCTTACATTAACATTGTAATGAAGTTATTGTGAAAATCCCCTAGTCGCCACATTCCAGCGCCTGTTCGGGCACAATGAGGGAGAATTCAGACTGTCCAAATTACTAATAGCACGTCTTTCAGGACTTGTGGGAGGAAACCGGAGAACCTAGAGGAAACCTACGCAGGCACGGGTTAGAACGTGCAGAATCCGCACAGACAGTGACCCAAGCCGGGATCGAACCTGTGACCCTGGCGCTGTGAAGCAACTGTGCTACCGTGCCCCCCTGCACATGCCACTTCCATTGAACCCTTTAGAAGAAATGTTTTCATTCCAAACTATGTCGAGTAATATCCTTAAAATCCACCGAGTTTTTAATGGATTTGATCGCAAAGGTTGAGTATTGAAAATGACTGAGAAAGTTCACCAGAAATTTCTGAGAGGGTATCTTCTCCCATTTAGAGTCCTCACCCACTACCTCATATGAGGTTGTGAAGCCTGATGAGGAGTTGCTCCCAGTATCTACAAACTCTGAAGCTAGGCCCAGGCTTCAAGAAGATCTCAGACCTTCCAAGCCAGCTGCAACCAATACCATGCAGTAAATGCTAGTTTGGATGATCATTCAGCTTCTAATGGAAGAGCTGGCCTTCACTCTGTGTCTTTCCAGTAATGGAGGGTTACCAATTTCATCTCTGCCACAAGCAGAACCATGGACACAGACCTGAACTACTGCTTTGTATTGTGTCGCTGCACTTGCCAGAGTTAGGAACAATCTAAAAACAGCAACTCACAAGTAATACAGCACTCAACACATGACAGAATGTTCTTTCACGTGGAAAGATGGAGTAGGAAATGTCGAGACTCTGCTGAGGAATCTAAAGGCTCGGGCAAAGAATCTGATATTGCAAAGATTTAATCAAAATCAAAACAGCTTATTGCCTAGAATCCCTCTTGCTAGACAACCAATGTACTTTGTAATTTTCACCATCAACCACCCCATGGTCTCCCTGAATGCTATTAACAAATTAACCTGAAATAGTGCCAGTCAGCACCAATGCCTGGCATTGCTGTATAAGGCATTTGTATCCTCTGAATGCAAATTATTATTCACCAAGCCTTTATTTACAACACTTTTAGGATGTGATTACAGTTCGCACGCGATACAATGTAATTCTCATGTTAGTAACAGGCATCAAGGAACAGGAAGTTGCAGATATGTCTTCAGCTAAGCTGCGGTGCGCTCCAAACCTTTGATATTGTCTGCACTGGACCAACATGACTCTTGTAGAGATGTTGCACAACTAATTATTTAGTGTAATTGGAGCTCAGCCAGGCATTCATAATTGGATGACATTGCATAGCTATATCAACAAAGATTCTAAAGCAGAACACATTGACACATTTGAAGTGGGCTGAGCAGGTGGCATACCGGGCAATAAAAGATGAAACAGAAGTAAAAATAGAAGTAAATCTGGTGAGTCAGTTGGCCATCTGTTCAGCGCGTTTTAAATGTTTCACTGTGTTTAGCTTTAGAGCCTTTGTTACCACAAGCTTTGCAAACTAATCTGATTGTGACTGCTTGGCTGAGCTTAGGAGCTACAAATGGATTCAGCTCTGTAGGGTGTGATTACACAGTTCTGAAGGGAAGCTTAACTTGTTTGATTGATATTCTTTATGATCTTGTGCTTTTATGTGAAGTGACTTCGATGCTTGCTTTTTATTTAGGAATATTAAGAGGTTTAAGTGAATTGTCTACGCCGCTGAGGACCGGGTCACTGTTTGTGTGGAGTTTGACACATTCTCCCCAACATCTGCATAGGTCTCATCCCCAATACCAAAGATGTGCAGGTTAGGTGGAATGGTCACGCTAAATTACCCCTTTAATTGAAAAAAAAAGAGTGGGTACTCTAAATTAAAAAAAAGTTTTAAGTGAATTAAAACTATTGATAGAAGTATGACTAGCGGTGTTTGATTAAAGTATACTGAGCTTTCTAAAAGTGAAAGTGTTTCAGGAGATTTTGTCTGTCTGTTTTCTTATTTTTGATAGTTTCATTAGCATTTCAAAGACTTGCCATATTATAATAGGGCTCATTACTCTGTACCTAGTGGATACTGGAAAGAGTGAGTATAGTGGATGCATGCAGGCTTAGACACAGTTGTATGAGTGAGGATGTTGTATACTGGCGGGCCATGAAGGGTCCTGAGAAGTGCGGGGGGGAGTAAGCTGAGTACGACGCTGCCGAACAGCCATATTCAAAACTGGGCTTGGTACCGTGGATGGGGCATCCGTCGAACCTGCCACCTCAGCATTTGTCCATCTCTGATGCCCCTCTTCTGGCATCAACTTGGGTGATGCTGTGCCGTCTCCAGACTGGTGTCTGCCACGTTGGGATGAAAATACGGTGCCAGAGGCAGAAATGCGTCATGGAATCATGGAACGGTTACACCCAGAGGGATATCATTTGAGACATTGTATGTGTGCTGATCTTCTGTCACCTCTGCTCTCTCATGCCTTTCCCCAGAGCCCTGCAATGTTTTCCCTTTTAGATAGTGGTCCAATGACCTTTTTAAGCTTCAGTTGACGTGGCCGCACCCACACTCTCAGACAGTGCATCCCAGAATCCCAATGACTCATTGCACAATGAGCGTTTTTTCCTCATGTTGCCATGCTTCTTCCGCCAATCCACTTTAAATCTGTGTCCTCTGGTTCTCAATCCTTCCACTTAGGGGAACGCTTTATCTCTTGTACCCAGTCCCGATCTCTCATGCTTCTGAAGATCTCGATCAAATCCTGATTCCAATATCAAGAGTGAAAATCCAACCCCAAGTGCTTCACAGGAAATATTTACCTCACCCAAATTCATGTGATTTTCCGGGACGCATGAGAATCCTGATGAAAACCTGCATCAACTCAGAGGACAACATCTGGGATCATCCGTATGGATATCTCCACATGTTCTCCAGCCCTTGAACTATCTTTTATGTGTGGACTGGTCAAACTGGACACAGTAGTTATGGTTGGACTGCTCATGGGCACAGTCATCTGGTCAGGCTAGACACAGTCCTTGTGGTGTGATCTGGTCAGGTTGGACACAGTCCTAATGGTGTGATCTGGTCAGACTGGACACAGTCCTCGTGGTGTGATCTGGTCAGGTTGGACACAGTTGTCATGGTGTGGACTGGTCAGGCTGGACACAGACCTCATGGTGTGGACTGGTCAGGCTGGACACAGTCCTCATGCTGGGATCTGGTCAGGCTGGACACAGTCCTCATGGTGTGGACTGGTCAGACTGGACACAGTCCTCATGGTGTGAACTGGCCAGACTGGACACATTTCTCGTGGTGCGGACTGGTCAGGCGTGGCACAATCGTCATGGTGTGGACTGGTCAGGCTTGGCCCAATCGTCAACAGTGTGGACTGGTCAGATTGGGCAGCACGGTAGCATAATGGTTAGCATAATGGCTTCACCAGCGCCAGGGTCCCAGGTTTGATTCCCGGCTTGGGTCACTGTCTCTGTGGAGTCTGCACGTTCTCCCGTGTCTGCGTGGGTTTCCTCCGGGTGCCTCCGATTTCCTCCCACAGTCCAAAGATGTGCTGGGGTAGGTGGATTGGCTATGATAAATTGCCCCTAGTGTCCAACAAAAATAAAAGGTAAAATGGGGTTATGGACATAGGGTGGATGTATGGGGATAGTATGGCTTAGGGAGGGTGCTCTTTCCAAGGGTCGGTGCAGACTCGATGGGCCGAAAGGGCTCCTTCTGCACTGTACATTCTGTGCCCTGGATGCAGAGTCGTCATGCTGTGGACTGGTCAGGCTGGACACAGTCCTCATGGTGTGGATTGGTCAGGCTGGACACAGTCCTCATGGTGTGGACTGGTCAGGCTGGACACAGTCGTCATGGTGTGGACTGGTCAGGCTGGACACAGTCCTCATCGTGTAATCTGGTCAGGCTGGACACAGTCCTCATGGTGTGGATTGGTCAGGCTGGACACAGTCCTCATCGTGTAATCTGGTCAGGCTGGACACAGTCCTCATGGTGTGGATTGGTCAGGCTGGACACAGTCCTCATGGTGTGGACTGGTCAGGCTGGACACAGTCCTCATGGTGTGGACTGGTCAGGCTGGACACAGTCCTCATGGTGTGGACTGGTCAGGCTGGACACAGTCCTCATGGTGTGGACTGGTCAGGCTGGACACAGTCCTCATGGTGTGGACTGGTCAGGCTGGACACAGTCCTCATGGTGTGGACTGGTCAGGCTGGACACAGTCCTCATGGTTGTGGACTGGTCAGGCTGGACACAGTCCTCATGGTGTGGACTGGTCAGGCTGGACACAGTCCTCATGGTGTGGACTGGTCAGGCTGGACACAGTCCTCATGGTGTGGACTGGTCAGGCTGGACACAGTCCTCATGGTGTGGACTGGTCAGACTGACACAGTTGTCATAGTGTGGATTGGTCAGGCTGGACACAGTCCTCATGGTGTGGACTGGTCAGACTGACACAGTTGTCATAGTGGACTGGTCAGGCTGGACACAGTCACCATGCTGTGATCTGGTCAGACTGACACAGTCGTCATGGTGCGGACTGGTCAGACTGACACTGTCGTCATGGTGCAGACTGGTCAGTGTACCTTTAGGTTTATTTTTAATTTCTTCAAACTAGAATTCCAAATATTTTTAATATTGCTGTTATGTAATGATTGGAAAGTTTAGCGACTGATCTTCTCAGATTCCTCGGTCTCGCAAGAAATTGTGATCAGGTGACGCTAAGCTTGGGTGTTTTAAAGGCCTGAAGGTTTCACAGACCTAGGGGCTAGATTCTCCAAAAATGGGGCTATATCGCTACGCCGGCTTAAAAACACTCCAGACTTTCCTGAAAAAAATAAAGAGCAATCACTACCTGCAGGGGGCTGGCAGGGACCCAGGGAGCTTCACGCAGCTTTCGCTGCGGATATGGGCCCCGCACTTTCGGTTCAGAGTCCGCGCATGCTCACGTGGCGGCCTCCAGCGGCCACACCGAACGCTGATAGCGGACTCAGACCGCGGCCCAGGACCAAGAAACAAGGTCCCGCAGATTTGCCCTGCGCCGCTTAATTTGACCCCTCCGATCGCTGCTCCAGCCTCTCATATGGGCCCCCCACCATTGCTGGATCCCCGCCCCCCCCCACCAGGGCGGCCGCACACTGAGTCCGTAGCTGCCGGGCACGAGTCCCGACCGGCCAGACGTGGTTAGAACCATGCCGTCGGGAACTCGGCCGGTCGGGACCGGTGTATTGCTGGGAGGGCCTCTGCAATGGCCCCCGAGCCGCGCACAGTGACTCGCGGGTGAGCAATTCCCCGGGGAACGGAGAATCGTGGGAGCGGCGCCAGGCCCTATTCTAGCGCAAAAGTCGAATTTCGCCCCGTGCCAAACTTGATTTCAGCGCGGGACTGCAGAGAATCCAGCCCCTATTGTCCAAGGACAGCCACACTGAACAGGAAACAGTGAGATTTCCGCAATGTGAGGATGTGGGGGGGGTTTCAGAAATGTGAGGATGTGGGGGGGGGGGTTTCAGCAATGTGAGGATGTGGGGGGGGGGTTTCAGCAATGTGAGGATGTGGGGGGGGGGGGTTTTCAGCACTGTGAGGATGTGGGGGGGGGGGTTTCAGCAATGGAAGGTGTGGGGGGGGGGGTTTCAGCATGTGAGGGCTGTGGGGGGGGGGGTTCAGCAATGTGAGGTCTGTGGGGGGGGTTCAGCAATGTGAGGATGTGGGGGGGGGGTTTCAGCAATGGGAGCTGTGGGGGGGGGTGTTCAGACAATGCTGAGGAGTGGGGGGGTGGATTCCGCACTGTTAGGTCTGCTGTGGGGGGGATTTCAACAATGTAGAGGGTGGGTGGGGGGGGGGGGGATTCAGCAATGTGAGGATGTGGGGGGGGGGTTCAGCAAATGTGAGGATGTGTGGGGGGGGGGGGTGGGATTTCAGCAATGTGAGGATGTGGGGGGGGGATTTCAGCAATGTGAGGTGGGGGGGGGGGGTTCGGCAATGTGAGGATGTGGGGGAGGGGGTTTCAGCAATGTGAGGATTGGGGGGGGGGTTTCAGCAATGTGAGGATGTGGGGGGGGGGGTTTCAGCAATGTGAGGATGTGGGGGGGGGGGGTTCGGCAATGTGAGGATGTGGGGGAGGGGGTTTCAGCAATGTGAGGGGGGGGGGGGTTTCAGCAATGTGAGGATGTGGGGGGGGGGGGTTTTCAGCAATGTGAGGATGTGGGGGGGGGGGTTTCAGCAATGTGAGGCTGTGGGGGGGGGGTTTCAGCAATGTGAGGCTGTGGGGGGGGGGGTTCAGCAATGTGAGGATGTGGGGGGGGGTTTCAGCAATGTGAGGATGGGGGGGGGGGGTTTCAGCAATGTGAGGCTGTGGGGGGGGGGGGTTTCAGCAATGTGAGGCGGTGGGGGGGGGGGGGGTTCCAGCATTGTGAGGAATGGGGGGGGGGGGGTTTCAGCAATGTGAGGATGTGTGGGGGGGGGGGGGTTTCAGCAATGTGAGGATGTGGGGGGGGGGGGTTTCAGCAATGTGAGGATGTGGGGGGGGGGGTTTCAGCAATGTGAGGAGGTGGGGGGGGGGGGGGTTCAGCAATGTGAGGATGTGGGGGGGGGGGTTTCAGCAATGTGAGGATGTGGGGTGGGGGGATTTCAGCAATGTGAGGCTGTGGGGGGGGGTCAGCAATGTGAGGATGTGGGGGGGGGGATTTCAGCAATGTGAGGATGTGGGGGGGGATTTCAGCAATGTGAGGATGTGGGGGGGGGGGGGGTTTCAGCAATGTGAGGATGTGGGGGGGGGTTTCAGCAATGTGAGGATGTGGGGTGGGGGGGGTTTCAGCAATGTGAGGATGTGGGGGGGGGTTTCAGCAATGTGAGGATGTGGGGTGGGGGGATTTCAGCAATGTGAGGGTGGGGGGGGGGTCAGCAATGTGGGGAGGGGGGGGGGGATTTCAGCAATGTGAGGCTGGGGGGGGGGTCAGCAATGTGAGGATGTGGGGGGGGGGATTTCAGCAATGTGAGGATGTGGGGGGGGGGATTTCAGCAATGTGAGGCTGTGGGGGGGGGGGTCAGCAATGTGAGGATGGGGGGGGGGATTTCAGCAATGTGAGGATGTGGGGGGTGGGGGAGGTTGTTTATGGTAGCATAAATGGATCGGAGGGACCACCGGCCAGGGAAGTTCCCGTACAACAGTAGTATCAGGGGAAACACGTTATTAAAATTCAACATGCTTACTTGTAGGGAAAAAATGATGCAAAAATATTTTGATAATTATTTCCAGCCCTACCACTTAAAATTACAAAAGGTTTTAAAGAAAATAGCGATTTCAATAAAACAACAGCCAAAAACTAAACCAGAAGAATTTTCAACTTGTTTCCAACACCAGTGAGGTGAGGCAGCCCACTTAGAATGATCACATGGTTACATCAGAGGAGGAGACTTTTCAACCCATCGTGTCTATACTGGCTCTCCAGTTAAGGGTGGGGCTTTTTCCACAACAATGAATTAATGGATGAGGACCACAAAGCGAACCACACACACACACACACACATACACACAGACATACACGTGTGCAGAATGCATATTACACACACATGCAAACACATGCGCGCACCTGCATGCTCACTCATAAAACACACATGCATGCATGCACACACCTGCATGGTATACATGAACACCCATACATCACAGATAAAACACATGCATGAACATACTGTTTTGTTATGCTCTTGACATAGCATAAGCTGCTTCCTGATGTGTACTTGACAAAGAACGCTTTAGACTTGGAGATAGGTTTTTCAACACATTTATTAAACTGTTAACGCTTCTCCTACTTGGATTCGACTCTCCTGTTAATCCTGCTATAGCTACTCAGACTGACGAACCAGTCTGCTACAATCCACCGTGGTGGGTTGCGATGGTTTCAATCAACCCTGTGTACTCACTGAGTGTCTCACTGGAAAGAGGAGATCATGTGTGCTGTGTCCGTTATATATGGGTTGGTGTAATGCCCCCCTGTGGTAGTGTCACCTCTGTGTGTATCTTGAATGCCCATTGGTGTGTCCTATCTTACTGGCGCTATTAGTTGAATGTCTGTGTGTCATGTCTCTGGGTGCTCCCTCTAGTGTCTATCTAGTCTACGTGTATTACATTAACCCCTTGTGTATTACCGTGATGCATATCACCACACCACCCTTTTTTCGTGTTCAATATTTTCTGTCCAGTGTTAAAGAAAATTGAACAAAAACAGGATGCTATGTACAGGTTATGATGACTGTGATGACTATACAATACAGTAGTCCCCCATTATAACGCGGGTGTTGGGGTCCAAGACAGCCACCTGAGTCTATGGGGGGGGGGGGGGGGGGGGGGGGGGGGAGAGGTCAGACTCACAATGGGCAGCGCATGCATAGATTTTAAAATAAATTTAAAACCCCCATCGTGGATCTAATTAAAACAAGCCACGTTATTGGGGAGAAGCAGAGGGAAACCCACAGAAACTTACCAGGAACTCTGGTATTCTTAGATCCATTCCCTTATCAGAACTCTGATCGATAAGGCAAACGATCTGACTTGTAACAGATAATGGATAAATACTGTGCCGTTATGTTCCCACCCCAGGATGAAGGATGAAGAATTAATGAATTATTTGAACACCAAATGTTGCTCCTGCAGGCTTTTTCTGCCGGTCCACGGGTCCAGCCGGTTTCCGTGGACATATCCTAGTCTGCAAAACACTGGGTCAAATTAAAACAAGCCACGTTATTGGGAGAGAAGCAGAGGGAAACCACAGAAACTACCAGGAACGCTGCTCCTCTCTCCAATCAGCCGGCTAGTGTCAATTTCAGCGGCCGGCTCACTTTGATCCGGAGAGGGAAGCTGACAGTTGGGGTCCATAAGCCCCCCCCCGCCGTATATCGCGAACCGCGGTATTGCGGAGCGCGGTATAACGGGGGACTACTGTAGTATACAAGACCAAATAATAGTTGCGATGACTTTGAGGATAAGACAATACAAAATAAAAGTTATGAGTCCAATAGTTCATGAATTTATATGGTCTGGTATGGAAGTGTCAATGGTGACGTTGTCATTCCCTTGTGAACGCCTTCAGTGTCCTGGTGTTTGGTCATCAGGAAGTGTTCAAGTGTTCAAATCACTTCATTGACTGATTTGGAGTCTTTTTTTTTCAATGCTTATGGTAGCAATTCTTGATGGCATCTGTCCTGAAAGCTGGGTTGCCTGTTGGTAGTGCAGCAAACGTGAATTGGTAAGATGCATCGTCCTGCCACGGTATGTCATTGTACGGAGCTGAGCAGTAACTGTACTGAGCTGAGCAGTAACAGTGACCCTCATTTGCAGAGTTGTACCATGTCGTACCAGTCGTAGTTCCATTGTTGATGTTGTTGTCGACATAGTTGCCTTTTGTACGCTTCTTGCTATTATTTCTGATGCTGCTGTTGTAATGATTGGTTTTGTTGTCGTATTTGCTGCACTCAAGGACCACACTTAGTTAGGCCACACTTGGAGTATAGTGTTCAATTCTGGTCGCCACACTACCAGAAGGATGTGGAGGCTTTAGAGAGGGTGCAGAAGAGATTTACCAGGATGTTGCTTGGTATGGAGGGCATTAGCTATGAGGAGCGGTTGAATATACTTGGTTTGTTCTCACTGGAACGATGGAGGTTGAGGGGCGACCTGATAGAGGTCTACAAAATTATGAGGGGCATAGACAGAGTGGATAGTCAGAGGCTTTTCCCCAGGATAGAGGGGTCAATTACTCGGGGACATAGGTTTCAGGTGCGAAGAGCAAGGTTTAGAGTAGATGTATGAGGCAAGTTTTTTACACAGAAGTTAGTGGGTGCCTGGAATTCGCTGCCGGAGGAGGTGGTGGAAGCAGGGACGATAGTGACATTTAAGGGGCATCTTGATAAATACATGAATAGGATGGGAATAGAGGGATACGGACCCAGGAAGTGTAAAAGATTGTAGTTTAGTCGGGCAGCATGGTCGGCACGGGCTTGGAGGGCCGAAGGGCCTGTTCCTGTGCTGTACTTTTCTTTGTTCTTTGTTCACCCTGTGGATAATACGAGTCCTTCACACAGTTACTTGTGTCAGCATCCTTTGTGGCATCTGCTGTTTCCTTGAGCGTGCCGTCACTGAGTTTGCGGTGCTCCCCGTCTGGAGTAATGTCCGGCTTACTTGAATCAGCTTTGGCTTGTGGTTTCTCCCCGTCTGGAGTCTGGTCTGTTTCACCCGAGTCAGTTTTGGCTTGTTGATGCTCCCCGTCTGGAGTCTGGTCTGTTTAACCCGAGTCAGTTTTGGCTTGTTGATGCTCCCCGTCTGGAGTCTGGTCTGTTTCACCCGAGTCAGTTTTGGCTTGTTGATGCGCCTCGTCTGGAGCTCTTTCTGGTTCACCTGAATCAGCTTTGGTTTCTTGACGCTCCCCATCCGGAGTCATTGGAGGTTCACTTGAGTCAGCTGAGGTTTCTTGATGCTCCCCGTCCGGAGTCAAAACGTTCCGGAATTCATTTGCTTGTTGAGAGGCTCGAGCGGATGAGGTTTTAATTAATGTGGTGTCACCAGTAGTCTCATTGTGATGTCGAGTGCCTCTGTCCACACTAGCTGAGGTCTGTCACGTTGCACATCTTGTATGGGAAGTGGGATGCCATCGTCACTTGTCGCACATACAGTGGGTAGAGCCTCAGTGTCTTCTTGTCGTTCACTTGAGCTGGGTAGACTGTTATAGTCTTCTTGCTGTGCACTTGAGGATGGCAGACAGTCATAGTCTTTCTGTTGTTCACTTGAGTGTGGCAGATTTGCATGATCTGCTGCTGGTTGCTCAGAGGAGGTTGCTAGATCCTCATGGTCTTGTTCATGCAAGGACTGCGCTCTGGAGTCTTGCGTTCCTTCCATCGTGGAGTCTGTCCACGAGCTCGCTGTGGAGGCTTGTGTCACTCCCTCGGTGGAGTCTTGCAGCGTTCCCCGTTTTGAATCGTGCATGGTCTCTCTGTGGAAACTGTCATACTTCTTGTTCCTGCAAAGACTGCGCTCTGGAGTCTTGTGTTTCTTCTATCGTGGGTCCGTCCACGAGCTCGCTGTGGAGGCTTGTGTCACTTTAGTCACTTTCTGTGTGGAGACGTGCAGTGTTTCGCTGTGGAGTCTTTCATCGCTTTCTGTGTGGAGTCGGGGACTGTTCGCAGTGTGTGGACCACTCTGTGTGGCAGCAGACCGCTCTCTGTGGGCTTGTACCGCTCTCTGTCCCTTGGTGTCAGGCCGCAGCATAATCCTGCACTCACGAGTCAGGTTGTCATATATGCTGGGCTGAGGATTCCCCAATCCAAAGAATTCGTCGTCGGGGTCTTCAATATACAACACCTCTAGTTGCCGTTCGGATTGGTACTGGGTAGCCACCTCCCAAGATGAAATCTTCGTCTGAGTCGTAGTCTTCTAGGACCATATCATCAAGTTTTGTGTTGGAGCTGGCATTGGGCCTGCAATGTCCAAAGAAGAATTCAAGGTCTGAGACACAGTCTTCAAGGACTGTATCATCTCTTTGGGCGGCGCTAACTGCTTGTTGCAGGGTTCTGCGGAGGTTACTTTCAGCTGCTGGTTGAATTTCAGGCATTGTGCTGTCGTTGTAGGTCAAAGAATCTGGTTTTGAGGCTTTCAATTTTTTGAACGTGTTTTGGGATATTTCCCCTTTAAGTGGGCGTGGTCCGGGGCCTCTGACATCATGAAGCATGTGACGTAGGTCGTAGGAAGCAATTGCGCATGCGCATATCGCTGTTCTTTTTCTTGGGGCTTATACGCAATTGCGCATGCGCGAGCAAACGGACCTTCCCGTTCTGTGCACTCTTCGCGCAACTGCGCATGTGCAGCACCTTTTCCAAGATGGCTGAAAATCAAAACTGCCGTTTGTTGCTACAAGCCTACCTCGTGGTGAGTTTTGGCGCCTCTTTTATCGTTTTTTCTTGTATGTTCCTCGCAGAATTCTTGGAATTTGTCCAGGACTGCCTGGAAGTTGCTCTTGTTTTGCCCCTTTGAGTATTTGAAGGTCTGGAAGATTTCAGCTGCTCTTGAACTCCCAATGGTAGTAGAAGCTTTATTTTCTCTGCATCCGCCACGCCATCTAAGTCGGCTGCTACCAGGTAGATCTCGAATCTCTGCCTGAACACTCGCCAGTTTTCACTGAGATTGCCTTGCTACCTGAGCTGCTGTGGAACCAGAATCTCGAACATCATCTTGCCTGGGTGTCGTTGCTGGTTGTCACTGTTTGCTGAGTTGTAACTATATGGATTTAACGGTCACTCACTGGCACCATGTTTTGTTATGCTCTTGATGTAGCATAAGCTGCTTCCTTGATGTGCACTCTGACAAAGGAAGGTTCAGACTTGGAGACAGCTTTAACACATTTATTAAACTGTTCACAATTCTCCAACTTGGATTCGACTCTCCTGTTAATCCTGCTATAGCTACTCAGACTGACGAACCAGTCTGCTACAATCCACGTGGTGGGTGTGATGTGTTTCAATCAACCCTGTGTACTCACTAAGTGTCTCCACTGGAAAGAGAGAGATTATGTGTGCTGTGTCCTTATACATGGGTTGGTGTAATGTCCCCCTGTGGTAGTGTCACCTCTGTGTGTGTCTTGAATGCCCATTGGTCATGGTCGTGTCCTATCTTACTGGCCTATTGGTTGAATGTCTGTGTGTCATGTCTCTGGTGCACCCTCTAGTGTCTATCTAGTCTACGTGTATTTACATTAACCCCTTATGTATTTACAGTGATGCATATCACCACACATACATTTGCACGCATACAGAGCAACACACCAAACACCACAATTAGCATAGTGACACTGATCATGGATCCCTTTCTTGCCGGAACTTCAAACTGTAGGAAACAGAGGAACCGTGTCTCTGGTATCTTTCCATGCAGGAGCTTACCATTAGCCCCATCAACCCAGCGTGTGCATGCATGTGCGCGCAGGTGTTTTATGTGTATATGTGCAAGTGTGCATGTACGCATGCAGGTGTACGTATTATCTCCTCTCCCAAGTGTACATGATTCACAGATGCCTCCTGCCAACAATACAGTGAACCTCACATTAATGAGTGTGGACATTTGTTTGCCACCTACAAGGAGGTGCCAAACGGCTTGATGCCTCTTGTGAGCCTGTCTAATTGGTCTAGGGATGGACAACAGATCTTTGACACATGCCATGATCGGGTGACATCTGGGTTTGGAAACACCAACTTGGGTTATGAGCAATAATTACATAAACCACGTTTGGAGTCCCTGGACTCCATAAAGTTATGCTTTGACTGAGAATTTTTTGGGATTTTGAATGGAATTGATGAGGTAAGTAGTTTCCTTGCTACAGGACAACTGAACAGAACCTTCCAGTTGGAGCTAGGCTATTCAGGAGAAACTTCTGCGTACACACGGTGGTTGCATTGTGTAACTCTCTTCCACACAGAGATGTGAATGCAAGTTCAATTCAAAATTTTCGACCTGAAGGTGTTATATTTTTCCTGGACAGTGGGTAGAAAAGGGTATGGAGCCAAAGCAGTGAAGACAGATTTAAAGTGCTGACTAGCCATGATCTCATTGGTAACACAGGCTGGAGAGGCTGATAGGCTTCGTCCTGTTTTCCCGATGCTTGGAGTACACATTGTGCAAAGTCCCCAGCCTGTGGCCTTCCTGTGCTAAATCACTCCTCGATATAAATCAATCCTGACCCCTTTCCTATGAAGATAAAAATCATGATCAAAATTCCTGAAACTTGACATAATCCAGGAGGGTAACAGCATCTCTTTCCTCACCTCGTCGCCTCCTTCCTCGTGTTCTCCTCTGAAGTTAAAAATGGCAGTGCCAGGATCATTGGTGTCAACACTGTTAAGCAGGGCCAGGAAAACATTTGGAAAAATATATATATATTATCGTACCCTTGCCGGCTTCAAAATTCCAGGCACTAAAAGGTCATGTGTTGGCTTCCTGTCAGCATTCACTTCCAGCAACTTGCAGCAGCTGCTGTGTGTGGGTCGCAGGAACATATGTCACATTATTGCTGTTAGCCGTGACATTTTGACATTGAATCCCATTTGTGTGTAATAATTTCCAGCCGCTAACCAGTGGGGGGTCGTGCTCTCACCGTTCTATCAGCAGATCAAATGTTCTACTGCAACTTCAGCAATTTGACATGTAAGCTGGCAGTCCAGTGCAGTAACGAGGGAGTGCTGCACTGTTGCACCATCTTTCAGGCAGGATGTTAAACAGAGGCCATGGCAATCTTTTCAGGTGAGTGTGAAAGACCCCAAAAGTAGAGGAGAGCTCCCTGATGTCCTGGTCAATGTTTATCCCTCAACTGATATCTAAAAAAAGATTATCTGGTCATTTATCTTCCCGCCATATTTCACTGGCTATAAAGCACCACTCAAACATCAGGCTACTCTGGATAGAACTACATAAACGCACATTTTTATGTCTTTAAAGTTTTGCCTGCTTTTGGCCCCCAGTCTTATTCCCATCCAGTGGAGATTCAATGGGGCCCACTCATTTCCTAAAGCCCCAAGCATTGCCACCAATGGAGCACAAACTGTTGTGAGATCAACCCAGTAACATTGCCTGCCATGTGGGTATGGTTGACACCATGCAGGAGAGACAGGGTGGGGTAGGGTGGATGCTGAGAGAATTGTAGGGCGTGATTTACTGGCCTCGTTGTGTCTGACTTAGTGACACAACGAGGCCGTTGAAACTCGCAAGAGGCCTCTCGTTAAGATTAGCGATACTCAAAACATCGAGATTCTACGTCATGATTTGGATCCCTCCCTCGCTGGGCGAGATAGAGATTAGCATATTTAAGTGGGCCACGAGGCTCATTTAAATATGTCTGCGCCGGATTCTCCCGGCGCCTGAGACCTAACAGCCTGCCTGCGAGGCGTCATCAGGGTGCCGTTTAACACTAGTCCAAACAAACATGGACGAGGCATAAAGGCACCTGGGGGGGGGGGGGGGGGGAAGGAGGAAGAGGAGTCTCCCAGGCCATTAGAGACCCCTAGGTGGTTGGGGCTCTGGGTAGGGTGGTACCCTGACATGCCTGTTGGCACCCAGGCATTTTGGTATTGCTCGTCAGTGCAGAAAATGATGGGCGTGCGTCCTCGACGAGGTGTTACCCACTGAGGCCAAACAAAACAGTCAAGTGCCGTTGAACAGCAAGGTCTTTCTCAGCGCTACAGGTGCCGAGAAACACCCGTGAAATGTGCCCGAAACGGGACCCTGTTTCTGTCCTGTTGAATCGCGCCTGTAAACTCTGGAGAAACGTCCAAAGCGGGTAGAAGAAAAGCAAAAGTTCCAGTCCCCCTCCAGCACAATGCAAAGACCAAAGTAGGATACAGCTCCTGATTGAGAAAGTAGAATTTTTAATTATAAAATAAATTCAAAACAGTAAATATTTTCACGAATTACTCAAGTACAAAAGCAAACAGATTGAAGCATTCTAACCATACTGCTGCAGGAACAGCCACTAACTGTGATAATGACCATGCAGAACTATGACGTTCTTGCTGACTTATACAATTCTTTAGTCAAAGCACTCACATATTCAAGAGGGTCATGGATAGGGGGTTCTAGTCAATACACTGGGTGCAGTGTACTCCTTACCTCCCCCACCATGTTAGGAGAGCTTATGAGCTGAAATTGAAAAGGAAGAAAATAGAACAGAGCTTCTATTATTTTGTGTTTTCCTTTTCCCCATCTTTGTGAGCTTGTTTAAGTTTTGCCTTGAGGTACTTGTCCTGACAGGAACATGTTGTACTTGGGGAGATTGGCAGGGAGTTTGAACTGAAGCGTCCGAACAGAACATGCAGTACATTCTGACTCAAATCAACCACTCTTGCAGCATAAGCAAAATACTATCCTTCAAAGAAATGGCAGGACCCATGTATTACCTTCCATTGTTAATACTCTTTCATCCAATTTCGAAAGCAATCATTCACTCATTTGAAAGCAGAGATTTATGTTCCCAAAGCACAATTAAAGCGGCAGCTCTCCTCAGGATTTAAAAAGGAGTAATTCCCAACAAGATATTTGGTGACATAACCATGCACATAATTGGGTGATTGATGCAAGATGCAATTTGTTGGTCACACACCAAGTTACCCCTTGGCATGAGATTCTTGGGTGAAAGATCACTCTGCAACAACAGTAACATATATTCATGTTGTGCCTATAATATTGTAAAACGTCGTCACAAGTCCCTAAGTGTTTCACAGCACAATTGTCAAAACAAAATTTGACACCGAGCCACATAAGGCGATATTCAGTCAGATGACCAAAAACTTGGTAGGTTTTATGGAGAGCCTTAAGGCAGGGAAGAGAGACCCGAAGAAGTTTCAGGGTGAACTTTATTCCAGACTTAGGGCCTCAGCAGCTGAAGACATGACCACCAATGAAGAAACGATTAAAATTGTGGAACCTCAAGAGGCTAGAGTTGGAGAAGCTCAAAGGCTTCGGCGGATTATAGGCCAAGGGAGACTACAGAGATAAGGAGGATTGAAGCATGCAAGGATTTCAAAAAAGGGTGAGAACTTTAAAATCAAGGAGTTTCCCAAATGGAAGCCAGTGGAGGTCAGCGGACTCAGGGATGATGGGTGAATGGAACTTGGTGTGAGTTCGGACATGGGGAGCAGAATTTTGGATGATTTTAAGTTTCCACAGGGTAGTATGTGAGACACCGGCCAGAAGTCTTGAGGTAACAAAGGCAAGAATGAAGGTTTCAACCTCACAGAAATGCTCACTGTTAAGATTGCAACCAGCAATCACCTCACAGCAGAAATTAAAATATCAAGCTGGCAGGAGTTGGAGGGGTAGAATTATACAAGGTTATTCTGCTATTAAGGAGCTTTGTCCTCCTCTTTGACCAGCGCATGTTAGAGGTTCGTCACCCATAGTTTCCCACCAGGCAACAGTGCATGGAAGATGGCCATCTCAGAGCCGTGGGCCTGCCATGCCACCCCCTGGATCATGTGTTCCCATTCCCGGGGCAACGCCAGCCCCTGCCTGTCCGCCCCACCAACCACTCATAATTCCCACTGACCGCGGAGGCCCCTGGTTGCATGGCTGAAGTATACTGCTAATTGGGAATTGAAATTTAGTTAAGTGGGCATTTCACAGCTCACAAGTGGATTCCTGTGGGTAGGTGTGCCCGGTAGCATGTGGGAGTTATTGCCTCGCATCCCAATCAGACCGTGATGCCTGGACACTGTGCCTGAAGACTGAGCAATGTCTCCCCCCCCCCGCACCCCCGCTCCCACACACACATATGGCCATACCCCACACACACATAAGGGCACTACCCCACACCCCTCCAATTGAGGACACCCTGCTATGAAGTCGCTGAGAATCTGCCCTTTTCAGGCATTCCAACGGTCCCTTTTGGGCCCCACCCTTCACTTCCCCCAAAACTTTACGGAGGCACTTTCATACCCATTCTTCACCCCCCCCCCCCCCCCCCCCACCCTTCACCCTCCCTCTCATCCCTCTTTTCATGGGCGTGGCTCCCTCAGGCCCTAACCCTTGGCAGTGTCATACTGGCACCAGGGCACCCTGGCACTGCCACCCTAGCAGCACTCTTGCCAGCCTGGCATTACCACCCAGGCACCTTGGCAGTGCCAGCGTGGCAGTACCAAGATGCAAGCCTGGCAGTGCCAATGTGTCCAGGTGCTGGGGGAGAGCCAGGGTGTCACCCAGCCCTGTCCTCTTCTTCCCTTCTCGGCCATCACTCTGCCTCACCATTACAACATTGTGACTCAAAGCATGATGCCATTTGAATTTCGCGAGTGCACTTATGTGTCAGTGGTACACAGTCCAGGCCTCAATGGTGATGATATCTGCTCCGTAAACTGGGGACGGAATTTTCCTGGCAGGTGGCAATGGGTGGTCCAAAAATTAGTTTCATGCCAGCATTAAATGGCAGCAGGATCTTCTGCGCCTGCTCATCATGGTGGGTCACAATTCCCGCCAGAGGACATATGAAACCAACTTGCATCCTGCTAAAGGGATGCAGCTGAAGGCCTGACCAGAATCGTCCCCCCATGCCTGATCATCTGCAACACCAGCAGGCTATCACGCTAGTCCAGAACATGTCCGGAGCAACGTGGAGTGTTAAAGTCGGGAGTTACCTTAAGGTGACCTGGGACTTCCTCCGGAGTTCAGGATTGAGGCCCCCACTGACCACAAGGCCTCCGGTAACCATGGAACCTCAAACTCCCAGCAGTGGGTGCAGAGGATTATCTATCAGGTGGATATTCCAGTTCCAGGAGGTCCATCCTCCAGCTCAGAGTGTTTTTGGAGTTCCATCTTCCATCATCAACAATGGATCAGTTACGTCTGGATGCTTTTTAAAAAATGGCACCCGGATATGATGGCAGGTGGTCGAGTCATCAAGCCCACCCTGCCGCATAAAACATCACAAAACCGCTCAAATGCATATTGAATGAGGCTGGAGTCATGCGATATGGTGTGAATTCCTGGCAGTCTCCACAGCAGGAAACAGTCCCTGTCCCTACACCCACCAGAGGACTCAGTCCTGGATAGAAAGACTCTGCCCTCGGACTTTGGTTGACTTGCGCAAGTCTTCGTTATTGCAGCAGAAAGCTGAACTGATCCAGTGTTGGATCTCCTCATCAATGGTGGCCTTTTGAAAGGCTGCCAAGGTATCAGAAGTGCTCAGCATATTCCAGAATCTCTCCTCCCTGGCTGGTAGTTTGTACACTTGCAACCACTAAACTGCTAGAAATCACCAGAATGAGATGGCCTCGCATTTGGAGCAATAACCATTGGTTACAACATAAAAATAGTCTGGACTAAAAGGTTTAGCAAACTCTGGTGACTTCTATGCCACCACTCACATATGGGGCCAGTTTAGTTCACTTGGCTAGACAACTGGCTTGTTATACAGAGCAAGGCCAGCAGCACCGGTTCAATTCCCATACCAGCTGAGGTTATATTAACCTTGCCCCTCAGCCCCTCACCTGAGGTGTGGTGATCCTCAGGTTAAATCACCACTAATCAGCTCTCCCCCTCAAAGGGGAAAGCAGCTTATGGTCATCTGGGACTATGGCGACTTTACCTTACGATTGGAAAAGGACAGATAGACATTTTCATGTGTAAAAGACAGCCTGAAGATGAAACATGTGAGTGATTGGTGATGTGTGAAGGAGCCTCAGTACAGTACCAACTGAAGTTTCACTACCTCCAGCTCTAGAGACAAAACATCAGTGAAAATATAGTCCCTGCCCCCATCAGTGTGAAGATCGAGGCCATGCTGCTCCTTTCAGTGCACCATGAAATGAAATGAAAATCGCTTATTGTCACGAGTAGGCTTCAAATGAAGTTACTGTGAAAAGCCCCTAGTCGCCACATTCCTGCGCCTATTCAGGGAGGCTGTTACGGGAATCGAACCGTGCTGCTGGCCTGCTTGGTCTGCTTTCAAAGCCAGCGATTTAGCCTGGTGCTAAACAGCCCCTGGCACAATGATATATCTCCTTTCTCGGTTTCCTTTCCATCTCTGCTTCCACCACCACCACCCCTTTCCTCCTGTGGTTGCCATGCCCTGTAGCTTTCTCTCTCCCTTGAATGAGAGGAAGTCAGTGAATGCCATGGAGGCTGGGCTATCCCAGCATCCATTGCAGAAGGGAAAGCCCTCTATTAAGACACTTTTGCTGTTACCTGATTTGCACTTTGCTAACACCTGATTTGCACTTTGCTAACAACAACGGTAGTCTGATGACTTCAGAAGCAGAGCAGGCCTGTTGTTTTCCATTTATTGCCATGTCCGACAATAAAGTAAATAACTACTTCTGTGAATACATTCCACACTGAAGAAGCCTTACCGCCGAAATTCTCTGGCTGTCTGTTAGCGGCGGGATTCTGTGGTCCCGCCAGCAGAGACCGGGTTTCCCGGTGGCGTGGTGGCTTTAATGGGAAACCCCATTGCCAAGCGGCAGGAACAGAGAATCCCGCACCAGCGAATGCTCTGCTGCCTCCTGCCACCAAGAAACACACAGCTGGGGAACAGGTAAATCCATTTCTTACTCTTCATCGGATGTCAACATCCCCGAACATGTCGCTTACAATTCTCCAATTCTCATTAATCGATATTCCACTTTACCATAACAATGCTTAAATAATCATGAATATAATTTTCCATGATATTGTAGCAATAAAGCCAGTCTTATGCTAAATAGGCAGGGAAACGTTAACGAACTTGGCATCCACAGGAACAGAGAAAAAGGAGACTACAGGTGGAAGACAGGAGGGCCGACTCTG